>NW_017804032.1:2237937-2267227 GCF_001625305.1 Branchiostoma belcheri
TTTGGATTATCAAATAGCAAAGAGGTCTTTTAAACATTAAGAATGCATCATATAGTGAACACCCGGTCTTAAAATAGATGGTTTGACTTTATAATTATTTTGGATCCACATTTAGCTTTAGCATTTAGCTTAGCTATTCTTCCAGTGGTCCATTACATAATACAGTACAACAGTACAAAATAGGAACTGCCACACAATAACATTGACACATGGTAACAACACAGACCACCATACTTGAAAATACTTGAGTTATGAACAATCACTGCACGAAAAACGATATTTAAGCATCCTTAATGGTGTTCGTAAATAAGGCTTAAATATTTCAAAATAATTAAGCATTATTTAAGTCACACTTAAGCCATCGTAAATGCCACAATCGGCAGGCAATCTTTACACTCTCTTAAAGAACAATGTAAAGTCTACTTAAACATAAACGTATCCTTACTTGATCTTTAAGGTCGCTTAATGTTGCAGTAAAGATAAAGCACTGATTTGCAGCAGTGTACTCCACATGTGTTCTTGACTACGTTTAAAACATAAAGACTTAGATAAGTATGACTTTGGCAGTTACCTTAAATTGTTTTAAATAAGATGCATTTAAGTGTGCGTAACGTTAGCTTAAAAATGAATATTTAAGCTTATATTAAGCTTAAATGTTGCTTAAAAGAGTGCCATTAAGCACTTTACGGATAAGTTAAGCTAGCTTAAATCAAGCTTTAAATCACTGTATTTACGGACACTTTAAGACGCTTAAATGTACCGTAAATATTGAGATTTAAGCTTACTTTACGGTGCTTAAATGTTGCTTAAAAGAGTGCCATTAAGCACTATACGCACAAACTTAAAGCTAGCTTAAAAGTAACATTTAAGCATGCGTAAAGATTGGCTTAAATTTGCTTAAAGAGTGCCAAAACGGAACCTTTAAGCATGCTTTAAGACTGCTTAAATACCTGATTTCGTGCAGTGAATTTTTTCCTTGTCAAAATCAAGACCTCTTTTATTTTGAAGGTTGTGGACATGCTGAATGACCTGTACACCTGTTTCGATGACATCATCGGTAATTACGATGTTTACAAGGTACATGAATCTGCTCCTTTGGAATCAAATTCCTGGTTAATTAATTTGTTCTTTATCAATCTAACAGCCTCTGAGACTGCCGAGACTTTTGTTTAAAGTTGTTAGCCCGTCCAGTCTATCGCGGTTGGGGCGGGTTCTCTTCGGGACTGCAGATGCTCTTTCCCGCCCGACTCAGCTAGGTTGCCCGGTAGGTTTTCTCGTAGGGGCTGTTCGTGGGGCTAATCAACTCCTGACGTGCAAACTCCTACAGGCGTATTAAACACTCCTACCGGGCGGTCTGTTTAGCTGGACGGGGGAAAACTATTAGAGCCCTGAAAACAGCCTGGCCCAAACACGATAGACTGGATACAAGGCTATATAGTCGTGTGCATGACGTATTAACTGGTCAGGCATAAAAGCACAGATATATGACAACGCACACCAGCATGGATTTAAATGCTGTAATTTCAGGTGGAGACGATAGGAGACGCTTACGTCGTGGTGTCCGGACTACCGGAGAGAAACAGTAACCACGCCGCGGAGATAGCCCGGATGGCCCTGGAGATGCTCCGGGCGGTCCAGACCTTCAGAATCAGGCACAGGAAATCTGAACAACTCAAACTCCGAATCGGCATCCACACTGGTAAGTCCATCGAGTTATATTCATCAAAAAGAAATTGGCTTTTTTGCCAGTGTTGTGCTTGTCATTTATAGCAATAGAAAAGACAATGATAATAACTTGAAGGGTATAATAACAATATGCTAAATAACAGGGTGTGGAGGAATCCCCTAATGATCTATATATTATAGCTAAGATGTATTTTTCTATGACTGTAATTATGGGTTCGTGGTGTGGTGAAACCATATTGCTTCTTCTGGTGTTTCTTCTCCTTCTCCTTCTCCTGCCATTTTTAAAATGGATTCAGCTTCTTCATTTTAGGGCCCAAGGTCCTGAAATTTGGTATGGAGGTACAGTGGGCAAATACCCCTAGGCGTTTTTAAATTATTGTGATACAGGCTTTTAGTAATGGTTTTATTTGAGTTTTTTGGTCTGTGTTATAGCAAATGTATTACTGTGTTAGGGTGCCTTGTTTACCACGTTTGGACATGAGTCATCACAATGGAATGCAGGGCATCAACCAATAGGCATGCAGCTTTCCTCTATACTTCTTGCTGATTGGCTGTTGGGATTTAACTTGATTAACACCTGCACAGAGCATTTCCACCTGCACAGAGCATTTCTTGCTGATTGGCTGTTGGGATTTAACTTGATTAACACCTGCACAGAGCATTTCCATACTGACAGTATGTCTGTATTCAAGTGTTTTGGTAGGTATTTCAAGCTTTCCTGCTCCAGCATTGGAATGCGGGGCATGGACGTTTTTTTTTTATTTTGAAAATCAACAGTTTGCATTATGCAATTAAAAATCCTAACCAATAAAGTAGGGAATAGCTATCCAACTGTTGTTTTAGTTGTATTTTACTTCATATTATAGTTATATCAATGTAAATCATTGTTTTCCCTTGTGTTTCTCATTCTTTCCCTGCCATGTCGTAAAATGTGGTGAACCCATCGCTGTATTTGCTCCAAAGCAAATATTGGCCTTTCTAGTATTGTTACTGATTTTATCGCTCCCTAAAGTTTTTATTACCATAGATATTGACTAATAAATGTGTTAGCCATAGTTTTAGATGATAGCTTTGTTCAACTTGTCGTCATATTTCCTTATGTACGAGTGTAAGACCACACAATTCAGCCTGTGGGTTGCCAGTTGTTCACTTGCAATAAACCAAACTATTATTATAATCTTGTGATGCCATGGTAGTAAGAGTTGTTTACATCACAAACTCATGCGCACGTCTCAAAGTAACGCGAGACTTCTGCCGAGACTTTGTATGATTATTGTGGCGTATGTCCAGGTCCGTGCGCGGCCGGGGTGGTGGGGAGGAAGATGCCTCGGTACTGTCTGTTCGGCGACACCGTCAACACAGCGTCACGGATGGAAACATACGGAATGGGTAACGGTTTACTCTTGTTCTGACTGTCTTCAGCTAGGTTTATGATAATGGTCGTAATGTGTACCTCTCCAGACATCCATTCACCCGGCAGTGATAACTGTAAAGTGCACTTTAATATCATTGCCGAGTGAAATCACACATAACACAATCTAATATCTTGCTTGCCTGCGCATGCTATATTTCTTAGAGCACCACTTCATTTCAGGTATTTGTTCAGGATTAATACACGTCACAGGTGGTCAGGAAGTGTAGAAGGGTGTGCATGTTATGAGTGTTCCCTTTATGAAATACTAACGCCATTCGTAATTTGTAAGAGCTACTTATGGTCTGCAGTGTCCAGCTTCCTTACCCTGTACTGATGTCGTGTAGTATTGAAAGTTGTTTGTGGTAATTTGTGTCCACCTAGCCCTCAGAATCCACGTCAGCGAGAGCACCTACCAAGCCCTGTGTCAGACAGAAAGATTCCTGCTCGAGTCGAGAGGAGAAATGGACATAAAGGTAACGTGCATGTTTATCGATTTATCAGTACGTTTCGCTATAAACATATCATCTGCAGTACACTTTAATTCCGCTAGATGTATCATTGACACCACGTGAATGAGCTAATACCATTCGTTCTCTCTACACAGGGCAAAGGGTCCCTTACAACCTACTGGCTGCTGGGAGAGAAGGATGGTATCATGAAAGAAAGCTTCGTATGACACCGTGTTCCGTGCAGCAAAATTCCGCCAGAGGACGCTGTTGTATTTGTGTATTTCGTCCACATTTATTATAATCATTGTAAAAGTTGAGAACTGTTACGTATATGTGCGAAGTAATGTCTATAGAAAGGTACAAATATTTCGAAATTCAAATGTTTAGTTAGTCGGGACTCACTTGTTTAAGCAGACTAGGTTCGCCAGTTTTAATTTCTCAGTATTACGACATTTGCTAGCATGCTTTGAGGCTATATGCTCCCGAATTATGTTACGTTTTGCTTTAGACATTGTAAATGACAATTAGACGAAACAGTCATTGTCAGAACTATGTCAGACTTCGCCAGACACAATCTATGATCCAAATTTGTCATAAGCTGTCACACTTTGTCAGAAACCGTCCAACTATGCCAGGAACCGTCCAAGTATGTCAGGAACCATCCAACTTTGTCAGAAACCGGCCAATTGCAACTTTGTCAGAAACTGTCCAATGCTAAGACCGCCAATAAGTTGTAACGCATACAAATTGTTGACTTTGTGACTCGCAATCCCAATGATATGATATTTCTTTGTCATATCTAAGGCCATGTTGATTTGATTATATGGATGACATCCGCGCGCGCATGAATTTTCGTAAGTTACAAAAAAAAACATACCAATGTCGTAGAATGCCAAAATCAAACGAAAAAAGACGAAATTGTAAAGAAATGAACTTGAAGACTATATTATTCACTAAACCATATTCTGTCCCATTTGTTCAACCCTCATGACCAGGTAGATTTCATAATAAAAACAACTTTTTTTTCAAAACTTTTTTTTCTTTTCGCACGCGCGCATCAATTTTAGGGTTCCCGGAGGATGTCATCCATATAATCAAATCAACATGGCCTAATAGTATGAAATACATTTGTGTCGATGTTCAGCATATACTTAAATGTTCTTAAAATACCTCTATATGTCATAAGAACTTTTGTCAGAAAATACCTCTACACGCATTCCTTCAACTATTCAGAACTGAGCTTTAATGAAAGTTTTTGGTGCTGGGCTCTGCAGTCTAAGACAACACTCAAAGCCAAACAGACTTTGGCACATGTGGAAACATTCCACGACAGCACATGGGTAGAGATACAAAGTCAGGGGAACAACAACATACGGATTGGGGTGATATAATTGGGGTGATATACAGATCCGGTACACCAGACCAGCTCTTGCATGCACACGTGATGACGCCCTACATGAGAATCTGAAGTAGGCAACTAATGGCCTGGCAACACACGCGCTTATTGCAGGAGACTTTAACCATCCAGCAATCAGATAGACCCCCTCACCACATGTGTTAGGCACAGAAATCACGCAAGCAGGTTCATAGAATGCATAAGAGACACATACTTGCATCAACACGTAAAGGAACCAACGAGATATAGGAATGAACTCCAACAGTGGACGACCTCATATTTAGCAATGAACCAGAGATGGTGGAAGAACTGGAGTACCATGATCCACTGGGAGCGAGTGATCATGTCAGACTTGAACTCAGATTTGATTACTACACACATGTGGATGGGAGGAGATCATCATTGAACTATGACAAAAGCATGCGACATGACAACATTAGGAAGGATCTTGACCTAAACTGGGAAGAAAAATTTGAAAACAAGAACACACATGAAGCACTTAACGAATTGCAATGTTGGATCCTTAAATCAGTAAATGACCATGTTCCCATGAGGAAAATAAACAATATGCAAGTTAAACCACCATGGATGAACAATGCCACTTACAGAAAAACAAGGAAGAAATTTCACACGTGGATATCTTAACGCAAAAAAACAAAGAAGACTGGAAGAAGTACGCAAGAAGTGAGGCTACACATGCGACAAGACGCAAGCAAGAAGGGTTTTTGAAAGAAGATTGCAAGGGAAGTAAAGACTAACAACAGGTACTAGTAATATGTTATACACCACATCACGGAATGACTACTTGAAAAGACACCCCCTTAAGAGCAATGTGACTATCATGCTACACGGAAAGATCACTGACGAAAGCTAGTGGATACTAGCTGAAACGTCTGACCGTTTCCAAAATCATATCCAGTTGCTTGAGTAACTGCTTTTTGGCGTATTGTATTACCTTCATCGACGTACACGGCAAGATCATTTGGACAAATACATGCCCAAACACAGTGTGTGTTAAAAACTTGATAGGAAACATATTTGTGACTATTCTGCTGCACGGAAAACAATTTTGCAACAACATATGGTTAAACACACTAAGGAAAAAAGGTACAAATGTGCCCATGCAGTGTATTCTGCTGCACGGAAAAACGACTTGGACCTACATACGGTTACACACAGAACGGGGAAAATCCACAAGTGTGAGTATTCCACTGGGGATCATCCAAACAGTGATGCTGAATTACAGAAAGCTCCAACTGAACAGGGCTGTGAGCGATCTGCAGAAGGACAAGGAAGCCACGGGTATGGACATTGTGAAGAAGATAACAGTCCTAGATACTATCCGCTGGGTTGACAAAGCATGGAAGAAGACTGGCGCCATGGCAGAGAGACCATCGACAAGTGCTTCAGGAAATATGGTTTCATCTCCCCAAGCCCTGCTGTGACTATCACGCTACAAGGCAAGATCATTTGGACAAACACATGTCCAAACACAGTGCGTGTGAAAAAGAAATATATATTAGCGTCCCCCGGTTGTGACTATTCTGCTGCACGGAAAACAATTTGCACCAACATATGATTAAACACACTGAGGAAAAAAGCTACAAATGTGCCAAGTGTGACTGTGTCTTAGAAGAGAACTGACTGAAGGAATAATATTTGGTACTGTAAGACAATAAGTCGAGACTAGACTACGTAAGACCATGGTAAGACACATGGAATGAACCACAGATTTCAAAGAACAACGAAAGTGAAGTCAGCAAAATCAGGCCTTAAATACATGTTTCCGAAAATTTCATCAGGTCAGTATATAGGACATAGGGTATTAGAAAATCGCAACAGCCTCTCCACAATATGGAAATACTAACAGTTATAATGCATTGTGGCATAGTGTAATATTAACTGTATAAACATGAATATGAATAGCCCCAGAAATTTGACAAGTGGTTATAATATGTAATATAACACACACGACACATGACTAAACGTGCTGGTCTTAAACCTTTTCGGTATGACCAGTGTGAATATTTTGCTGGAAACTCAGAAAAGATAACTTCAACATAAATTGTCTAACTGAGCACCAAGCCCTATTTATGTGAGGAGTGTGGTTTCAGGACCTCATACAAGTCCAATTTGACGCGCCACATGAACAAACACAAGGAAAGACCATTTATTTTTACATGCGATAAATGTGGTATCTTATCTACACTTGTCACTGCCTGTCATTGTACCATTCCTGAAAAAGATCACATTTTTAGGACCAATCCGGATATGGCGAGTCCGATGTTCTAAAACTATGGCGGGTATATTTTGTACCCAGGCAGGGTATGAAGTAAGTTTCAAGTCTTGACATCAGGTACATTTTGTAATCTTAGTTAACAGGTATAATATTTGATACTGTAAGGCTTTATAAGAGGTTATAAAGAGATATTATAGAACTGAACTGAAGGTCAAAGAAGTCAGAAGAGAACTGAATGAAGATATAATATTTAGTACTGTAAGACAACAAGTCGAGACTAGACTACGTAAGACCATGGTAAGACACATGGAATGAACCACAGAATTCAAAGAACAAAGAAAGTGAAGTCAGCAAATTCAGGCCTTAAATATATGTTTCCGAAAATTTCATCAGGTCAGTATATAGGACATAGGTATTAGAAAGTCGCAACAGCCTCTCCACAATATGGCAATACTAACAGTTATAATTGTGGCATAATGTACTATGAACTGTATAAATATGAATATCAATAGCTGCAGAAATTTGAAAAGTGGTTATAATATGTAATATAAAACGTGACAATCTTTCTACATTTTGTATTTCATTGTAGGAATGGACAACGAGGCTGAAAGAAGAGGAGCTGTTCACAAGAAATTTAAGTGTAAGCATTGTGAATATGCTACGGGAAAAAAAAGATCACCTAAAACGACACCTACTCCTCCTACAGTGGAGAAAGAAAATTTAGTGGTTATAATATGTTATATAAAACGCGACAATCTTTCTACATTTTGTATTTCACTGTAGGAATGGACAAGGATTCAAATGTGACTATTCTGCTACACAAAAAAGCCTTCTTACCAAACACATGGAGAAACACATGTGCACCAAGCCCTATTTATGTGAGGAGTGTGGTTTCAGGACCTCATACAAGTCCAATTTGACGCGCCACATGAAAAAAAACACAAGGAAAGACCATTTATTTTTACATGCGATAAATGTGGTATCTTATCTACACTTGTCACTGCCTGTCATTGTACCATTCCTGAAAAAGATCACATTTTTAGGACCAATCCGGATATGGCGAGTCCGATGTTCTAAAACTATGGCGGGTATATTTTGTACCCAGGCAGGGTATGTGCCAAGTGTGACAATTATACTCCTCAAGTGTGAGTAATGCAGAACTTCCAGACCAGTGGAGGGAGGCACGTGTTACGCCGATCTACGAGAAACGTGACAATCTTTCTACATTTTGCATTTCATTGTAGGAATGGACAACCAGGCCGGTTTTAGCAACAACCAGGCAAACTTGTTTCGGATGTGGGGAAAAGGCAGCTAAGGCTGTTAAGACTCAAAAGTATCAGTGTACACATTGTGATTTTTCTGCCTTGCAGAAAGGTAATATAGACCGACACATGACTAGAAATGCTGGTCTTAAACCTTTTCAGTGTATCCAGTGTGAATATTTTGCTAGGAGGAAAGATCACTTCAAGAAACATAAATTGTCTGACTGACTGAAGGTATAATATTTGGTACTGTAAGGCTTTATAAGAGGTTATAAAGACAGAAAAGAACTGAACTGAAGGTCAAGAGGTAAGAAGAGAACTGAATGAAGATATAATATTTGGTACTGTAAGACAACAAGTCGAGACTAGACTAAGTAAGACCATGGTAAGACACATGGAATGAACCACAGAATTCAAAGAACAAAGAAAGTAAAGTCAGAAAAATCGGGCCTTAAATATATGTTTCCGAAAATTTCATCAGTCAAGCACATGTCAAAACACAGTGTGTGTGAAAACGAAACATATAAGTGTCCCCATTGTGACTAGTCTGCTGCACAGAAAAAACACTTGCAGCAACATGTGGTTAAACATGAGGAAAAAAGGTACAAATGTGCCAAGTGTGACAATTATACTCCTCAAGTGTGAGTAATGCAGAAGTTCTAACCAGTGGAGGGAAGCAAGTGTCACGCCGATCTACAAGAAGGGAAGCAAGTCAGATCCGGCAAATTATAGGCCGGTATCTTTGTAAGTGGTTATGATATGTAATATAAAACGTGACATCTTTCTACATTTTGTATTTCAATGTAGGAATGGACAACAAAGCCAGTTTAGCAACCCCAAGACAAACTTGTTCCGGAGGAGCTAAGGCTGTGAAGAAGTATTAGTGTACACTTTCTACATTTTGTATTTCACTGTAGGAATGGACAACAAAGTCGGTTTAGCAACCCCAAGACAAACTTGTTCCGGAGGAGCTAAGGCTGTTAAGAAGTATCAGTGTACACTTTGCGTTATCCAGACCGACGCATGACTGAACATGCTGGTCTTAAACCTTTTCCCTGTAACCAGTGTGAATATTCTGCTGAGATGAAAGGTCACTTAAAGAAACAAATTGTCAAAACATACAGAAAAAAACTATGATTGTGAACACTGTGACTATTATGCTTCACAAGAAAAAAACGTGTTCGCAGGGTGAGTACACCACATCACGGAAGGACCACTTGAAGAGACACCTCCTTAAACACAGTGGAGAAAGTATAAGTGTGAGAAATGTGACTATCATGCTACAAGGCAAGATCATTTGGACAAACACATGTCCAAACACCGTGTATGTAAAAAAGAAACATATCGGTGTCCCCATTGTGACACCGGTGTTACTGGTTTACAGCATGACCAGTAGCAGCCGCATGATGAGATTGGGCTGACGTGACGGTGCAGCGGGACAGGTGCCGCTTGAGATGCAAATCACCCAAGGGTTCGTACACTGGAAAATGTGCCGTTTGACATGCAAATCAGCCAAGGATGAGGGGAAGGGGGGATAAACAACTTGTTCTAAACAAGGATAAGATTCAAAAGTACTACCTAAATTATAACCCAGACATTAAAACCCAGTGAGCATAATATTAGTAGTCCATATATTGAGCAGCTAACTGAGGATTCTCGATGGCACGGGGGACCTTAGAGTGCCGTGGGCTGCATGAGGAACTGTATGTATCAAAATGCCGTGAGGTGGGATGAACATTAAACGAGCACAGAAATTTAAATAGGCCGAAATCCGACAACAAAGCAGGAATCAGAAAAAGAACCCAGTGCCCGCCATTCAAACTACGAAGTCACAGGATACAATCCTGGATAGTAGACGGGCTGTAAGATGAAAAAAGTGTCATTTTCCAATAGTGGGAAATTTCCTATGTGGGAGGGCAGATATATAGCAAGTAAGATTCCTTGAATCCGACAGTGAGACCGAGAATAACACCAAGGTTTGATGAAACCCAGTTTGTAGAACCAATCAAGTAGAGTTTTTGACATCAAGCGGCACAAAAAGGCACACTAGACAAACACATGGAAAACCACACCCAGCCCTATTTATGTGGGGAGTGTGGTTTTAAAACATTTTATAAAATTCTAATTTGACGCGCCACATGAAAACACATCCCAATGAGATTTCCAATGTGGGAGGGCAGATATATAGCAAGTAAGATTCATTGAATCCGACAGTGAGACCGAGAATAACACCAAGGTTTGATGAAACCCAGTTTGTAGAACCAATCAAGTGGAGTTTTAGGCATCAAGCGTCGGCCAACATTGAGGATTCTGATGGATTTCGATCCCCAGTACAGACAGCTTAGATAGATGCGCCATCTTGGTAGCCTTCCCAGTATGCACCTTGAAAATGTTAGAAGAGAACTGACTGAGGGTCAAGAGGTTAGAAAAGAACTGACTGAAGGTATAATATTTGGTACATCAGAGGGATCCATGCCAGTTTGGAAAAGGCCAGAGTTCAATGGCCTGACCGAGAATCGAGATTGCTTGCCCAACTTCTATCCCGATCACTGACAGGGAAGGAGTATGAAAGCTGGGCGATGGACATATCAAATACACATTTAATCCTAAAGCTGAAACAGGTACTGGATTACAGCTCGACCGGTAGCAGCCGTCATGCTCAGGATTCGCAACTGGAAAATTCTGATTCATATGCAAATCAGCTCTAGATGAGGGGGAGGGGGAGGGGGTATGAACAAGGCTGAAATATTAAGATTACTAGCTAAGCTACTAACACAGACAGTAAAAACCAGAATACGAAACCAGGTATCAGAGAAGAACCTATCGAGATATTAACTCCCTGTGTTCAGCAGCGGAGTTACGGAATGCAAGCCCAATGAGGCAGAACTCGGAATGAATTGAGAAGCAGTCTCCCTGTGATCAGAATTAGCAAATGGGGAGGCAGACATATGGCAGGCAAAGTTCTGTGAATCCGACAGTAGGGCCAAAAATAACACCACAGAGGAATGAAACCCAGTTTGCCTAACCCAACAAGAAGAGTTTTGGCCACCAAGCGGCGGCCACCATGGAGGATTCCAATGGATATTAATCCTCAATACGGACAGCTAAATTGGATGCGCCATCTTAGTAGCCTTCCCAGCATGCATGTCGAGACAATCTTCGGAGACTGATTGATATGCAAATCAGCTCTAGATGAGACAAGCATGTGGAAGCTCGACAACGAGACCGCACGGGACTTAAAACACGTGACACGGACGAAAGCGTGTCGGGACATGTATAGACTCGCGTTATTCAGTTCTTAACACAGCGCTGACCTAAACAGGATCGTGAGCGAGCTGCAGAAGGACGAAGAAGCCACGTGCACGGGTATGGACATTGTGAAGAAGATAACACTTCTGGATGCTATCCGCTGGGCTGACAAAGCATGGAAGGAGACCATCAACAAGTGCTTCGGGAAAGCTGGCTTCATCTCCCCAAGCCTGGTTAGGTGAAGTTCTCTTGGTAAATATTCTAGTTCAAATTTAACCATTGAATGCTGGCATCTGGCCAGTCCCTTGAGTGACCAATGTAGGCAGGTTTGACTGTAGTGGAAACTTGGGAACAATTGTTAGTAGGAGCAGACTAAGGCAAAATGTCGCGTTTCCAGTTTCAGTCCTGAAACTTTGGGCTGGTCGTATAGGTGTGTGTGTGTGTGTGGTGGTGGTGTGTGTGTGTGTGTGGTGGTGTGTGTGTGTGGTGGGTGGTGGGGGGGGGGTGTTTCGTAACACATCGTGGTTCAGGAATAACTTTGTTGTGTTTTGTTGCACAGGAATACCTGATAGAGGAGTTATTAATAAAATAAAAGTGTGGCTGGTGTGTCACCTCTCCAGTCACCGCATCACAGGCAGGTGGGCATCGTTTCAACTGATAACTGTTAACTGTTTGTGGCATAATGTACTATTAACTGTATAAATATGAATATTTTATAGCCGCAGAAGTTTGAAAAGTGGTTATGATATGTGATATAAAACGTGACAATCTTTCTACATTTTGTATTTCACTGTAGGAATGGACAACCAGGCCGGCTTAGCAACCCCCAGGCAAACACGTGGCTAAACACACTGAAGACAAACGCTACCACCTGAAACGACACCTTAAACACGGTGGAGAAAAAAGTATAAGTGTGAGAAATGTGAGTATCATGCCGCAAGGCAAACACAGTCGGGGAAGACCAAAGAGGACTACGAAGCGGCAAGGATAAATTCATTCATGATTAGGTAATATCAACTATTTACTATATCATTATCTTTTCTTGAAATCCTGATAAAATCCTCTAAAGAGCCTGATCCTAATAAATCCCAACTTACCTTTCAGATCATCCGGGAGGTGGTTCGATTCCTGCCATCACCACAACGCGTCCGGGCTGTTGTCTTCGACTACGAGCAGGCCATGCGGATAGCGTTCGACCGAGTTTTCCCGACATTAAGAGGAGAGGATGCTCATTTCACTGGGGGAAGTGTGTATTCAGCCATATCAAGGAGATCGGTACGTATATTTTTATTATCAATTGTAAATCATTGTACTTCATTTTTTGAAATTAATTGCCACTTTTCAATCATTTCAATCAGGTTATTTTTGTTTACTAGGTCTCCAAGCAGCCTACAACAGGGGGAGGGGTGCGCACACCTTCATGAGGAAGCTGTTGGCCCTACAGCCCGGCCCGCCACATCCCTGAGACTCTGGAACATCTGCGGATGGCACAGACGCACAGCGCCCCAACCTCGGATTCTAGTGGTTCATACCTCATACAAGTCCAATATGACACGGCACTTGAAAAAAAAAAGGAAAGACCATTTATTTTCACATGCGATAAATGTGGTATCCGTTTCAGGGTATGAAGTAAATTAAATCATGTGTACATCATTGAGGCTCTTACAACCAGTACTGTATACAGATACTACAAATGGAGGAAAGAGATACTACACTTCAGATAATGGTAGAAGGTCAAATATGTAACACCTTTTTTTTAAATGTATTACATAAGGAGAAAGTGAAGATTAAACAACATTGACATTCTTGTACTAATGGCCCCAAATAAACGTAAACTGAAGAGGTGTCCGGTGTGTGCCCTGTGCATTTGTGCGTGTGCCCCGTGTGCATTTGTGCGTGTGCCCTGTGTGTGTGTGTGTGTGTGTGTGTATGTCGAAAATCTCATTTCGTCATCTATCTACATGCGTATTTGCAGATTGCTGCGGCTCAAATCAACCTTTAACGGTATTATTCTGGTTATTGTGTGTATTATTCAAGCCACCCTGTATCTGTTTGATGATTACTTAACCACGCCACTCTATATCTGCTTGGAGGTAACCGATTCACGCCATCCTGTATCTGCTTGGAGATAACATATCCATGCAATCCAGTATTCAGCTTACTTCAGTATTACTACAGTAATACATACCACCTCGCTGTCAAAGAAACTGTACGTGGGACTTCCTTCCCCTCGCCCTGCACGCACTTAATTAATAAGCCCTACGATAGGATTTTCACAGGATGCTGCAAAAAGAAAGGTGCGGAAAGAGAGGACGTAGGAAAAGATTGAGGTTGACAATCCCGGCTTCGTTACAGAACATGTCATGGAATCCACTCGGTTGTAAACTCTTCTAATTATAGAATATTAGATGACATGCGGGGGGTATTAAAGGGAAACTTTAATCCCTTCTTTTATTATATCAATGTTTATTTTTCTAGTATCCCAAAAGAATTTCGGGTTGGTGGAAAAAGAAACTGGACCGGTTAGCGGTCCGACCCTGTCACGTGTAGTTGCGCCCCCTGACAGAAAGTGATAGAACTGCATGTAGTCTGGTACTGTCCAACTTTGTCAGGAACCGTCCACCATTGTAGGAAACTGCCAAACGCCGTCTCTCTGTCATAAGCCCATTTCATGTAAATCCATGGAGAGATTGCTGGTACACTGTTATTGAAGTAGATCATGACATATAACCTGTGTAGAGTTGACTTTATTAACGTAAGATTGTACAGCAACAGCAGCATGATGCCTCGAAAATATATATTGCCTTTTTCATTGTTTGGTTGTAGAAAACCTTATTACTAAGACCGCCAATCAGTTGTCATTCCTAATACATGTAGTACGAAATACATCTGTCGATGTTCAGTTTATTCATATATATCATTAAAATACCTCTATATGTTACTTAAACTTTGTCAGAAAATACCTCTACACGCGTTCCTGCCACTATAGTAGTGTCATTCATTATAGCGTACAAGTATTCGAAAGAAAAAGACATTGGTTATGAAGCAGCAACGTTTTCAGTGTTTTTTCCCTGTCACGATCTAATTTAGAGTAACACAAGCAAAGAGAAGCATGAAATTAAACTGAACAAAGAGAACAAATATCATATTCTCAAATTACTGAGGAAAAATCGCAGTTCCTAGTGGTGTTAATTAAGTGTAAAGGTCTCCATGCACATCCATATTAAACTGATAAGTGGTAGGCTTTAATGGCTCTGCATAGGTACCGGCATTATCAAGTAGTTTATCATTATAACACAATAAACAATACAAACATATACATCCACAGATTGCGGATATTGAGGCAGGTATTCAAGATAAAAAAGGAATATGAATATGTAACGTTAATGCTATCACACCCAACATGTTAACACTGTTGGAAAATGTTTTGCACATCAAAATCATTACAGAACGTTTTTAAAAGATGTAGGTGAGGCAATTTCACGAGGAATCCGCTCAACGCACAGAATTTTAAGACAGCACAGCTCTTTGGCTTTAGACGCTACTTTTTAATTAAATTAAAATTGCTATGGCTCTCATGGTCATGGTAACCACGCAAATTGAGGTCAAGGGTCAATGACAAAGAATGTAGCAGCTAGACCAATGGCTGCGCCGATCCCGCTGATGGCCCAGAACATGTGCGTCCTTCCGTCTCCTCTGAAGTGCTTTACTAGTCCGTACTGCAAGATGAAATTAAAAAAGAGAAAATTTAAGATTCCGCTCCTTCTTGAAGTATTTATTTGGATTTGTTGTGGATAACTTCTTTTATTCATTATTATACATAATTTCTCTCTCATTCTGGGCATTTTCCGCTGTCACTTTGGAGGTCACCATTTTGACCTCCAAATTGTGTCTGTGGTTACACCATTTCCTCCTCACGTCCTGTGTCTCGACACTATTCAAATAAATACAACCACACCGAAAAGAAAACTTCCGTACACGGAGGTAGATAGGAAAGCTAAGCATAGAAATTTTGATTATACGGTGATTTTATATCTTTTGACATCTATTTTGACGAATATATCACGGGGTAAGTGCAAAGGTTACGGTCTGCTGAGACTGAATTGCGAAAGAACTAGAACAAAAGTTATTACCCATCCTCCTTCCTGTACGAGCCACGCGGACAGTTTTCTGTCGGTGAAGTCCACCACGACGTCCACGAGCCGGCGTGTGAACATGGGATGTCCCTGGTGAACACAGTCCACCGCGAAGGCACCCGCTACCGCAAACATCGCCACGATCCGCGCCCACGTGATCCCCGTACTGAACAGTTCGTTAGCAACCGTCTGAAATATACAAAAAGGGATTTGAAATGTTGATGTTGCTTGTAGCTATGTGAGTTCAATTGGTATGTATGTATGTGTGTGTTGTGTTATTTGTGTTTGTCATGATATGACGCTGTTTATGTTTTTAATGAATGTGAGGAAGAATAGATTAGAATGATATGTTTAAATAATGGATTTTGAATAAAACATCAAACATCAAACAAATACGACAGGCTCATTTCGTAGTTTCTTGCACTTTTTCGTCGTTTCTCCTAATTTTTCATCTAACTTTGGTTTTCCTTCCTTCCCTGTTTTGTTTTTCTAGAGTCTTTATTCCTATTCCCTAAGAAATGCATTCGTAGAATTTTGAAAATATTTTCAACTCAATTGCAGTTCTGTACAATCAGCATCGCCCCTGAGGCGTCACCAAAATTGACTTCGTGTCAATCTCTTCCGCTAGCGCTCTGCTTCTGTTTCCAATAGGAGGCTGCAAACCCTGTAAGAATCTGAGGAATGTGATCTTCCCAGTGGCAGGGAGAATTAAGAAGTGTAATTGGTTAGGGTGAGATCTCTGACTCTGACCTATGACTTTTAGTTGATAATTAGGACATATACAACGCTTGTCAATCAGACACTAAAATCTCTAGAGTTAAAAAAATCTTTTAAATGGTTTCCCACCTCTACCTATTCCATACAGGTGAAGCTGGCGTGTGTTTAATACTCTGAAGGACGGCTATAAAGATCTGTAAAGGTTAACCAATTCGGAATCAGACTCCAGAAACATCTACTCTCCTTCTCCGGGGTCAAATTGGGTTTTACAATTGTCTGGATCTTAACGCCGCTACTTGATCTCCATTAAGTTGGAGAAGGTACATCTGGCACGGTCCACTACTCTATACCCTTAACGAGTCTTAAGGGTTCGGGAAAGAATCTGCCTAATAGTAACCAGACACTCCACTGTGAATTTAAGAGGTTCTCTGTCGACCACTTGGCCTTCAGCCAAAGCGATGTTCAACTCTTCTCGCTGATTCACAACATGACTTCTACAGACTTGTGCAAAGTGTATGGTAGGATCATCAGATATTAGAAGCACATGGCACGTGAACAAAAATGCCCTATTTTCGTAAGGCGTAATCAGGCCTTTTTAGTCTTCGTAATCCGTAGCCAATCTCCCAAAAAATCAACGTAATTCGTAATAGTACATTAGCCGCAAAGCGTAAAGTCGTAATCACCTCTGAGACTTTAACGTAATTCGTAATAGATGGCGAAATTTTTGCGTAATTCGTAATCATTACCCCCCCCCACCCCATGCAAGCTCCGATATTGTGTACGTCACAAATATCGGTGTCTGATTCGGCCTTCTGTTATTGTGACATTAATTTCTAAAAATGACCTCTTACTAGCTACTGCTCATTTCGGCTTGTAACACTTCACAACTACTGGTTGGTTGAACCTTTAAGATTCTGACCTAAATGAATCATATACGTGAATAACTTTGTAATTACATAAAATTAATGTAATTACGTTGCAAATTTAAATTGACACTGTAACAGCCAGGTTTAATCATCCAACATGGCAGACAATACTGACGTCATAGTCACGTGAGTGCAAACACGTTAACCTAGCTTCGCAATGGCTCGCAATGGCTGATAAGAATGATTAATGAATAGATTACCTCAAAGCTGGTCTCTAGGATGGACTCAGACGACAGTGTGATGTTGATCTGTCTGGACACGTCCCGGTACAGGTGAGGGTACATCCTCTCTAACTCTCCTCCCATCTTCTGGAGCTGGGAGGACACCTGGCCACCAACAGAGAAATAAAGTAGTGCTTGGAGAAAGAGACACCAAAAAACAGTAAAAAAGTAGAGACTCTGCAGACTTGCAAAATTACGGAGGAGGGGGTCTTCCAAAACCGCAAGGAATGGAGACTGAGGATGACAGGCCCTGAGGCCTACCTGGGGAATATGTAACACACTTCAAAAAGGCATCATATCTTCCAGCCCTCATAGTTGAAATAAAAAGTTAGGAACACAAAAAGAAATGATGATTGCCTGTACTAAAAGAAACAACCTTTGGATAATAAGTTGAAATCCAGAAAATTTTGTGCTGTTACTATTGTTGTTGAACACTTACTGTGTTTCTGTATGTGCAGTTTGTCGAATTAACATGTCTTTCCTAGATTTGTAATATGATTCCTACTATACAACATCACGATGTAAAAATGGTAGTTTTTGTCCTGTAGTATTAAAAAGATATCGTGAAATATTGTAACCTCTGTCGGTCTGCGTTTGGCATCCGGCAGTCTGCCGCGGGTGAGGTTGGATTTCTTCAGCCTGCCGTTGATGTAGTCCCGTATGAGCTGTCTGGACTCGTCGATAACCGACTTCTCCGTGGGCGCCGCCTGAGACCACAGCGAACCTGTAAACAACGAAAACTTCTTTAACTCTTTTTTTTTTATTTTAGTAAAATGTTGAACTTTATTCTAACACCAGAGTTAACACAGAAATAAAATTTTCAACGACCACTGTCGCCTTCATCAAGATAATTAATGACGAGTTTACGTTTGGAAGTGATTGGTCATTAATCATCCTGATGAAGGCGACAGTGGTCGTCAAAAATTTGATCTCTGTCAATGTAACTCTTGTGTTGGAATAAAGTTCAACATTTTACTATGGTTACTACCAACACATATGAAATTTCATTTTTTTTTTTAAATTTCGTTATACCCCAATTAAAAACATGGGAAATACTGTTCAGTTCTCAGAAAGTGCGTTGGTGTAGGGGCAGGTTGCTGTCATGTAAACAACGAAAACCTCTTCAACTGTCAGGAAATACTGTCCAGTTCTCTGAAAGTGTGTTCAGTGTAGCGGCAGGAAT
This sequence comes from Branchiostoma belcheri, assembly GCF_001625305.1. Lineage (NCBI taxonomy): Eukaryota > Metazoa > Chordata > Leptocardii > Amphioxiformes > Branchiostomatidae > Branchiostoma > Branchiostoma belcheri. Next base: position 2,256,816 of record NW_017804032.1, read on the forward strand.
TGTTGTTTCAACACTTCAGACGGTGTTTACTATACATCCCTAGGCCTTCCACCTCTAGCCTCGGTGCCAGACTGTTGCCAAGGTTAATATATAGGCTAGCTCCGCCGCTCCAAGGCCAACGTGCAGTCGTTTTACCATAGACATCCCTCAGTTAGACCCCGAGCAACAGACTCGCCAGACTGCTTCTGAGAGGTCTAACTGGGGGGCTGGTCTGTGTCACTGGCCCAGACAACAGTCTGACATCCAGGCTAACCCACCTCCAATTACCATTAGATACCGTACTGGCCTAGATGCAAGTACACAGTATTCTTTCGGTGTTCCTACGACGAGTGCGCGTACTAAAGCTAAATACTAGTAGTCTGGCATCCAGGCTAACATTACTACGTCCTTCAGGACGGGTAAAGGAGGGTGTTACACCCGCCCTGTATACATAACGAACCCTCCCTCCGCCTTTCTGTGCCACTTGTTCTGTATAACACTCGAGACTCGCCCACCTGACACAAACTGGGCGTGTTTTCAATATACAGTGGAGGTCACCAAACCGGTAACCATACAGATATATTAGAAACAGCTTTTCGGTAACACAACTGGGCCATTTAGAACAGGGCAATGCACCTAAAAGACCCAGAGCGATTCCGTGACTTGAGTTCACTGACCGAAGCCTTTGGAACAGGATATTGGCATTCCAGCTATGTTAGTTTAGTTACAAACATGTCATCGTGGTGAACTCACCTCGCCTTGATCTGCGACGTGTACGTAACATGGCGACCGACAGATATCCACTTAACACGGATTACCAGCTCTGTGTACACACTGGAGTATTATCCCGCTGATATCTTCATAACATTCATGCATAAAACCCCAGGTGGGCAAGTGGCTAGCGTTGGGAATCGAACCAGGAATCGAAGGGATCGAACCGGAGTCACACGTACACACCCACCTACTACGTACCTACCCCATGATGTGAAGAGTTGACTTGCTACTGAGCTTCTCTTCCTACGACGTGGCATAATTATCGCAGGTCACTGCACAAGTAACTGTTCCCTCGGGCTATGAGAGAAAACGCCCCGCTGGTGACGAGGGACCATCGCAGGAGCCCGGGACCTCTCACGCCGCTGAGCAGGTGTTATCGGGCACGGCGCCTCTTTGTTAGTATGTTTTCTCGAATAACTTGAGACTAAACCACTTCAAACAAAGGAGGCCGGACCGGGTTCATTTAATTAAACACTACTGTGACTACGGAGTATCACTCACACGACGATTTTTCTTTAATATCAGAAGAATCAGACTTTCTTTCTTGCGGTTTGAAAAAAAAATCTTAATATTACATGTTTTGTGGACGGTCTTAGAGACAGGTTTTCTAACAAACGACACCCCTACCATGTCATCACCATCTTATATACTCCACAAACAAGGACAACAATAAGAGACGTCCTTATAATTAAGAGGGGTTTGGAGATTGTTTGCTCGGTAAACCTTGAGGCAAATTGGGAAAGAAGGTACTTAGAAAACACCTTCTGTTAACATGTCAGACATACGTACGACAACTGGCACGACAGCAGTTGTGGGTGGCATTGTCGTATATAAAGTAGTACTGTGATAGGACCCGTCAAGTGCTATCCCGCTGGAGTGAGAAACTACAGCCGACGGCTTGTTATGTCAACCTACTTAAGCTCCAAGATCCTCTTGGGCTATACCATCTGTAAAACGCACAAGGGGGAACCAAAATAAGCCGACAGGACAGGTCTATTTATATACTAAGTTGAAAGAAGAAAGTGTGAGTGTAGATCATTTTCAAATTACAAATATTGCACTATCATTTTCCTACCCTCTCCTCACTATCCATTTTGGTTTACCCCTTAACTACGTACTAAAGTTCATGGTCGGGCACTTGAGTCAGGTTATTGAGCTGTGGTTATATAACATGATTGTGTAAGATTAACGAGAGAGGCCACTACCAATGCCACAATTACTAGTAGCTTTGTACGAGTCAGGCCTTTTAAGATATGCCCCAATGAAATTCTTAACAAAGGAAGCGCATGGCATTCTTATACTTCTCTAATTGGCCATACGTACAGTGATCGTGATGATTTGCCCAAGGTATAGGCATACCTTGGATATTGGATGCAGTGATTTCACCAACCAACAATTCTAACGATGTTTTTTTGCACGCAGGAACCATGGAGGTAGCCTCAATGCAGGAACTAGCTTCAACCCAGATATTTCTGACAGTAGCAGAGGTCGTTGTACCTTACAAAACGTATCATAATAGGGGGCTCAAGCCAATTAATTTAGCCGACACGGCACAATACATCACGATATCATATTACATAAATGGCTGTAATGACATGTTGATTTAGATGACATCCACGCGCGCATGCATGATTTTTCGTCCGTTTCCAAAAACGTTTTAAACCATACTGTAAATCGTACAAAGAAACTGCAAAATTGGCAAATATATGCCGAAGATTGGAAAAAAATATTGCAGAACGATCATACTCACTAATGTCTCAGAATGCCAAAATGAATTCCAAAGGAAAATAAGAAAATGTGAAGAAATAAAAATTAAGAATATTATTCGCCATACCATACTCTGTATGTTTAGTAATTTGGTCGACCTTCATGACCACGTATATTTCATAATGGAATGGAGGATGTCATCCATACAATCAAATCAACATAGCCTAACTGAATCTATACTTGCCAGACGCGTTTTTTTTTGGCTACGCGGTTTGTTGATGCAGTTCTATGCAGTATACAGTTACTGCTTACAGGTGTAACCATCCAAGATGGCGGACAGCACTTACGTCATGGTCACGTGAGTCCAAACATCCTATTATCACCGCCTTGTGCGATTCATTTTTTTCTTCCATTATTGCAATGATAAAGGACCGGTATTCCAACAATACTGCACCCAATGTAGCTTTTTGTTCTATCCTACATATATCCAGAAAATAGATTGTGCAGGAATTCGAATTCACAGTACTAGGCTAAACTGGCCTAATTTCTGATAAGCCGCCCACTCAAATGATCCTTCTATTTGGTTCTTGAAATAATCATGAAAATGATCCCGATATTCAAATGTTCAAAAGTAGCCACGAAATCTTATCATTCTTTCCAGTGGAAAATGGTTAATCTTAAACAAAACGAACACACATGTACATACATATTTAGTTCTTGATTTGTTCAATGTATGAAACATTGTTCAAGTCTTGAACACGGTGCAACATGCCAATATTAACGTACATGTATGTACCCCATTCCATAACATGCCCGATAGCACACTATAGAATGGCTATTCCAAAATTTGCGTCGCTGTGGCACACGGTGCAAAATAAAACGACGATCTGAAATACGTTGAAACGCGCAAATCTCTCGAGCTCAGGCCCAGCCTCACATAGGATATCTGAGAGACATACCGGTACCTACCTTGCGATTCAGACGATAGAACCGTGCCCGGGTCACGGTTGTGTTTTCCCGCTATCCCCGATGTACGTGTAAGTTTCATCACAAATCCAACACTAGGTCTTCTATACTCGCTTTTACCAAGAAAATGGCCCTGTAGTATTACTAGTATAGCCCGTAGTCGCGTGATGGTAGCTCGGATACCCTCGCTAAATAATAGAGTCCAAATTACGACCCAATACCCTCAGAGAAGGGCGATTTCCGTAACACTCAATCAAATTAAAGCCCCATTAGTAAGTCGTGGGGTCACACGATATGCTCATATGAGAGTCACTCCAATGCCACTCGCAATGCTACACGAGATATGACGGCAAAAGTATTAATATTCAATATCTCTTCAGAACGCAGACAATTAGAGAATAGCATGTGACCCTGGTGTGAATTTTCAAGGTACGGCTAAGCATGACTTCTGAATTTGTGTGTCCTGATGTTAAATTGCTCTAGAGTGGCTGGAGTGGTGAGATTTAGCTCCATTTTATTCAGATATATATAATTTTTGAGTGGTCCTCTATAAGTAGCCAGCGCCTCAAAGGCACTATTATTGGTATAGAATTAGAACTTTTGGAAATAGTAGATGTTCGCAATCGTTGATTATATAGACTTTATAAGTTGTAGTAAGCCCTTAATCAAGGAAATGCATGTCATATATCCCTATGAAAGGGGAGATGTATATGACTGACGTATGAAATTCGACAAAATTGTAATATTTTTGTTATGCCAAAATAGAATATCTGCGTTATAGTCACAATCCGCAAGAGGGCAACACATTCCAGCACGCTCACGGCACTACGTGCTGTGTGCATTCATAACACCGTGGGCTTTACTGTACAAAATGTACCAGTTACATACAAGGATCTGTCGTTTCTTGTTATCATTGAATACACAAGCTGTTGTTGCCCAGTATCCCATGCATTGTTCGCATATCTACGAATGGATACAACTTTCCCAATAGACGCAGGTTTCGCCCACTTGAGTGCTATTGTACCAGAGGGTGTGGGTGCCACGTCAATCTGTCCAATACCGCGGTAAAATTACAGGGTTCCATCCACTCAGAGATTACGTTATCATGCTTGTAAGACATCAAAGTTGTATATGGTATTGTTTAGATCGATCTGACAAGACAAGATAGACTGCACTAGACAGTAACAGTGAGGGTGCTGCTCTGTTCTTTAACTCAAACGTTAACAGGGAACTTTTCTTTCGGATTCGGTAAAACGCTAGAGGAGGTAGAATAGTTGGAAGGGTTGGAAATTGATATTTACAACTTTCCTTACTAGTCGAGATACGTTTAATTCATAAAACACAGGGGTGAATGCTGTCCTGTTTCTTAGTATTTAACTTTGGCCCAAGTACTGAGAAAGGTATTTACCTGTACCAAAGCAGTGGCTAGTATTAAAAAGTATAATTATACTCAAGTTGTACAGTACAGTACGTTACCTTTGATAGTTTCGGGCACGTCCAACACGTACTGCCGTAAGTCCAGCGCCGCGTCCTTGGCATTCCTGAGCCAGTCTCTCACGCTGAACTCCCGCAGGAATGTCCACACACGTGCCGGTACACCTCCTGTCTCCTCCTCCCTTCTGGAGTCCACACTCTCCGGCCCTTCTCCGTCCGAATCGTGCTCGTGTTCCTCGTCTAAGGACGGCAGAGGCTGTTCTACAGCGCTTTCCCTTCTCGTCAGATCCATTCTACAGTCTTCACGTCTCCCCTGTAACAACAGTTCCTCGTGAGAAAGCTCCTACCGTCTGCTATCTTAGAATCCAAGTCAGTCCGCCAGGACAACATTCCTCGCACTGATATGCCCTTCCTCTAGCCATATATAGTTGTCGGCGTTTTTACGCGCTGTTCTGTCTATACTTGACAGCGCGGCTCTTTGGACCTAAGCTGTAAAACTACAATGTGAACGGTTTGGCTGAAGGCCCATTACTGAAGTGTGGAGGTAGTTAAGGTTGACTGAAGTGGACTACACGCACGGCGCGCCCACTGAAGGTATTGAGTCCAATTAACGACATGTACTCAACAGTTGTCATCATCAATGTGGGGATCGTATCAGAGTTGGTTATCTTGGCAAACAGTAGTTGTTTTGTGTAAAACGTCAGGGTGTAAAGGTCGATTGCTACCTAGGTGGCTCAGAGGTCACTAAACTTTGGTCAAGGCGTTTTCACCACCATACGTTTCAGACGACTTTATGACTTTTTTTTTCTAGTACAATGTACATGTAGTGTTATCAGGTAGCTCTTTGGAACTGTGTAATGTAATCCACAACTATTGGCCTAGGTGGCTCAGAGGTCACTAGAAGTTTAGTCAAGGCTAGTTTTACCACCCCAAATACGTTTCAGACGACTTTATGACTTACTTTTGTCCAACAATGGCTAGCTCACGGAACTGTGTAATGTAATCCACAATCGTTAATTTACAGCGACTTTCGGCTTGTGTAAATATTTCATGGCTTGCTAATATATCTTATAAGCTTCTGTACTACAACGTGGCTTCCGTTCATTGGCAGCCGGGGCGCTTTGCTTTGAAAAAAAAAAGCATCTGAAACAACTTTACATTCTATAACACAAAAAATATGTGACTACTTGACGTTTTATACAGTTACAGATGGGACGTATAGCAACAGACATCTCTGATATCACAGGCGTAGACAACACGTATAGCTAAAAGACCATAGGGCCTTAGTTACAGAAGAATGTGATGATGATATACCAATTATGCAGCAAGCTACAAAAGATACTATCCTAACAAGACCACTAGCCAAGAATCGTAGTATGTGTTCTAGGCTTGATGCCCGTCTATATAGGGCGTTATAGGTGTAATAATTCAATATGAATCGATTACCAGTCACATACATAAATACATCAACAAACCATATGTATGCAGGCCACAAAGACCAAACATTCAATCGTGTTAGACTTACCTGTGCATGTAGTAGCAAGAATTGTCAACAATATCGCCAACAGGTGTGTTGGCAAGACACCTGTTCGGCCTAGTAAGAGTTGACAACCCTCTTATCGCGTGTTAGTATAACTTATAAATACCCAGCAAATCTCGTATCCGCTGGAACGCACACAGGCAGACACGCGACACACGGGTCATGTAGATGTTATGTTTACCAACTGTCACTCTTTCGATTTTTCAAACTCTTTATGGGGGGAAACTGTCAATATTAACCCGTGCGGGGGAGTGGGTTTGGGGGTGTAAGAGGCGTAACTGATAAGACTATATAGTTTCCTAAAGTTTCACATCGTTGATTTCAAGATAACGTCTAAAGACAGACCGTATGATCTAAAGTAACGCGACTGCAGAGTGCAATGCCAAAATGTTTTACACGTAGAAAGTATATATATTAAGTAAGACACGTTCATAACGTCCTCATTCATTCTGTTGGTTCAGAGTCAAAAGCTGTACAGTACTCATAGCTCACATGACAACCTTTCAACGCTAGTTGTAAGCTCTAAATACATGCAACAGAAATATGAATGCAAAGCAGCTTCCAATAAAGTGTAAGCAATATCCGTTTAACTCTGTTAAAATAGCAAACACTCTTTGAAAACCTTAGTCAAGACCATATCAAACATGACTTTTGCTAAGAAAACTCACATACATGTGACACGATCCCTGCTTGTATTCTCCAAACGTATACAGACGCCGTGTGTACGGATCCGTGTGTAGGGTAGCCCTACCACCAGCTGTCACTAGGAAAGGTACATGGCACAAACAAAAGACGATGTGTGGATATTAGTTTGATGTGTTTTCGTTTGCACGTAAATTGGCCGGAAGGCTTTTGAGGGCTCAGTCAACATACTAGTAGCTCTTTAACCGTGAGGGATTTCAGCTTGGTATTAAAACACGCGACGGTCACATGTGCAAACGTTGTGAGCCTTTTGTCCTGCGCTTTTTTACTGAGACCATCGACCTTTTCTGTTACAAGACAGTTGCAATTTGCACGATAAGCCATCGACTAGCTCACAAATGTCAATTGGTCATCCGACCACCACTGTATATACATACGTGACATGGGCTTATAAGACTTGTCGGTTTCTGGACAAGAGAGAATTTTTGGCACGGGTTTAGAAGTATACAGATAAGATATACACAAGCGAAGTGTCCCAAATGTTTATTGGCATGTCACAGTTACCCATGGCTAGTACTGCTGCAGTACCGCACACTGTCGTCAGGACTGGTGGCGCAGTCATCGAATACTTATGTACGACTAGAATATGGACTCGAGATTAAGCAAATAGAAAACGTAACTATTTTGCGGCAGTATAAATCTAATCATCACTGAACTAACGATAGCAAGAAAAAGTAACAACACTCAACAGCCATGCATGTCAACAGAAAGTTATTTCTATCAGATGAAACATGATTCAGTGAGATTATGAAACGTTCAAACTTGACTTAATTATTCCGTCACAGTTTGATTACCATTGATCTAGCTGTAGATGGAAAATGAAAATGTGGTCAGTACTAAAAAGTTGCTTTCTAAACATCCGACTCCCTGCTTTGCTCTGAGGGATCAAACCAAAAAAATAGACGGAAAATATGTGTTCACAAAGCAAAACTTGACACAACATAACTTTCTACATAAAAAATAAAGACACCAGCATCATAACTATAGTGAGAAATGGCTGACAAAACAATGAAAGCGTTTGATAACAAGTCGCTCGTTATTGTATCCTACATAGCAGAATCGTATACCCATGGCACCCGAAATCGGACCAAAGCAGTAAGTAAAGACAGAGAGACAAGCCCACAACTTGGCCGCCCAAAACAATACTTCCGTACCATGAACTGAAGTAATACCAAAGACAAGTTAAAGATGCAGCAAAGTTATAAAGTCTGTAGAGTTACGTTTCTTATACATGTTCTAGGATGTTTCTGGAACCACATACGTCATGAAATCGAAAATACGGCCTGACGTCCACAGTTTTTTGAGGGGGCTCGGTTCAGAGTACCCATCGTGTCCGCAGCTCTTCTTGTGTCCGACAGTCCAGTGTTGTTTCTGACAGTCACGGCTGCAGTACCGGGTCAGTTTGCACTGACCACACAGCTTCAGGGTGGACCTGCAGGGGAGGTAACAGTTACACACTCTATTGTACAGTAGAATTTAGAAACTTCCAACTGTCTTCAATGTCTAAAAGACAATTCAGATGGAATTATGATTTACAAATACATTGTGGTCATAAGAGACACTTAGGAATATAAATAGGACACTTAGGAATATAAAGTATTGTAGTCTCCTAGTAAAAACTTGTATCTAACCAGCACAGTTACAGCACGATATAAAACGATAACAAAACCTACCTGTCACCTGGTTTGCCACATGTAGGGTTGCAGCATCTCAACCTCGCCTCTTGTATCAGCTTCACCATCGTCTCTTTTTGTGCACGGCTGCAGTTTCCACCTTCCTCGGCCTTTTCGCAGTACCTACATGTAGTGTAGTAGTAGTAGCATTAATGATAATCGTCTATTGTACAATAATGGTTATTATTAAAGCATTAAAACATTGCAGCAAAAGGCTGACTTGAGGTTTTGGACAGCGAGTCATTAAAATAAAAAGTGCTTTTGTATGGCGAACCAAAATTCTGAAATATATATCTATCTACCACTTTAAAATTGTCTATGTCTATTCCACACTAATTTTGAAAGGTTGTTGCCCAATTTTCTGTTACGTGAAACTTACATCTGCGCCGTTGTAGGTCCAGTGTCTTTCAAATCCACTCTTGCTCCGAGCTGAATCAGTTTCCGAACTGTGTCGACATAACCGAACATACAGGCGAGCATGAGGGGCGTCCTCTGGTAGCAGTCCCGTATGTCTAGTGTTGCACCGTGACGGAACAGCAACTCCAACGCGTCTGTTTTCCCTGGGTTGGATTTTCGGAAGTACGGCGTGAGAAAAATGCATCAATCTACACCCAAAGAGGTGATAAAGATAATGCTTTGATTATGCAATATATACATTACACAAACTAGAAGGGTGACATTTACAAAACAAATGCATGATGTTAACCATCACATGGTCTGGTCAAGGACTATGTATAAACTTCAGCCCTCCCCCTGTTTTTTCTTATACAAACACATTCATATATACGTGGTGAAACTATAGCGCACCCAACTCTGTCCTGCAACTTGCTACATAATACAACCCAAAATTATAGGCTGTCTGCTACAGCATCAGTTACCATCATGTTGTCATGACCGGTCGAGGTTATTATCCTTTTTTTTAATATTCCGAAACATGCAACCACAAGACGTGGTGACGGCACACTCAAGTTGTTTGGAAAATAATAAGAAAAAAAAAAACAATTGCAATGTCCGACGACTCCGAGTATAATTTATCCATTCTTTTCGGCAGGTAAGCGTAAAAAGGTGTGACGAAAAGGCCTACCTTCATAAGTCACTGCTCCGTGAAGGGGGGCAGATGCAAACATCGTGGTTCTCTTTGTCATGGACGCCCCCTTGCGGATCAGAAGTGTCATGATGTCTGTATGTCTGAAGTAGGAGGCGATGAACAGCGCTGTTCCTTTGCCGGTGACCTCGTTATCCGGTTGGGCGTAGTCGATGTCTGCACCTGCGTTTGATGATTACATTTTAGTACAACTGAATTCCACAAGAGAGTTTATATCATAATTGCGCGATTTTGCATTGTTGTACTTGACTACTGGAAATAGTTGACATTTCTTTGATAGAAATTAGACATCAAGGTAACCAATATAACAAGTACACGTACGTGTAGAGCTCTCAAGTTTATGAATGAATGAAGACCTTTATTGTACATTTGTGTTCTACAGAACTAAGTACAGGTCGCATGGGTACAGAACATGAACATAAACATATACATTACAAATATATGAACATAATTATAAGAGTGTAAATAAATGTCTAATTTCTATTCTTTTCGGCTTCATCTCGCTTGGTAGTGATTGTATGGATATGTGCGG
>NW_017804032.1:2267247-2363562 GCF_001625305.1 Branchiostoma belcheri
TGATTACATTTCAGTAAAACTGAATTCCACAAGAGAATTTATATCATAGATTTTGCATTGTTGACTGCTGGAAATAATTGACATTTCGTTGATAGAAGTTAGACATCAAGGTGACCAATATATAAGTAGTACACATACGTGTAGAGCTCTCAAGTTTATGAGACGTGTCACCACCCAAGGGACAATAGAAATTCCTATGGTATTGTCTTGCCATAGGAAAAACCTGATCCTCATTTACATTAACAGTGACACATAACAATGAGTCTTTATCATGTTCAGCTAACAGCTTTTCCAGTTCTTTCTCATGTTGTTAGAGCATGGTTAGAGTTAACTCTTAGTTCATTTTGTAGTGACGCTGAAGAACGGGGCCGGGGACGGATGCCACTCGGAACGTCCAGAAGTACTGTCCTTAATTTATCTGGTAGTAGGGTTTGAACTCTTTTAAATAAAGTGGCATTTTCTTTTTTTTTTTGCCTGCACAACCAGTGAAAGATCGAAAGGCGTCGCTAGTGAATTGTACTTCACACCTACGTGCGAGTCCTTATCTGCTGATTTACATTTGAATAATTATCTACTGGTTTGTGCACATGTTTTCAAACTCAATCCTGAGAGAAAGAAAAAAGCATTTCTCCAAACGCCACTTGTAGAATACATATCTGAAAAGACTAGGTACATGTACATAAGTACCTAAGTAACTCATAAGCACTGCTGCCATGTGATGCGCCGCGACCAAAATGCTTTAGGGCCCTTTAGATTTAAATTAGGAACAGTACTAGTTTCTGGAGGGAGTCTCTACCCTACATGAGCTAAACTGGTTACAGGCGTAGTCGCCGAAGAAAAATGCTCATTTGCAACAATAGATAGCCTGGGTGCCATCCTCCGTAGTCTCCGCCCGCTCCCTTGATATATGTTGCTGGGCACCACAGCTGGCTCCCAGGCTACCTCGTCGAGGCTTAGTAGAATTTGTTCTTACCAGCTTTCAGAGCTGCTTTGACGCCTTGCAGACAGCCTCTCTCTGCAGCGTACAGCAGAGCTTCACTCGCCTTGTCCACCATGTCGTTAACACCGCTGATGTTGCTGACACCTAAGCTTGCGCGCGTACTGACTGTCTGAGTTCGAACTGAAGACTGTCAGAAGTGAAGAGACGCATGGGATTTGTCTTGTCAGGTGACCTACTGTCCTACCACGTGAGCATTTCACCCTTTTCCCATTCCCAGGATGCATAGCGTCAGGGTCAGAATTACTAGTATGTAGAAATGACTTTCAGAACACAGAAAGCAGACTTGGTCATGTACAAAATATTCAGATTTATTCTTACATGTAACATTCCAATGTTTGCAGCCATACAACAGTCTTTATCTTTAGTGATACTATATATTGCAGACAGCAAGGGCAAAAGACTAAAATTCTACACAGGCAAGCAAAAAGGCTGGGCTATATTTTGGCAAAACACATTTTCCCAACACATTTGAAATACAACCATAGTTGGACTCGATTCAGAAAAAAAACTCTGCAAATTTGCACAATAAATTCTCTCAAACCTTAATCATTGAAGTGGCTGGTGAATGTGCATTGGAAGCAAGATGAAAGGTGTGAATTAGTAGGGTCAATCCACATGTAAGCCATTATACTTAGAGGGTTAAATCATTGGCAAGCCTGACTCTTACACTTCAACAAAAGCTTCAGTAGATATTGCTACCCTTGCGGCTTCTTTACCTTAAAAACTATCCTGAAGAACATTCAACAATAGTCTCTTGCACTTGCACAAATCTACAATTCAATCCTGTTCTAAAACTTAAAATATGTCTAAATCTTTATGAATTATTGTTTTCTTAGCCCTTTTAATGCCATTTTCTGAAAAAGTACAATGTACATACTTGTAAGATAATATGCTAATTTGCTGTCCTGATTTGATATTGCTATCAATACACTAAACTCTAAGTAAGGCAATAGCTTCATCTAAGTCACCGTCAGTACTCTGTAAGATTTCTGACAACATTTGTACATCATAATTGGGGTAAAGGTCACGTAGTTCTGAGAGCGGATTTTCCTGCTCCTCAAAATCTTCCTCCTCCTGCTCCTCCTCTACTACTTCCTTGCTGTCATGGCTGCCTCCTATTGGTAATAGACAGGGATGGTTATCAGTTTGCATGCAATTGTAATGTACTAATTTTTCAAAATTCTTAACAGAAAAAAGACTGATATGAGACAAAAAACCTTAGCTACCTGCAGTACCCTTAGCACCTGCATGGGGTCTCCCTCCCCTTTGTTGTGCCTCCAGTCTATCTAGAAAAGCTTGATTCTTTCTGTGAGAATAAACACAAACATGACACTCATATAACTTCTTCTCCATAACAGCCACTGCTGTGTAATGTGTAATCCAATCTTTCTGAACAAAGATAAATTGATGTGAAGTGATGTCTCTCTTTCTACACAATAATTATAGAATCTTTAGTATCTAGAAGTGAAATAGTGTAAATAAATGTTCAAGTTTAAAGCAGCAATCCATCTTGTAATGATCTAACAATGAGACTTACTGTCTGTGGTCTTCTGCCCACTTCTTTTCTCTTTCCTTGTTCTCCTTCTTCTGTTTTACTTCTTTCTTTTGAGCCTGTGACGAGATGAAAAATAAAGGTGTAGATGTGTGATGAGGCCACAGATGGTACATGTACAATCAAAATATGAACCAACAAATAAATTACACAACTGGTAACTTTTGATTGATTAAACATTGTTTTGTGATATAGTAGATTTAATATTTCCTCAAGTATACTGTGCACTTTTCAAGAGCTGTTACTGTTATTGCTATGCAGTGCCATGCAAATCTGTAAGGTGGGGCTCCTTCACTTCAAACAGATCATCAGAGGTTTCCTACCTGTCCTCTGTAGTAGTCCTTTTTCATTTGTAGTTGTTTATCCTCCTGTTGTTTCTGGGTTTGCCTATACTGCTCTCTCTTGTCCTACAAATATAGATAATATAAAATCAATTTCCTTTGGCAAAATATAATAATTGACAATGTAAAGAAAGAACAATGTACATTGATTTTGAAAATAAACTTACTAGTAGTTTGGAGCCTTTTGAAAATATCTACTTTTAGATACTTCTAATATGATAAAAATGAAAAATATAATATCTAAGAATAAGACATACTTTTGCCTGTCAAACAATGTTTTTAAGAAGCTAAGCTCACCCTCGTGTTCATCCTCTTCCTCCTGTCCTCTTGTGCTTGTTGTCTCCTAACTTCATCTTCAGGTACATTTGGACCACCTGTAAATTCAGAACAGGCTCATTGGATCTTTTTGTAAACTTTAGACATGTACTTATCAAAACATTGAAACAGATTTTATTCAAAGGTTCACTTTAGGTCTTTGAATTTAGTGATTTTTCTTGTAATTTGAAGAATTAAAATGACTTACCTACAGTACCAACATAGGAGAAGTTAGCAGGTCTTCTGCTCTCTTTGTGCTTCTGGTAGGCTTCCAGCTCTTTCTGGCCTTCTGTTGATGTGAATAGAGATGGCAGAATTTCAACTGACACTTCACTAATTTTCCCATCAAATGCATTAATGTAGCTTTACATAATAATCAAAACAAGTTTGGCATGGCAAGGCACAACATATATAGTTCGGATATCTTACGTTTTAAGACACTTTGCCTTTTCTTCTCATTAGGTACCACCAAGGTATAGCCGTCTCCCCTGGAAAAGATTATAAAATATCATAATATGATTAATAGAAGCTTGAGTCAAGTTGAGTGTGTTGCATAAGATGATTAGCATAAATATTGTTTAACTCAGACTTTGGACTTTCCGACCCTACATCAAACGTGGTATTAAATGTTTAAAAATGTATCTGGTTTGCTCTGCTAATCTGATCAGACGTCGACATGTAAAATTTGGGAACAACTGCGACATTAGCCAACGAGGTTACAGACAACACATACCATTGCAAATATGCACTGCAAATTATGTAGGAGCAAAAATCCACGTTCGAAACCAGTCAATTTCATACCTTTTGAACCTTTCATCCGGGATGGCGTTACCATTTCCCTCCGTCTGCTGCCCAGTAGCCCCCTGCTGGTGTCCAGTTCCTCCGGACACGGCAGTCCTGTCCCTCGGTCTCGCCCCTTGTCCGTGGTCGACGTCGACGTAGCTCGGCCCTTGGTTACCGGTCGCCCCCCTCCCCCTTCCCCTGCCTGCGCCACGGCCGGGACTCGCCCCTTCCATACCCGGACGCTGCTGTTTAGCGTTCGCAGGCCGCACAGTGAACGATCGACTCATCGTGAACCTTTTGTGGGGCCTCTAAAAGCGGAACAGAAACTATGACGGGACAGTTTCGGTGTAAAACTGGTTTGTTTACATGCAGGATGACGCCATCTTGAAAGTTTGGGAAAGTACCGAGTACCCACAATGCACCGCACGGGTCAAAACAACAGGTGACCTGGAACACTCCAGACTAGCTCAGACTAGGTGTCTAACTCCACAACTACAGTATTAAATACAAATTTAGTGCCAAAAGACCGACATAGAGGTCGAGAATTAAAGGTTAGGAAATTGAAGGACACGTACAAAAAGGCGGGGTGGGTGGGGGCGGGTGGATTGCCCTCTTTTCTTTCCAGAAATAAAACACTTGGCACAAGTCAGATAACTGATATATTTGATGGTAGCTATTAATTATCTATGTTCAAATGTCGTAGTTCTGAATAAAGTTTTATACTCCAATTGATTGCTGAAAAATTATAGAAATTGGCCATCTAGTAGACTGAAAAACTTTGGCCCAGAGAGTACCTACCTACGAATCGTCTGATAGAGACTAACGTTATATTTATAACAGTAACGCGTTATATGCAGAATGAAATCTGTAGCTGTCACTACGCCTTTTACATTATACGTAGGGCGTCGAATAGAGTATCACACAATCTTCAAATTAGCAAAGACTGCTTATGGTACAGCACTGATTATGAAACTCTCAAGATGTACATAGAAATGATTCGTACTATATTTGTAAAATTGTGTCAACACTGCTGCAGCAGTTTGTTTTATTTGCATATGTAAAATTCAACAGATTATTTTATTTGTACATGTCGGTTTACAATATGGCGCTCAACAACACGCACTTAGTAACAAAAACGAAATGCATCAATCTCAGTAAAAGTGCAACAGTGAACAGTAGCAGCAACTGGCGTACATATCTTATAAGTAAATATACAAGGAACAGTACTGGTTCAATGTTAGATTTTATCACCAGAATTTTAACTTTAGACCCACCCAATTGTTTACTCAACAACCCAATATGTTGTCGCAGTGGCGATCTAATATGATATGTACATGTCTTTTTCTTTTCTATGTACGATTGGATATGTCAAGTTTGTTGGTGTATTTATAACATCAAAGTTGTACATGTGCATTCTATAAAATACCTTATAAACCTTCCCCTTAGATTAGCGTCTACATTGTAAAAACATTTCAAACTACTTTTACCTTACAATTCAAGGTTATTAAGACGTAAAAGCATCGTTTGTCCTGGCAATTGTTTTTTTTTTCTAAATATATATCATCCTGTTAAAAGTTGAAGCATAATTCTTGACATTATACGATCCTATGATGTCATGACAGTTATTGGTCATCATTCAATTTTTAAAGCCGAGTCTAGTTATCAAAAGAGACTCTTTTCTTGGCCTTGAGTCTGGTGACATCTAGCGGATCCCTGGGGTCCCACAGCTCGCCCCGCCTGTTGAAGGAGTCCCCGTAGCTGGTTCTGAAGGTCTGGTCGGGCAGACCGTACACGTCCACTGTGTGCGGCCGTCGGACGGGGTCACCCGGGGTCTTCGGCAGGGGCGCGGGGTTGGTGGGGTGGGCGTACTCCCAGGACGCCTCCTGTTCGACAAAACACAAAAAGTTGTTTTAAAGGTGACTGAAACAATGTCAAATTAAAGGATAAATCGTCATCAACGTAATTTTAATAGAGACAGCCACCAATTTCACTTCTGAAAGCTTGTTGCAAATTGAAACGAAGAAAGTTGAAGACAATGGTAACGTGGTGTCCTTCAAACCCGCAAAATGATATATTTTATCTCACAATCGGTGATATTATAGTACAATGATGCAATTCACTTGACCTCCGCTAGTATTTTGCCATGTTCTGTGGCTTTTCTTTTGACAAATATATCATCATAAAACGTGGACGAAAACCTACCGTATGTATGACGTTCTTGAATGGGTTTTCCTTGTCATGGGTGTAGGGTGCTCGCAACGTGAACTCAGGAAGAAACCTGGGTAATAGAGAAAAGTATTTGATCTGTGGCAATGCAAACATATACAAGGACTCACGACAAATAACTTTATATGATAAGGTTTTCAGTTACTATCATTGACTGGCATCATATATACGTTTGTCGGAAAGTCTCACCTGTAACTTTGGTGTAAGGGAGCCTCTTTCATCTGGTATGAGACCCGACCGACCTGTCCAGGGTATAACCCTTCTACCGTCCGTCCGTATCTGTAAACACTGGAAAGAAAAGTTGAGCAAATACAGTTAATATAAGCAAGCTACTTATCATAATTACTTATTGTACTTCTAGAATGTGCTGAGTAATAACATAGATATGCAATGATATGAATACAAAATGATATCAGTAGCTTCAGTGCTGTCAAAAGCTAGCCATAACAGAAAGTTGACAAGAAAGAATGTAACGTTTTACATTAAGGCCATGTTGATTTGATTATATGGATGACATCCGCGCGCACATGAATTTTCGGCCGTTTCCAAAAAAAAAAAAAAAGTTTTCAACCATACTGTAAATCGTACAAAACAGTTGTAAAATGAGCAAAAATATACCGTAAGTTACAAAAAAATAAGTAAAAACTATACCAATGTCGTAGAATGACAAAATCAAACAAAAAAAGACGAAATTGTAAGGAAATGAACTTGAAGATTAGATTATTCGCCAAACCATATTCTGTCCCATTTGTTCAACCCTCATGACCACGTAGATTTCATAATGAAAACAACTTTTTTTTTTGCAAAACTTTTTTTTTATTCGCACGCGCGCATCAGTTTTGGGGCTCCCGGAGGATGTCATCCATATAATCAAATCAACATGGCCTAATCGTTGAAAAATTTGACCAAAACAAACAAACTACAGCTCACCTAGGGGTTGGGTCCGGTACTGCAGACTTGAATTCCCTCAGTCGTGTTGTTGGAGCGCTCATGTTGTACGAATGTGTTCTTCTTATTGCCTTGTCTCGCAAAACTGGCTAAGTTTACTGGCGATAACTGTTGGAAAAACGTCATACGTTAGTTGGGATAAACAGCTAAGGTTGCTAAACCTCTCGACGGATGTTTGTTTGCGATACCTTAGAAACAAGAGACTATATGCCCTCAGGCGACAAGCAACCTGTACCTGCTACCACATACCAACAACATGCACTGGAAGACGATTGTCTTTCTTTAGCGTTAACGTTATTCTGTGTGATGATAAAGAACTAAGACACAAAGACGATAGAAGTCAGAGCCATTTTTTAAAGCCAGAAATTCAAGACACGATTCAGAACAGATTTGCTAGTGAACAAAAATAGTAACAGCAGAACAATGCATTTAGTCAGGAGAGACGTTTACGTAAACAAATAATGGCAACGGGATCCTCACCGCAACCCAGATTTATAGATAGCTACAGCAGGCAGTCTGTATGGATGTATATTTCACTACAAGTAGAACAATAGATAGGCTTCTTTTCTTTCAGTGAGAGACCATTGACAAATTACAATGTAAAACTGTTAAGAAACCATTGGGAACCGGCCATGCGGCGACCTGTAATTGGATAAGTACACAAAGGCCAGGTAATGATTATACCGTCTTTTCGTCTGGAAGAAACGCCCTGAAATGGCCCCGCACTACCTTACTAAACTGTGGGCCTTTTGCAGGCAGAGTATATAAATGTTTTTATCTGTAATTGCACAGAAACTGGAGGTCAGTGATACATAAGTCAACTATCAAGTGATTGAGAACACACATTACGAAATTTAGGGCTTCACACAAGCACTAGTACGTGCATAATTGATAATTCTCAGAGGACTGCCATGAACAAACAATATCGTGCGTCTACATGTACTCAAGGAAAATGTCAAGGTAAATCAAAGCATAAGTGACTACGGAAGCTGTTCATGTCACCACAGAAAATGTATGGACTCTAGATGATGTTGACTTTAGTACTCGAATTTTGTGTTGAAGAGAGTTGAATTACTAGTAGTACATGAGGTTACATGTACGAGTACCAAGTTGTCTTCGGGCGAAAAAAACCCCACTCCCATAACGAAATGTATAGTCACGCTATAAGTAGCAACGAAATGATCCTAAACGGACAATTGTTTTCACTGTTTGTAGTTAAGAATAAGAGAAAGGTCACGAGCAATAGCGGGTGAATTATCCTGAAAATATAGGGGCTGAGAGGTCACATGAAACAACGCAACGATAGCCTCAACCTTACTCCCAGTTAAAACGTTTAAACATCGTCTGAATTTTCCTCAATTTTGAGAAAATATCGTCTACTTACCTCACAGTATTCCCTCAGACCCTGACGATGTTAAATTTTCCACAGCTGTAATGCTGGCGTGTTCGCACACCGGAAGCGAGTCAGCTATAAACACACCGAGGGGCGGTACCTAGTAACGGGACGCTTACTGCCATGGCGCCCTAGCAACGCAAATACCTGCCGGCATTACGTCGGATGACAGGTATTACCGCTGTCGCTATGGACGGAAATCTGGTCAGAGCTACCCTGATATTCTTTTGAATTGTGTATCTTTTACTGTTTTTATTACAATAGGGTAGTCTATACACGATATTTTGGCATACATTGTCAAAAGCCCGTATGAAATGTAGTAGCCACGGTGGTCTCAATTACAAATGTACACGTACATTAAATACAATACAATCGTGCGGATTGGCTATTGCTATGGCCAAAATTTGAATGGCACCTTTTTTTGTCACATTGGTGTGTTTCTTATAACATTTCTGTACTCGACTTGTTTGTAAAAAGGCTTAGAATAAACACCTGTTTTCAACACCTTCGTTTTGAAATGAAAAGGTAAAAGGGCACTAATGGTTCTAATTACCCATGAACTCTTTTGAAACGTGCACACAAGAAGACGTGAAACACCTAACAGAGGCAGGCATGGTCCACTTACGTTACATTAAACAGTCTGGGTCTGCCCATTCAGGGGGTAAAAACCTTCATTGGGAAGCTTTGGTGTGGGTAAAAAGGAGCACAAAACATTTCACTTGTAATGGAGGGTGGTGTATTGTACATGCTAGCGCTGTTACATTTGTGTAGAATTCGGGAGGGGGGGGGGCCTATTACCAGAACCAAGTGTCAATCATTTCAGAAAAGCAGTGATAGGATAAAGAATGACTTTCAATCTTGAGAATTTGTATGTTTAAGCGTGAGCGAATTTCTGCCCCCCCCCCATTGATTAAAATGGCACTTTGCAAATGCAATGTTTTCATTGGATATCTATTGTCATAATAAATCAGCATAATATATGCATACCAAGGACCTCCTTGATGCACACACACACACACACACACACACACACACACACACACACACACACATATACTAGTATTGACAGGTAAGAAACCATAACAGCTAAATGAAGTACATGTATCTGGTTTATTCACTTGTTTTACACTGGAAAAAAAGACATTTCTTTCACGTTTTTTTCTTTTTCTCCATCACAAATCTTAAATTATGGCAACAAATGTTAAAAGTCAAGTACATACGTCTTGCATGCAAAGAGTTTATGACTGTATGAAGAAGCTCCTTTACATGACAAACAACATCTATAAACAGCATTGGCGTCATCCAGTGATGTTCTTGCTTCTTGCTACTTTCTCGACTAGAATGAATCAAGTAAGGTTCCTTTGTCATTATCAAGTGTGTCATTCAAAAGATCTGTCCATCATTTCTTGTCTCCAGGTTTAGCAATATGTGACAAGATGTGTGCCTTGAGTTTGGGCATGTTGACCTGTTCCTTCTTACACACATGGCATCTGCAAAACAGTAAAAAAAAGTTCATCAAATCAATGTACAGAGTACAAGAATCCATATACACAATGTAAACAAATGTACAAATGGTTACACAGTATTATAGATACATATCTCATTGAGTCTTTGAAATTACTAAATGAATAATTGCTTACCTTAGTGGATCTTTCAAGCGGTCATTTCTGGATCCTTTGTCTGCTATTTTCCCGTCCTTTTCTAGTTCTTCCATGACTTCTGAAAATGAAACACATGGACATACTGGACATTATCAGATGCATTTTCTTAATTAAAGCACTGTAAATGCATTGTGTTAAATGTAAGCATGATTTACCAAATACACATACATTAAGACACTTTATTCTTCAATATTCCTTGTACACAAAAACACATACTAACCTTCAGAGTCTATGAAGTAGTCTGTTGTGAAGGAGTTCCAGTGTTTCTTATGCTTCAAACAGGGGGAGTCAAAATCTTGACTTATGACGTGGAGGTGTAAATGACTGAAAAGACAAAAGTAAAATGAACATATTAACAAATACATTGCAGCAAAAAAAAAAAAAAAATTTTGACACTATGACAGGTATCCACAGTAATCCAACATGGTGAAAGTGTCATCGTTTGAAAAGCCTGTATTGACAAGTGAACATACTAGTACTAGTAGTAATTTACTGACCTCATACTGGGGATGGCATGGTAGCCCAGTCGGAAGGATAGATCAATTAGATGTTTAGCATCTTCTGTTCTGCAACATGAGATTTAGAAACAGTGTAAAACATGAATACAAACACCAAATTTATGCTCAAAAGGAGAAGTTAAAAGAACAGCTTACAACAAATTCTACTCGTACTTACCTGTCTATCAGCTCCTGTCCCTTCTTATGCATGTGTTTGAGGAGGTCCAACTGTTCTGAAGACACAGCCTTCAGACTGGGTATGTTTTCCTTGGGTAGCACTAACCAGTGGTACCGAGCCTGTGACAAATGAAAGATAACAAGTTATGAAAAATTTATGAAAAATTATAATATTTTTAGAAACAAATCTTTATTTAGATTGTTCAACAAATTTTGCATCAAATTCCTTTGTATTGTCACTGTGCTAAGTCTATATGAGGGGAGGTCACAAACAAACAAACAAACAAACAGAAACACACACAGACACAGTCAAGAACAAAGAAAATATCTGGTGCCCTTTGACCTGACATGTGTTGTCAACAAACCTTGGGGTATTTATCCTTGATAATGACTACTCTATCGTCCGAGTCGACCTTCAGAGCGGGGTCTTCCATGGAGGAGAGAAGACCCATGCTCCAGTGGCCTTTCTTGGCCGGCTGAGACGCCGTTTTCGCAGCTCCATCAGCTAATTTTCTCTTTTGCGAGTTCATCATCACAGAAAAGGCATTCCCTTTTGCCGCCATCATTACTGGAAGTGGCCACTCTTTTAGAAGGGGTTTTGGAATTCTTATGGTACTACTTTTCACCCGAAGCGAGACATTGAATACACTACTTTTAGCCTATAAAATCTTTAATCATTTCTCATTTAATCATCTAATGTCCAACATTTTGTATAAGATTGAAGAAAAGTTAGAATTTAGTAACCTACCCAGATGCTTGTACCTAGTTCTGAATGAGACGTGCCTAAAATGAAACGAGACATTTCATTGGCTTCTCTGGCGCCGAATTAGCCAATTAGGCAAAGCCTGACAAACCAGCTGTTGGGCTGCCCAAAATGTCTGCCGAGAATGCCAAAAATTGCTGAAATCGTCAGTTCTGAGGTAAAGTGCGCAGTCTCTTCTTTGTAAGCGAAGTTAATTTCGATAATTAAGCATGGAAGAATATTATTTGTCTAATTACGTGAAAAAAGCGAAATTTATCACGTGTAGAAACGATTGGAGGGATATTTATGTCGTTTTTGTTTTGGCGGTTGTGTTTTTGTCATATAAGTTATAACGTTATCATATATGTGGGAGGGGGTGATATAGCGTAAGGGGGTTCTGATTTTATATATCATTTAAAATATTGACATCAGTGTCTGCAACGTCGGCAATCACAAAGGGACTGGACCATGGATTAGCCACTTGAAGAAAACAGCTCCCCCCCCCCAAAAAAAAACAAATTTATATCATCTTGTTATAACTTGTTATATCATCCCTTATACCGTCCCTGGGATATAGAAGAAGAAGGGGAGATATGATTCAGGTGTTCAAGTTCCTGACTGGGCAGGAAAGGGTACAAGCAGACAACTTCTTTGAGTTAGCAGGGGGTACAACAAGAGGCCACAACTTCAAGTTGAAGGTACCATTGGCCAAGTCAAGGAGTAGACAGCATGTATTCAGTGTGAGGGTCATCAAAGACTGGAATTCGCTGCCGCCGACTGTAGTATCCAGTGAAACAGTCAACCAGTTTAAAACGAGATTGGATCGACACTGGGAGCACCTGAAGTACGAAGAAGGCGTCTAAGACCAGTCCACAACAGGCGGGAAGAAGCCTTACTCGACTGTAGACGGTATCAAGGTATCAAGGTATCATCTTGTGTACTATATTGGTTTGACATCCAACCTACTACCGATACCTAACGTTACATGTATATAGAGTGATGACACCATGCCCCTCATGGCAAATTGATGAACCAAAACACATGTAATACTGAAGCAGACTGCTAGGTGGTGCTGCACTGTCTGTCAGCAATATTTCTCAATCTCAGCCCATGATATATTGTCATTGGGTGCTCTATCATTATTGGAGGTAACCATATACGACACAACACAAGCTGCAAACCCTGGGCTAAATTCAAGGACCTAGAAGTTGCAGCAACAACATTGCAAGAGCACAGTGCACCCTCATACTAGTACACATGTAAACACCAATTGAAGGGGTTTGTCTATAATCTAGTATCTAAAGAAGAACAGAACAAGAAAGCCTTTCCTTGATGAAAGTATCAACAGTATTATTAGTATTAATGAAGTTTCACAGGTTTTTTAATGTTGCAGCTGCATAAGCCTTTACTAGTAAATAATAATATGTAACGTTACATGGGTTTATTGACTGTGACTCAAAGTATACATGTTACCAGTTGAACGGCACAGAGTACAAATACGACAGACATAACATAGAGGTCAGAGTCTATTCATGGCAGTGGTTTGTGCTGCGTAAGGTCAGTGTAGTTGGCCTCACCGCTGGGTGCCAAACATCCCAAACTGCAAACAGTTCAAATTTCTATCAGGGGCCGTTTGGGTTTTGAGAAGTTGATTGAGCTTCAATGAGGGTTCTCTGTCCCACTGATTAAGGTAATTTTGTTATGGTGTTTATTTTGATTTGTATTGTGCTTTTTGTGCATTTTGTTTACATTCATTCTTCTTTTTCAGAGTCAGCTTATTCAGTCTTATTTATATTACTAGTAGTCAGCATGTACCGTTAGTCATTAGACAGCTTTTACTGTCCAGTATAACTATAATGTCGAATGTTGTATAGAGTTTGATGACTAGAAATTTCTAGTAGTGTAACTGTAAGCCTTAGACAAGTTTGGACTTAACAAAAACTTTGTACATGTAGTTTAGACTACTCAATCCTTGACTCTCAATGTATAGTTATAGCAAAATATACTTAAGTAATATAATGCCCTTCTACAAGACTTGCTTTTGACTTAAATTCTGGTGTACATGTAGGTCTTTTGATTAGCTAAGGAAAAGGTCTATATTAGACCACTTTGCCATTTGAATACCAGAGAATACAACCCCACTCAAGTTTCATATCGTTTTCACTTTCTCCCACTTATGGTAGTCCAAGCCATTTATTTCCTGGAAGACCGGTCCACTTTCAAATGAGGGGTGGTTTAGGGTTCCCAACCAAATACAGCATACACAAGTTATACCATATACCCCAAGTAATAGTATATTTTGTTCCTTCCTTTTTTCTGATAATGAGGCTGCAATATGTGAATCTTTTTGTTATTTCTTGTAACCCAAATATTTACATATGTAGAGTGACTGTATTCAATCTATAGCAGGAATGTATACAGCATATATTGTGGTACTAACCTGTGTTATATAGAGCCAGAGTTTTGTTAAGTATGAAAAGAATTTCAAATTGTGACCGCTTTTAACCTCTGTATTCCCCAGGACATTGACTTCAACGCATATTATGTACAAATTGTAACAAACTTTATTGGTCATGATGCGCCACGTTTTAGGAGTCCTCCAAAGAATGCCCTCTTTTGTGAGGCATAGGCAAGGTATTTTAATTTCTCATAATAATTTAGAATTTCAGAGGGAAAGCTATGTACTTCAAATCCTTTTGTCGTCAATAATATCTATGATATCATGATACTGTAGATCCCTTGATAGCTTTATAAAAAATAATAAAACGCTGATTGTTCATTTGTTTGTTAATTTGTCTTTCAGGCAACAGGCAAGAAAGGGAACAGTAACCTGCAAAGCAGCCTCTGCTGGTAGAGTAGCAACTTGACCTTTCGGCAACTTTACAGTAGCGACAACTGCATAAAAAAATGACCATGGCTTGTACCAATAGCAAACAGTTATCTGTGGAAAGATGGCCACTTTTCAGCCTCTTGGACCCTGAATTCATCTCGACGATCAAGCAAGCCTGCGTTCTCGGCAGTTCCGGCAACGAAGCCATCGTGATAACACAAGACGACGATGTTTACGCGCTTGGCTCGAACTGTAGCAGCTGCCTCGGGGTCGGAGATGCCTTGAGTAGCTTAGAACCGCGTAAGATCGAGATACTGTGTAAGAAGAAGATTGTGGACATTGGGTACGGTAGCGGTCCCCACGTACTGGTGTGTACGGACAATGGTGACTTGTACAGCTGGGGACACAACGGGTACAGTCAGCTGGGCAACGGGAGCACCAATCAGGGCATGTCGCCGCAGCTCATCACAACAAATCTGATTGGTCGGAAGGTGGTGAAGGTTGCCTGCGGAAGTCACCATTCGTTGGCGCTTACTCAAGAAGGAGAGGTGTGACCATCTTTTTTTTACTTCTGTGTCTTTGTGGATGCTTTAGTTTCATGCTACACAAATATTTAAATTACAGAAGCAAATTACTGTTTTTGCTATGTCTCCTCTTCTTCCTCTTCTTCTCCAAACCAAAAAGGTCAATGACCTGAACTAGACTGTCTGTTACCATGGTAACTAGTGTTGGGCTACATCATGTTGCAATTTTATAGCAGGAGGGATTTAGACTCCTGTCTGACCATATACAGAAATAAAAATAATATTTTTATTTCTGTATATGGTCTTACCTGTATACGAATGTGTTTGAGTAAGGATTAACAGACCAGACCATATGCGAAGGTAAACATTATTTGCTTTGCAAATGTTACCTTTCTAGTTTAATTCTATATCTTTATGGATGCTTTAGTTTCATGCTACGCAAATATTCCTTTTACCTTCATGCAGATTGTTTATGCTATATGTGATACTTGTTTTGATTTCAGGTTTTTGCTTGGGGCTACAACAACTGTGGACAAGTCGGATCTGGAACAACCACCAATCAGGCAACACCGCGGAAAGTTGCTGCCTGCCTCGGTATGTTGTTTTCTTTCTTAACCTTGCATAGAATAACTAACTGACTAACTAATTAATGTATCTAAGTTATTGAGGTTGGCAGATCTAACAATCTACACGTTTATGTATTCCCCTCAGCGCTTTGCTATGGATGCCGCTCTGTTAACATTCAATTATTCACATTAACAATAGATGTTTTACTTTTACAGGGCTTCGCAACATTGTACTTAGTAGTTACATTCACATATCCAGCTGTGTCATGATGATGAATTTTTCTATGTTAGGTAAGAATGTTAGTACAACTGACCATTGGTAAGTAGAATTTTCATGTAGTGAAGTTGTAGTATGATTCTACAGACATTTGCTGACTAAGTTGGTGGTGAAAGACACAACTCAACATGTAGCTACAGGTAACAGCATCTAAGCTTGTGTAGAAATGTACAACTGGTACTTGTACATGTATTAGGTGTGACAGATCATCAAAGCTTAAAGTGGGTCTGTATCTTCAAAGTATATAGTTGGAACTAGTATAGTTGTTAGGCATATCCTTGGCAGCTCTTATATTTTTTTGTCAATGGCTCAACTCAGTCATAGTGCCCATATGAAACAGAAACAAAGTAAGGTGGGATATTCTGTTTTGTATTGTATAGTTTTTACTGTTTGAATTTGCCCAATCTGTATTTTTGCATGAAGCTTTGCTTGTAATGCATGCTGCATTTGTATGATGCAAAAATGATATACTATACCCCTAAGTTTACATTTTCAGTTGTATGGTTTAATGATTATGTATGAAATGCTAAATGGCCATGCATTGTTTTGAACCCTGTTACCCTTTTCAAGTTTTGTACAAAATACTGACAAGGAAAGTGATATGTACAGAATGTTCATGTTTCAGTAAAAATACTAGTATAAAGGTTTAGGTACAGGTCCAAATAAGTTAGTAAACCTGTATCTAAATGATTTATACTATAAAGTATACTGGTGCTGTACAGCCCTAATGTACTATTTACCCATGTGTCAGTATATTTATGTTCCACTTGAGTTACTAGTACCTTACTAGTAATCAGGTGTTTATGTAATGTTCAGTCTGTTGAGATCTGACCTGAGTTTGTTGTCACAAACCTTAGGTTTGTATATGTATTGTTCTGTTTAGATCATCTGGAAGGTGAGCCTCCAGCGATCAACAGTATGTGTCCCCGGCCTCCCTACCTTGTCTCTGTATCCTCAGTAGAAGGGCAAGGATACATGTGTGTGTGCGTTACAAGTATAATAACACCCAAGTTCTGGCTTAGAAATTTATGTACAATTGTTGTACATGTAACCTACTAGTACTACTATTAGTATTGTATATTTTTACAACTGCAAATTTGAAGCCTGTCTGATTTGGTGATTTGAAATTACGTGCAAGAGAATTCGTAAACATAAAATTCATAAACGTTTGCATGTGTCATTGTTGAACTTGAAAGAAACAAACATACACATGGAATAGGCTAGCCTGGAATCCAGCCGTGCAGGTGTACCCGCTCTGATCTACCTCAGTCTGCTTTGCTCAGTACAGGCTAGAGGTAGATGGGAACAGGTATAAGCTCTCACGTCTGGATTCTAGGCTAGAAATAGGCCACCCATAAAACCAAACATTCTATATAGTGGTATTGATGGACCAGGAACAACTGAACCATTGGAGGGGGTTGTATGACAATGGAAGTGTTGGTACAAAATGATTCTTTCAGATTTTTTATCCATTTTGAGCTGTCAACTTTCATGTGCAGGTTTTCATGTGCAGGTCCTCTCCCCCACCTTTCCAAATTATTTTCTAGCATTTAAAGACAACAAACCCCTAACATAGTTCCTTGTCTATCCCTTAACTTTAAGATGTCCAACACACATGTATTCTTCATCCAGGTTATATATATATATATGTGTGTGTGTGCTGCATTTTTTTCAGGATTGCTGCATTTTTTTGTTGTAAATTTTCCTTTGTTTTTAATTGCCTAATATTCCAACCTGTGTTGTGCCTTTTGTGCAGGGACCAGAAAAGTGACAGAGATCGCCTGTGGTCAGACATCGTCTATGGCATTGTTGGATAATGGGGAGGTACGTCCGTTTAGCGAATTCTTTAAAACCTCTGTGAAACAAAGCTTAAAGAAAGACACGTTGTAGAGTTTGAAGTTAATTCAAACACAACAAAGGATAATTTTTTGGTCGATATCAACCATTGTCAGATGTGTGATCGTCTTGACCTCTTACAATTATAGATTCTACCAACACAGATGAGCTTTCATTCAAAGAAAGACAATTTATGATATTGTATTATCTATAATGCTTAAGTGTTTGCTAACTTATTGTTGATCGACTTGACTTCTTACAATTATGGATTCTACCAACACAGATGAGCTTTCATTTAAAGAAAGACAAGTTATAATATCGTATTATCTATAATGCTTAAAAGTGTTTGCTTAGCACTTATTGAAACATCATTTAGTTGTAGAATTATTTTTGTGGATTTTTGTGTGGCATTGCTGTCCTTATCGGGGTTCATACTAGTGCTGGGTGCAGATGCTTTTGTGCACCCAAAATTGCAGCTAACTTTTGACGCACGGTGGCTGCACCTATAGATATTTGTGTGGGGTTTTGTTTTGATACGGTTTCGTTTGTGAAAGGTACTACTGTACACAAGTATACTGCATATTTTTTTACATTCAAGTGTCAGAAAAATAAACCCTTATCATATATATATCTTGCTAAAGTCTTAGAAACTCAAGAACTGAAGAGAGGCAGTAAGGTTTAGAATCTAAGGTTTTTGCTGACATTCTAGCATACTAAAATTACCACCCAACTTCTCTTTTCACTAGGTTTATGGTTGGGGCTACAATGGAAATGGCCAGTTGGGTGTCGGCAACAACGTGAACCAACCCAACCCCTGCAGAGTAGCAGCCTTACAGCAGATGATAGTAGTACAGGTAATGATATACATTTACATACATTTGCATGTGAATCATATCATCAGCATATCCAGTAATTATCCTCATAATGCTGGATGTTGCAAGTTTATCTTTTGTATAATTATCAGTTCTCATATCAATGGTGATCTGAAGATGGTGATGATGGTCATTGTTTTGTTTACTTACTTTGGGGTATGAAAACATCATTATTGGTGTGTTTGCACATTTGTCCAGAGTAGGTTGACTGCATATGGGTGGGGAAGATTGACATGCAGAATGACAGGAACTGAGGAAGTTACATTTTTAGCATACTCCTAAGTGGACCACCTGTGGGAAGGAACACCAATAATTCATCATGTGGCTGGGAGCTATCTGCTATATATGGGGGAATTCAGGAAGCTGAAGATTGCATGTATCTTTAATCTCTGATTGCCTGTTCCAGATTGTGTGTGGTTATGCCCATGCCATGGCTCTGACAGACGAGGGAAGTGTGTATGCCTGGGGTGCAAACTCCTACGGACAACTGGGAACTGGAAACAAGGCTAACCTGGTCACACCGACCAAGATCGCTCTGGACAAGGGCAGGTAGGGATGTAACAAATCATGTGGGGAAAGTTGTACTGATGCTGTTGATTTTAAATATTCTCCTACTTCATCATATTTTTGCACTTTCATTCCCTGAATTACTATGTATATGGGTAGGAGTCATTCAACTTACATTGTAAAGAAATTACCAGTTGAAATTTTGTATTGTCCTTGTGTCATGTTGCTTTAATACACATACATGTACATGTATGTTCATTACAATGCCTTGTATACATCTTTTTTTATTCCAGCACTTATCACAAGACCTGGTGACACCACAAGCAATTTTTTCAACTCATTTTCATGTTGCCACCAATGTAGAACTAGAAGGCAAACGCAGGAATGTACAATAGACAATAGACAATAGACATACTCATTCGTGCAAAGTGCCTGTCCCAAGGGCTCAAGATTGGTGACATGGCAGGATTCAAACTCAGGACCTCTTGGTTCTGAGCCAAACACTCTGTTGTTATGCCACACAACCCCACTATACATTTTGCCGCACACAGGTTTGTAGAGATTGGAGCGACCCACTATAACCACGTATCAGCAGCGATCACCCAGACTGGGAAGGTGTACATGTGGGGTCAGTGTCGGGGACAGTCCATCACCTCACCCATGGAGACCAGGTTCTCAACCGTGGACGACGTCTTCGCATGTTTCTCCATGCCTGCCGTCACGTGGAGGCCTCTCTCCTTCGGTTGGTTTGCTTGAAACTTTGTTTCTCTCTCTCTATCCAGTTTAACATCTTTTCCCCTGAAACTGGGGGTGATGTGCTTGCATCAAGTGCAGTCTGTGAATGAGTAAACCAGTTGTGTTCTATGAGGGAAGAGGTCAGGATCAGACAAAAGAAAACACTGACATATACACTAACTTTACACTAGAGGCTAAAACTAGTGAGCGGCTGATAATTTGTCAGGTTGAACAAATTTCATAGATAATAAAAGAACAGATTTTGTGCACAATCTGGTTATCAATAATGCATTTTTTCTTTCTTTCTTTTTGTTTGTTACAGAAACTGATAATTTCTACACCATAGAGAGACATCTGAAGATGGCATTTGATAACCAGGTAACAAGATATTTCTCATTCTCAGTAGTCTAACATAATGCATGGGAAGTAGATTTTAATGCATATAAAATCACTCCAAAGGGAAGAAATTCAGAGAAAAAGACATATACAATATAAATTCACCAATAGTATAATAATTATATGTTATTTTGGCATGCATGAACTTTGTCAACAGATTTGCCTGTGTAGTTCAAGTATATAGTCTTCCAGTATTTCATGTTCTTTTTTTGTCTCCAGGAATCAAGTGACCTGAAATTCATGGTGGAAGGAAGAGTTGTTCATGTACATAAGGCTGTGTTGAAAATAAGGTACATGTACTTTCCTTATCCCTGTCCACCTCCCCTTATCAAACACCTGTTGTTTTTGAATTGTGCAAACTGTTATTACTAGTATCCATAGACTGCATCTAGCCTTAACATTTAATTGCAGGAGTTGTAACTACTAGTATGCGTATTGTGACAGTATTGTAACTTGTTTAATGAACGTTCTGTTCCAGATGTGAGCACTTTCGCTCCATGTTCCAGGCACACTGGGGGGAGGATGACAAAGAGTAAGTACAGAACTCCTCGAGTCATTTAAGTAGAGGCACTAATGAAACAGTTCTACAGTCCTAAATGTTCTTAATTTGCATAACATTCAAACCTGTACTCAAAAGTAAACCTGGTCAAAAGTGACCACCTCTACATGTACATAAAGACCACTGTGAGCACTTTTTTGGTGGTCCCTTAGATGCGTGACACAAGTATTAAGAATATCTAGTGACCACCTGTCCACATTGATCAGATTTTATCAGTTCCTTGAGTGGTCGTCTTGGGCAGTTTTTTTACTGTACTAAGAATTGGTGTGTAACATACTGTCAAGTTGTAAACAGTGACAAAGTTATGGAGTGTCATGCATTACTTTGAGGCACATGTCCTGACACATGTGTTGTTACATGTACATGTAAATCTTGTTTTAGTTTAAGGGCCATGGGAATATGTATTGTAGCCTAATGGATGTTATATATATATATATCATGATCCATATAGCTTATAGCCTAAGACATGTCTGTCATTACCATGGACAAGGACTTACTGTAATAATGTCATTGCAAAGATAAGGGCAGTTTCAATGATGTTTTAAGAGAGAAGGATTTTAAAGGGATAGTTTATGTCCCTGTAATTATTACAAAGTTTTGAATATCAGCATGAGTATACATTTTGTAAGGTGTTCAACCATTCAACATGTACTATGATATAGCCCAGGCTTAGTCTTCCATTCTATGTGGCATATAATTTATAAAGACCCACTGCAATACTGAACTGTCCCTTCTAAAGATTATTTGTGACATCCTAGTTTCATCATCTTTTCAAACAGCTCATTGACATGATTACATGAACTAATGTACTCTATTGGAAGCAAAGTGCACTTAAAGGAAGAGATTCTCAAATGATCCAGTAAGAGTGCTTTGAAAAACAAATACCACTAAACCACAGTTTTATCTGCATGTGCGAGTGACTCTGTGATTTTCTAGGCAATGACAAGTATAAACTATGTGTATTAAAAAATAATGGCATAATATTTTTTATCAGTTGATGTTTGTTCACATTGTACTGTACTATATATACTGTAACAAGTTTGTGTAACACAAACTTACTATACTTGTGGTATCTTTCAAAGCCAACTCAGGTTCCATAGCCTTTATGCAATGTTGTGGTACAGGATTGGCACAACTGCTGAACTTCTCCACAAAATACCACACAGTTAGCAGCCACGTTGTCACACCTGCACATGCCTCCCCTTTTCACAGCTTGTAAGGGCACAAGTCAGTCTAGGTTTATCAAAGGCTTTCATACTTGGCAAGGATTGTGTATGGAGTTGGAGCCTACAATTTTGTAACTCACAACTTCAAAGTCTTTGAAAAGAGTGAATAGGAGTCATTTTATATTTTCTGATTGCGCATGATATATACAAAGTGAAGGCAGAATGTGCTCACTTTTGTGT
Organism: Branchiostoma belcheri; assembly: GCF_001625305.1. Lineage (NCBI taxonomy): Eukaryota > Metazoa > Chordata > Leptocardii > Amphioxiformes > Branchiostomatidae > Branchiostoma > Branchiostoma belcheri. The sequence continues at coordinate 2,289,391 of NW_017804032.1, forward strand.
AAAAGAACAAAGGAACAGAACCAGGAATACTGACTTGCTAAGAAGTAGCGGTAAATACATGTACATATATTACATGTAGTAACTTTCAGCTTTCTGAAGGTTTTATGGCACACAATATAACATTTCTTCTTGTAAATGTGTTTTTTTTTGTTTTTTGTTACAGTGTGATAGAAATCACCCAGTTCAGTTACCCAGTGTACAGGGCCTTCCTGGAGTACCTGTACACTGACCAGGTGGACCTGCCTCCAGAGGATGCAATAGGTAACTCTTCTTTGTATTCTTAATGAACAGTAGTGTACTCGGTATTCCAATGTAGTCCTGTCCTTGGTGCTGAACACCTTCAATATGTACACAACTTACCCTGTCCTTGGTGCTGAACACCTTCAATATGTACACAACTAGCCCTGTCCCTGGTGCTGGACACCTTCAATATGTACACAACTAACCCTGTCCTTGGTGCTGAACACCTTCAATATGTACACAACTGTACACAACTTAAATCTCTAAGTATCCTTGAGGCTCCCTTAAACATGGCATGTATGACTTGTCCCTTTCATTTTTGGACAGTGTCCAACCCCAACCTGTAATGTACAGATAAGACATTCTGAATGACATTTTTTCCAATAGGATTAAGTTTTTTTCATTAGAGGACAGGTGTGTTACCAACAGGGTCACTGATTATTTCCCTTGTAATCCACAATCTTCTTAATAGGCAGGATTAGGATTAGGATTTATGTCATTTATGATCCATTTTGTGGTTGAGTTTGATATAGAATCTTGAGTCAGATTCTTGTCTTGGTGCTAGAAGTTTCTACGGCAAGTTATCAGCTTGGTTGTACAGTTTCTGGGTGTCGATGTACTAGAATGACAAAAATGACTACTAGAATGACAGTGCTCAATCTAAAAAAAAAAGAAAATGCGATTGAAATGCCATTGCACTGTTTTATTTTTTGAAGCAATCCAATACATATTATAAGAACTTCAGTTTAATTGAAAGCTTTCATTTACAAAATAGGGGATTTCGTGCTTTTGCTGTATCATGGAGTACCTTTCTATGTCCAGGTTTCAATTCATTTAACTTAAATACTTACATTGTTTTAGGTACCTGTTTCCAATACTGTTCATAAAAATATAGGTACATGTAGATACTATACTCTCCCATATAATGCAAATCTACACATATATGTATTTATATCGACCCCTGGCCGGGATAACCTTCGATAACAGTGTTCTGGACCGGGCCGTACTTTACGGTACAGCCCGGGCTTCCATTGCTTCCATACAACAGTTTGAACGTGTTTCGCCCTAACCACGTGTGCCACTTTCAAAAGTTCAAATACAGGATTTGGACATTGCAATTGGAATTGATGTTGCATTTGATGATACCTAGGGTGATACTAAATACACCGTGTTGTATGCTATATGTAAATGTATGAGATGATATGTTGCCAGTATTGGAAGCTGTATCTTGTGTATTCCCCAGGCCTGTTGGACCTGGCTAACTCATACTGCGAACAGCAGCTGAAGAGACTGTGTGAGAGGATTATCAAGCAGGGCATCACTGTGGAGAATGCTGCCATGCTGCTGGCCGCTGCCATTAAATATGAGGCCAGGGTGAGAAGAATATTGTATTATACTTAGTGTAGTGCAGTGTAGTGCAGTGAGCACAGTAAATGCTACATCAGGGAGCTAGTTTACTGGTCGTGCTGTGTGTTAAGCTCCCATACTCTTTCTTAGAAATGCTGGGTAAGTGCTAAGCAGAGAAGCAGTATGGCCTAGGAAAAATTAATGTTGTGTTTCCTGTTTCCCAACCGACCATAGAAAAGAATGCTGACCCTTAGCCTATTTTTGGGGGGTAGACCCCTGCAAGATACATAAATGTTTCGAGCTGATCTATTCTAGCTCTATAATCTGACACCTGAGTGGTGAAACATTGATATGAAAATATGTGTCCACATGCAAGTTTTAGTTTGATAAGCTGTATATTTTGTTTAAATTAGATCACAAATTGGATCACTAAAGATTGCCAAAAAAATAACAACTAAAAAAATCCCTTGCTACCTACAAACCCTAATTTTCCAAGACTGAAACAGGAAACACAATATTTTTTTCCCTAGGCCTATGTACCGTCTGACTTGGTTGGAGAATTGAACCCCATACAAAGCAAGCACTTAACACACTAGGTACACATACAATAGAAGTCTAAAAATATGCTTGAGCGTAATGATTTTTCTCATTGCCCTTTCAGGACCTGGAGGAGTTTTGCTTTAGATTTTGCTTCAACCACATGACGGCAGTCACGCAGACAGAAGCCTTCAACAAGCTGGATGAACAGACTGTAAAAAACTTCATCCTGAAGGCTGCCCAGCGCGGGGCGTTTAAGTACTGACAATGACAGGTAGGGTGGGTCACTGGTGGACAAAATAGGTAGATAGAGCATTTCAGTCTAAAATACTTCAATCTAAAACTGTGAAAAGGCAAAATAATGCATACGTAAGAACGTACTGCACCTGCGCAAAACCCGTAATGCATTATGTGCAAAACACTCATATAAGGTCGTATCCGCGTATATAAGATTAACATTCTGTCTGTAGTTTCCAAATGTTATGTCGGAAAAGATGTCCTCTGCAATAGACAAAATTTTAATGCAACTGTGACCAAAAATCCAACAAAAACCATTATAAAAAATCAGGGTGACATGCTGACATGCTTCAAGGTCTATCTAAAGTTTTGAAAAGCTCCAACAAGAACTATATGTTTTTTGTACATTTCTTGATTTGACTTGTCCCTAAATCTGTTAAAAAGGTTACCATATAGCTGGATACTGCATGTAACATTAACCTTCTCCTTGCTATGTAACCACATAACTGATACAAATTTGGTGCCAAACAGTTACCCTAAGCAGGGTGAAGGTTAAAGAAAAGTTAAGGCACACTTTGGCTCCAGAACTGTTTTGCAACTGTAACTGTGGTGGTGAAATTGATTCCTTGTGACAAGTGCAGTAGGCCAGCTGGGCCTGTTTCTCTGATGTTGCCAAGTTACATTAGTTTTCCTTGTTCTAACAAGCCAAGCATAACCAATAATGAGCAGTACATGTCCACTTGTTTATTCAGCATACACCTCATGCATCCTGTTTTTCCAAAAGGTGTTACTCATCAAAATTGCCACAGACATCATTTAAGTCTTGATGTGCGCAAAATTGAGTGCATTAACAGACTTGGATCGTTGCACTGATTAGAAAGTGCACACGTCCTGTTTACTGTACCATTCAAGCCTTTTAATGGTAGAGCTGTCAAACTAATTGTGAAATCCACTACAGAATCTTGAATCTATTAGTAAAGGTGAGAGTAAAGCAGTCATCCTCTATTGAGGTGAAGCTTCAGGCTTTTTCTATTCGCTGATGGTGTAATTTGGTTTTTAAACCCTTGTCCTGTAGGACCCATATACTAGTATATATATGGGTTGCACATACAGTGCCATCTACTAGTATATAGCACCCTGTATACATGTATGTACGATTTGGGTGTGTTTCTCTAGCAACGCATCACACTGCAGCAAAACACAATGAATGCGGAAGTAACTACATCCCTGCGTGGCAAAGAAAGTCAAGGGTCTGTGACCTGATTAAGACTTCAAATTAATGAAAATATTGTGTAAAAAATGCCAGCAGGACAAGGGTTAATTTTCCCCATTGACACAAGCATTGATTGTACATTGTATTTGACTGTACACTCAGTAGAAATTCTAATGGATTTTTTTCTTTCTTTTTGTTCAGTTTCCAGTAGGATAGAAGAAGAAGACAATCAGCCATGGCTCTGGAGGACAGGGGAGTGTTACGTCGTTCCTCTACTTTCCCAACTGTCAACAGAGACATTTTGAGTATTTTGGCCACCATGATTGTGCCATATACTGTATTTACAGTTCAAAATCCAATCATCTTCTGACACTAAAGCATGCTTGTGGTACAATGTACATGTAAGGTAGCTGTTACAGGATCTACTATAATTGTTTCTCACTTATACTTACATACAGATAGCAACAAAAGAACATTTCACATTGTCAAGTATATAATATCATATACAATGTAAATTGACTTTAATGTTAAGAATCTTAATAAGATTTTATGGGTAAATTAAATACATTTTCTACCATGTAAAGAAACTGTTGAAGACAATATAGAAGTTAAAAGCCACAGTTACCAAGAACACTAAGCTATAGGCAAAACACAAGTTGATATAGCAAAGAAATGACATGATGACCTTGACTTTGGCAGCTTAATATTATGGCAATAAAGCTGCAGTAAATGAACTGTTAGCAGCTGGTCAGTTAACATAATGGAAATGAAAACAAGACTTTCTTTTGAGGAAGTCTGTCAGGCTGGGGGAGCGCTTTTAATTAGCCTGCATTGCAGACCCCATCTGGCATATGTTTGTGTCATTACATTGTCTGCACTTTTCTTTTGATGTAACCATTTTCTGATTACTACCAGGCTCTGTCTACTGCCAGGTTCTAGTCTGCGTATAATTTAAAAGAAAATGCCAGCTGAGGTCTGGATTGGACTCAGTATTTTTTGACGGCCTTTTAAAGATTTTGGTATCTGCTACCTGCGCTTTGGTGTGAGTTAGCTTTTACTCTGTTTTTGTCGTGTTGTTTTTTGATACCTGTAAAATTTGCCGAGCTGAGTAGATTGCTTTTATATGATAGAATTATATACTGTTCAAACTGCTTACCCAAAGGCACAGTCATGTTACCTGCATGGTAGATCTGCAACAGTGAATTAACTGATCGCATTCTTGGAATAGTGGGGGATGTGTTGTAAAGGAAAATCATAGAAGAACTTTATTGCACAACAATTGTACAAGGTACAACGCATGGCAACTACTACTGAACAGAGTACAGAAAGAAAGGGTATAGAATGAAAATTAACATCATGATTACTGAACATCAAGAGATAATACTGTGTACATTCAAATAGAGCTAATCAGGAGTAATGTATTCCTGCTGACAGTTGGTTTTGTCCTAACCTTGTAGAAATCATAGAATGAATGTGACCACTTCTTAACGTCAGTCTCGAAGCAATGTCTGCTCCAATGGCTTTGTATCTCCACCTGCTAGTCAAAATGCATGAATGGAATTTGTTTTGCTTCAGGAGAAAGCATGGTTATAAAATGTACTATTCCTAGATATGTCAGAACAAGATACAACATGGTAAAAACCAAAAACCTAAGGCAATGAAATTCAACATCTAGATTGAGTAAGAAATTGCTTTCCTGTTCAAGTTCCCTTGGATATGAGGAGACTTAATATGTATAAAGGTAACTAATTTAAAATGTGTTAGAAAAAGAAACATATGAAATAAAAGTTAATTTAATTTGACTTTAATCCACCATTCTGTGCAGCGCTCTGTAATGTTGTGTCATGTGGAAAATTTACCACATATTTCTCTAAAAATCACACACTCAGTAGTCGGTAGTTACCTTAGCTCATCTCCAGGCGTCCTTGATGTAGGGACAGTCATGACACCTGCCAGTCCCAAATAAAGAAATCTGAAGGACATCCACACTTTCATTGTGGCTTCAGCATAGGCAGCCAGCGACACGTGGGTTCTCGATTCTCAATCGCACTAATGAGATGTCATTATGAACATCTCGCTCCTACATTGTGATTGTTACAGCTTTTGTACGTGCACATCATCATAGTGAATTGCTTTTGTCAAGTAAAACTAACTAGACAGAGCTATATTTAGGTAACCTTTTGGGTGTTTTGCAGGAAAAAAATCCGAAAATCTAAAGAAAAAATATAAAATCATATGGCGATTGCCTATTCCAACAACCTTAGGCCATGTTGATTTGATTATATGGATGACATCCTCTGGGAACCCCAAAACTGATGCGCGCGTGCGAATAAAAAAAAGTTTTGCAAAAAAAAATTGCTTTCACTATGAAATCTACGTGGTCATGAAGGTTGAACAAATGGCACAGAATATGTTATGGCGAATAATCTACTCTTCGAATTCATTTCTTTACATTTTTGTCTTTTTTCCTTTGATTTTGGCATTCTATGACATTGGTATCGTTTCTAAATGTTTTCCTTGCAACTTATGGTATATTTTTGCTCATTTAGCAACTATTTTGCACGATTTACAGTATGGTTGAAAACTTTTTTTTTTTGGAAACGGCCGAAAATTCATGCGCGCGCGGATGTCATCCATATAATCAAATCAACATGGCCTTACGGGGACGCTTCTTTTCTTCTTTAATATGTCCTGATGTCGGCTGGCTTCCCACGTGAGGTTTAAATTTGTTAAGAGCTTATCAGAACCAAAATGCAAGCTTATAGAATACCGGAAATCTGCTGATGTCCCGTAAGACGATTTGATGCTCTACCTGTGCGCACTGTCACCATGCCGGGACGGTTTATCTAGAACGTTCCTATCACGGTGATAGCAAATGATAGACTGGTTACCAGACCTATTCTAGCTCCCGAGTCTGTGTCCTCTCCGCGTTGGGGTCAAATAAAATCGGGAGCTGAAATAGGTAACCAGGCTAAGCAAATGGCGCAATTATTTGCTCGGAAATTGGTATGTATCATCAAATAAATAGACAGCCCGCGCGCAGATGAATCAAGCATTGGACAGGTAGCATTTGCAAAGCAAGTGCATAATATTTACCTACACATGGTCTAGCTTAACAAACAACTCTTCTCTTTATTCTTACTCAAGCGCATTCATAGTATGGTGACCTACCCTCAACTCAGTCCTACCATCAGTACTACAGCACCAGTTACCATGGTGACAGCCGTCTGGTTTTTTTTGGAGAATAAGAAAGAGCGAAAACAATTCAAGATTTGTCCGAAGTGACGTTTTTTAATTTAATATCACTTCGTAAATATTATCACTCTGTATATATCAAAAAGATTTGCAAGATGCCGAAATTGGTCTTTAGAATATACCTAAAAGTGAACTTTCAGTTCACATTTTGTGCGCTACGCTCAGTGCTTTTTGTGTAATAAAATACTGTAGTAAATGATACCACTGGTCACCAAAACTTTGACCCATCAGGTCTAACTACGTCAATGCGACAATCTTAGGATACGGCAGAGAGGGAAGACAAAATTACATAGCAACCGCGCTGTGAACAATTTGCATAGAAGACCACTGGTGACCATCCGGGAGCTGTAATGTCACACTTTTGATCCATCAGGTACAGCTACAACGCGTGATGTCACTTCGCTCCATGGAGACCTTCTTGCGAAGCATATTACCACGAAAAGCTGCGTTATAAGGGTTAGCGGGGTGCATATTAGTAAACACAGGAAGAAGACGTTTCTATGGCTCTCACGTAGGCAGGAGAGTCGTCTTGTCATTGGCTCTGCTCAAGACACGCCTCCTCTGGCACCACCGCTGTACGGCGACGCACTTTGACTAATCCCCCGCATTGGTTCGAAGACTAAGATTTGGCCGGTATATTGCCTGCGCCGCTCCTAACGATGGAGTGACATTCGCGACACACAAAAAACGGCCATTCGACCGCTGAAAAATGGCATGTAAAGTAAGATTGCTGCCAATCTTGCCCGTGATTTGGACGATTTTATTTTCCGTCCATGCTGAAGCAGTAGAGAGTAAGAAGAATCTAACGGTGGCCGTGCTGCTGCCCTGGACGGGGACTTGGCCGATCGGGCAGCGCATGGGACCGGCGGCGGCCGTCGCTATCGACGATATCAACAACAACGCCGCCCTTCTGCCGGACCACCACCTGGACTTCGTCTGGAAGGACACGGGATGCTCGGCCAGGGAAGGGATGGACGTCACCATGGAGCTGTACGAAGAGTTAGGGGAGAATCTTCGGGTCATCATCGGGCCAGGCTGCGATGCCGTCTGCGGACCGATCGGTGAGTACGAGAATCCTCCCGAAAAATTGTACCTCCCAGGGACTGCAGTGTGTTATGTCCACTTTGTCAAAGGCACCCAAAGCAATTTCAGGGCAATCAAAGCAAGCTGGATTTTCCAAGTCAATTTACCGGTCATTTCTTTACTGTTACGTAGTAGTAAGTTGAATCAACACTGTTGGATACAGGATAGCATACCCATATCTGTGAAGCAAAAATGTCGGTGACGGAAAACGGGTACTCCTCACGTAGCTTGTTGCTGGGCTACATATATTTCAAACGCTTCAAGTATGAAATGGTGACGAGATGTGCTGAGAAACGGCAGTAACATGTCGATATCAGGCAGATTTTCTTATACAGATCTTTTTTTCGCTACTCTGAAATTGCATTGGATGCCTCTAAATGTTGTCGTGCCCTATGCCCTACTGAAATGCCCTATGTTTATGGCGCAAAAATCAGGTGGAAAATGTCATACCTAATTGAAAATAGACTAATTCTGAGTTCTCTTTCTTTGAACTTACGTCATTCTTTCAGTGAAGATACCAACATAATGGTATACGGTCTCAAACGTATCGTAGCGAAAAACAACTTTGGTACAGAATTAGGCTCAGAACACGCCGTGTCTGAAACTATATTGAGAACAACCATACACGACCATCTAATAGTCAAGGGACGGAATCATTTTAGCCAAATGATACCCCTTATATAAGGTTATCCCCACTGATGTCAGATAATAGATTTCTGGAGGCGATCAAGGGACTTTCAGCAAAAAAGGACTTTTAGACTTGCATCGGTGTATACAACTGTAGATGTTGGTATCATCAAGGCCCTGGCCACAACTGACGTACGTTAGGTTTACGATAACAAATTAAACTTATAGATCTTGGGAGACTACTGAATGTTTCGGACAACATTAAGCCTCATGTCTTGTGCATGGTTGTCGTAGAGCCCTGTTGTCGGTCGGTCGTTTGATTAGCTGGTTTGACGTCGGTCGGTTCTTTGCTGAATATAAATATAGCCCCGCTGAGAATGTGATTGTGCTGTTGTGAAAATATGATTGTGTTGTGAAGGATGTTGGTTCTGTTGGTGACGCGCGTGCCGAGGTACACAAAGACGTACACGTACCTTTGAGAATATGAACTGGACATCACCACAGGAGACCTCACCTGTACGATAATTACCGTTAATCACTATGTGGGCTTGATTGTGTTTTCGTTAGAAATATGAAGACCAGAGCGAAAGAACCATCGGAGGTAATAACTAGCAAGTCAAATCATATTTACGAAAGCAAGACTTGTTTTCAAAATTCGTGTACTTGGTAGATTTTGCAACGACAAGTAAATTATCAATGACATCGAACCAGTTAAGTAATCTAGATCTTATCATGGTTGTATGTGGCAACATCGGTCAACTCATCTTCCTGTCATTTTCCTGTCGAATATTTTTGTTTTTCCTGGTTTACCAGTGCGTCTGATGGACAAGGTTCATGCACACTCTAGATCTGGTGAAATTCATTCAGGTCGGACTACATACATTGTTTAAACAATATGATGATAATCTTCTTATGGTAACGAGAAAAGATAGTGAAATTATGGCAAATCGCTAATTGAGCTTAATGTAATACACTTAATCCGATGTCACACAATTTGCTTTTCTGTCTGCCGATTTACATTAATTGCCTCCTTATAATTAGCGCGGCATATTAGGCAGGATATGAGTCTCACACTGTTCAATACTCACACGGGCGGGCTTCTTCTTCACAGGTTAGAAAGGTTTTAAAACTCCTGTCGAGAAGGATTCATGTAGACTATTCTAGCACTACAAATCAAAAGGATATTTAGCCTGGTAACCATTTTTCAATTTTGCTTTGGAGTCTTTGGCACAGGACCCTTTGTGTGCTCTGTGGCTGTCGATCTTTCCAGCTGACTTTTCTAATTAGCTACCACCGGCTTCGTGAAGAGATAATTGAAACTCATAGCATGCGCTGGGCGGAAGGAATTGACGGGCGCCCACACTCTTAGCAGGGAAGCCACGACGGTCTGTTCACCTGTAGAGAATTTCAGTTAATAGGATTGTGAGACGAAATGAGATGCTGTGAGAAAAGATGAGATGAAATTATTATCCTCAAAACCCTGTTCTGAAAATGATTATTTTTTTCAATGGACCATTCAGGCAAGATGAGAACGGGCTTGTGCAATTAAAACTGCACATGTCATGAGTAATAGAGTATGGGTTTGATGTGGCTTAGAAAGAATACATCTCAATCAAGTCGAGTTAAGCGACCAATCCATTTTAATGATATTTAGGGGTGTTAGCAGCGTCGTGGAACGTACCAATCGTGTCGTGGGGATGTGCATCGTCTCATCTCAGCAACAAGGACGAGTACCCGACATTTGTCAGGACTGTGGGACCCTTCACCAAGACCGGGGGACTCTTCGTGTCTCTTCTCAAGCACTTCGGTGGGTTGTCGTCCATACTTAGAATTGATATTTCATTGCGCTGATACCTTATGGGTTAAGTTTAATGTTTTTGTAATAATAGACAGGGTATACCGTAAAAATATAGATAGACATATTGTTTGATACTGATTGTTGACGTCACATAATGTCAGTGCCTTTTGATAGCCACATGTCATAAGCGATTGGTCATTGGTTTTGAAATACATTTTTGTACTTTTAAACTACCAACCAGGACGATAACCCGTTATGTTCAAGCTGATAGAAAGATAAACCTCCTTTAAAATGAATAAACAATGGTTGAAACAAACAAACAAACAAACAAATTGCAGGTTGGACAAGGGCCGCCATCTTGGCCTCAACACAACAAGTATGGCAGACCACGTCACACGCCATCAAGTTGGCCCTGGAGGATGCCGGGATAGCTGTTGCCTTCTTCCAGAGTTTCGACCCTGGGTACGTGCAGATGACTGAACGGGAGAGGGCCATGCACCACGACGCTCTGGAGACTGCGAAGCAGAAGGCTAGAAGTAAGTCAGAGTCATGTGTACGTCGTTATGTCTTCATTTGGTCGTGTACCTAACGTTACTGGCAAAATCGTTTCTGGATGGCTGCATTTTTTTGACCATAATCTATCTGGAGATTTTGTTCTGTCAATTTTGCTACAAAATACAGAAATGTAGGAAAGACTTGTGCCAGAGGAGTAGATGGTTATTACTTCCGGGTACGGAAGTATTGTTTTTAAGCAGTGGATTTGCGTGCTACTGTTTTGCAAGTTGACAACACCTGGGTGGAAGAATGCCGGACAGAATGATAGGAGGCCAAAGGTCTTAAACTTGCCCAGAACCAGAAGAATTCAGGAAGTTGAGGAGTGCATTCGTCCTGGGAGTTTGAAACCTTTGATTTTTTTTAAATTTTGATCTGTTCTCTCCTAGTCCTTATCTTCTGTGCGGACGGCGGTGACGTGAGAGAGATGCTGCTGATGGCGGCAGACCTGGGCATCGTGAATGGGGACTACGTCTTCGTGGTCATCAACTTCGCTCCGGACGCCATGTTGGGGGAGAACACGTGGATGGGTCGTGACGGAAGAGATGATGACGCCAGGAAAGTTTTCAAGTAAAGTTTCTTTTGTTTTATAATAAAATTTATTGCACAACAATTGTCTAGGGTAAAAAGCTTGGTAACTATTGATATATATGTTATCTTTTGCTTTGTAAAATTGTATGAAACTCACGTGACTAGTTACAAATTTACTTGATAACTTCTGGCCCTAACCACCCAGTATGGCGGATAATGCTAACGTCATAGTCACGTGAGTGAAAACGCCCGATTGTCTATCTTCAATTGTACAAGTTACAAAGTATAATATCTATTGCTATACATAGCATCTGTTGCTTTGTTTGAAACTCACATGGCTAGTTACAAATTTACCTGATAACTTCTTGCTGTAACCACTCAGTATGGCGGATAATGCTGACGTCATTGTCACGTGAGTGCGAAGGCCCCATTGTTTGTTTCTCCCTCCCAGCGGGCTGTTGAATGTGCACGTCCACACGCCGCTACTGGAGGACTGGGAGGTGCTGGAGCGGGAAGTCAGGTACCGTATGGCAGGGCCGCCGTTCAACCGGGGGATGCAGCGGTATGAAAAGGTACAAAGTTATTTTTTAAACAGCGCTGCACTGTTTATACCATAAAGATATTCATTCTAAATTCAAGCATACTTGGACCTTGTTCCTGCAGTTCCTATTGGGATACTGGACAGTTTCTCTGGGCATCTTGGTTCACTGACACGGCTTGCGCATCGCTCCAACGAAGGTCTATTTTTACCAGGTCCTCGTTTGTCTTTCTTTCTCCAGGTCAGCCGTCAAAGATACCGGTTAAAATTCTACGTATTAATCAAACTCTTTCATCCACTAGTTGATACAGACATTAAAGAATTTTGAAATGAATCAACAGTAAAAATAGCGAATGGCAACACACCACAAGAATGCGATTTCATATTGAAGAAACTTACTTTCGACATTGCAGAGAACATAATCGATTGTATCAACTACTTTACAGCACAGGAGAATGGTCTTCACAAATTTTTACAGAACCTGAAATCTTCTTCAGAACAACTGATGACCCGGTTGCACAGAACACGTGACCTTACCTAATAAGGCCATGTTTCCATGATTGGCAGGTTGACGTGTACGCCGCCATGTTGTATGACGCGGTGATGCTGTACGCCATGGCGCTGGATGACGCGCTGAGGGAAGGCGAGTCGGAGGCCGACGGTGCTCGGGTTGCTCAACTCATGAAAGGCAGGACATTTGACGGTATGTCATGATTTGCCTACTGGTCCATAAAGAAATTTATTTCTTTCATTTGCATTTCTTCAATGGTGTAATGACTTCGCTGAACAACAAATACCAATGAAAATGGGGATTTATCTAACAAAATCTAACCTATTGTTGCTATTTCAGCAGTGTTGACAATGGATAATTGGAACCTAGAAGAAAATTTTTAAGTTGTCAAATGGCATCAGTATGGTATCTAACTATCAAAATAGATGATTTTTATCACAATTATGTATAAATATAACAATGTTTGTCATAATACAATGATGTATACATTTGAAAGATGATATGTAATTAATATTGCCTGTTGAATACATTGTATCATTGATTAGGATCACCACCTTGTAGTGGCAATATCGCTAGTTATGGTATGTTTGTTTGTTTGTTTATTTGTACACAGGTGTTGCAGGGGAGGTCTCCATAGATGAGTACGGGGACAGGAGCCCAAACTACGTCATCCAAAACCTGCAGGGTAGTCGCTTTGAGGATATAGCTGAGTTTGCAACGGCAAATAAGGTAACGTGCCAGCATTTGGTAGTAGTACTCTTATCGGGTTTTTAGGCTGCACCTTGGATAAATCATATTTAATGTCATATTATATGAAGTTATGATGAACGAACCAGAAAGGAGGCAATGGCTCTGGTTATGTTGCATCTTTGATATTTGCACCACGCAAGAAGATGGACCATGATAGTAAGGTACAATTTGCATGCTCTTTGAAAATCACATTGGTATTCGTCACACAGCTACATCTTATTCTGTGTAGTTAGACCATTAGCGACATGACATCCGGCAAATGTCTCAATTGTTTATTATATAAGATAATTTAGGTACGGACTAAAGGGGTAATCATCTTCATGATTATACTACAAATGCACGACGAAAAGCCACCCGAGGCGCCGAGTCGCTTTAGCGAAGTTTCTTGCAGCGAAAGATTACTACCTATTTTACGGTTTCCATCTTTCATGGCTATCATTAGCCGGTACGCAAACCCTGTTAGCTTTAGTTCACTCTCTCAGTCACTTCCCTGCAAAAAAGCTGAGAGAGCGCACTAAGGCCAAAAAGGCGGACATTAAAGCAAATCTATCGTATGCCTCAGACATTATTCCTCTTTGACTATTCCATCATGAAAAATGTCACAGTCATTATCATTTGTAACAATTTGTACATTATCACTGTCTATAATGTTCAAATTAAGCAATCAGTTGGTTGAAAAGTTGAATAGAAATTCGAAGAAAGGGAATACAAACATGAATGGGTGAATTTGATTTTAACTTGACGTACATGTATGAACTGAAAATATGCATACAAAGGATGTGTATAGAAATACGAAAAATAATATCGCTCATGAAATGCTAACGTATGAAAAATTAAAAAAGATATTTCTTATGTAAAAAAATCCGTTTTAGATAATTTATCTCAAAATCTCTAATAAAATGCCCTTTCTTGTGGACCTCATGGTTCTATCTGCAGAATTTGCAGTTTTATCCACATCGCATCTTAAGTTAATTTTCTATGTCACCACTGTTGAGAACAGAAGTGATAGATACCAAGATTAAGCACAATGCAGTACCCATATGCATTGTCTCAATTGCATCTGGTATGTTTTCTCAAGTCATTGGAGATGCGGGACGTGGACATAGTGTGGGCCGGAGGGAAGACCTCTCCACCGATCGACAGTCCGGAGTGTGGCTGGGACAACGACCTCTGCATGGACGATTCTTGTGAGTTCATCCTCCTATAGTTACCAATGGACCGTATTTACACCAGTATGTCACTTTGAAATATGTTTTATTTTTGGCGTGCAGCTTGACATTTTCCTGGTTCTCCCTATAGAGAAACAGCTACAACTAATAAACCGAAAAAAATAAAGGAAATGTATGTAAATGTACTAGATATTCATTTGAGTTTATCATTTGATACAAATGAATTGAGGGGGAACCAAAACAGAACAGGTGATATAAGTCACCTCTACATGTTGTCATTCCACATATTCATATAAGAAAAATACAAGATAATGGAACAAATGTTTTAATTCCAGCGATGAACATTTTACAAGACGTATCCAGATTCAAAGGTACCAAATACAATTAAAAGATGCATAACGCATCTTGGTTATTTTCCAAGTGTACATGTATTGAGAACCGAGGGAAAATGTCCCTTGATGAAATACATACAAATATATGATATTTTTCTTTAAATTGGCATTTTTGAATTTTACAATTTGACATTGGAAGATACTACATTCTAAGAATTTACAGCTGAAATTGGCATCTCGAGGACTATTAATTATGTATTGAATTTTACATTTTGACATTGAAAGATACCACATTATGAGAATGTACCATTGGGTGTCATTCTTAATTGTGTGCGTTTGTTTGAATTTCAGACCAGATTGTCTTGGGTGCAGTTGGTTCTGCCGTAACATTTATCGCATTGGCCACAACAGTCATATTCTTCTGGTACAGGTATGTGCATCTTGATGTCATACTACATGTGTAGTAGTTACTGACAGTACTGAACTGGTGATGGGGCGGAAGTCCAAGTATTAAATACTCTTTGTATTATTGCATTTGTGACGTTTGTGAAAGTTTTTTGTTCCTTCAATGCACTTCGACCTTCTAGTTAGTGAAATACATTGTTTATTGATAGATGATATTATTAATAGTAGAATTCCAAAGTTTAAACCACATTGCAGCCAACTAATGAATTGCATTGTCTTGCGCTCTACAGGTACAAACAACATAAAATAAAACTAACAGAATTTAATACAAAGCATCTGCCTTGTCAAATAAAAGTACACAATAAGAGTCCGGATCTGGTGAGTGGAATACTGAGTTCGTTACCGGCATGCCACCTTTAAACCTCTGTTGTAGATGTCATTTCTACTAGAGGACAGCGAGCATGCTTATTCCGAAATGTCGCTCATGATTCGGTTATATTTCCCTCTATTGTTGAATTTGTGGCTACAGTTTGCACCTTTATTTGCTCACGTTTTTTTCTTACATCGCTTTTGACATGACCAGGCGCTATAAATATGAAGCTGACCTAAACGATCGCAGCCTGTGGATCGTCAATTATCAGGACATTGTCATCGATAATCACGACCACAGGTCGACCTCTTCGACGGACAAGGTAAAGTAAAACACGGAGTAAGGCAGCAAGCTCATCAGTGTGTTGCAGCCACTAAAACCAGCCTCTCATCATACTGTATTCTTTTTTTCTTTTTTTCATTATTTGTTTGTATGGATTGGGAAGTGATTTGCTGCATACTGATGTGCTTGTGTATTGTACGGAGCCGTTAGCTCTAGGGCATCTCAAAGCCCTTCACCCCCGACTACAAATCGTGCCCGCTTTCTTGGCAACTCCACTTTGGTTCGTGTCTCCCAAATCTCAGGAAGTGCATGCTCGAGCAGAATTTGAATGACCAGAGTCTTTGGATAGTCGATTACGCCGACATCGTCCTACCCGAACATCCTACTGGTCATTCCACTACCACATCTCAGGTGAGGTCAGGCGGTTGTGAGAGAAAGATAGAAAGATAGGAAAGATTAAAAAAATACCTTCAAACGACTTCCCAACCGAGCATGAAAGTTGGTAAAGTACATTATGGAACGGTTTACTGTTCTACAACTCCAATTGAGATTCTGCATCATACCTATCACAACTGCTTTGTGGGAGAAGTAGAGGAGGCAATCGTACCGACCCTCTCTAAACCGGGACGGAGGACGATATAGACCTCCAGCAACCTATGACCCATTGCCATTGCTGACCTAACACGAGTATAATGTCATGTGGCTGATTCTGCCAGACAGCTGTAGAGTACAGTGTAACCGTTCCAAAATGACTTCCCAACCTGATGTAGTTATTCAAATGTCTTTTATGAACACTGCTGGACGTCGTATTTCAGGTTAGTAGTGGCTCTCAGGCTGCTACTGGGAGTAAGAGCATGAGTAAGAGTGTCGGCGGCCACACTCACACGTCTTCAGGCAGTGGCAACACCGATCAGAACATGTTCCACACCATCAGCAGCGGGAAAACTGTCATCGGAAAATACAAGGTCAGGAAATCAACACACACATGGTTCACAGTATTGCATGTAACTTTTCAAAATCAGTGTCGTAGTTATGTATAAACATATCAATGTTAGTCAACGATGTATCAGGTTGATTTCTGAAGGATGTCACGTAATGTGGCCTGTTGAATACAGCAATACATGATCACATTATTACAACAGCACAGACATTTGACCAAATGCTGGTATGGCTTGAAGCAATATCCTCACGTGTGTGTGTACTTAGTACCTATCCATGGGATGTTGTAACAGGGTAACGTGGTGGCCATGAAGAAGATAGAAAAGGAGAAGCTGGTGGTCACACGAAAGCACCTGACGGAGTTCAAACAGGTAATGCAATAAACAGACCTTTTACTATGTAGACATGTTTGACACTGCAAGGTTAACGTTCCGTGAGATGCTAGGTCTACCAAACGAGAGAGTGTTCAAGTTATGGACCAAACACAAACAGTATTTGAGTTTTTTTTCTTGCTATCGACTATCCAAAAGATACGAAAAGCTCTGGCAGAAAGCTTTGGTACAACGGAAGTGTGAAAAGCTTCAAGGTGGCGCAGGATGATGCTTCATGAGCCAAGCAGATTCAAGTGACTCAATGGTCTTGATATCTATTTCTATGACATCCGTCCTAGCTCTCTTCATAACTACCATCTATTCATCTGCACCTCAAGATGGGCATCAGCATCACCATGTATCTTTTGACTTACCCGTTTTGATTGAACTTTTCACAAAATATTTGAAGTTGCAAAATGCCTTGTTTCAGATGAGGGACCTGCTCCATGAAAATGTCAACATCTTCGTCGGAGCCTGCATCTACCCGCCCAGAATCTACCTCATCACAGCCTTCTGTTCCAAAGGAAGTCTGCAGGTCAGTTATTAGAGTACCAGGCATGGTTGATGGGTGTTGTTATATATCATGAAGTTCCGTGCATGAATTTTTATTGACAAACACAAAATCAAGGCTGTGATTCTGTATTGCTGTATAACGGCAGAACACACCAGCTTTGCAGGCACACCGTTGAGCAGCAGTTATGCAGTACACCTAACGACCTGTCACTCCTAACCTTTGCGTATCTAACAGCAGAACTATCAAGTGATAATGCCACTACTGCACGTGGTGACAACGAGTTCCACTCTACGATTGTTGTTGATTTTTGACCACCTTGAGCAATAATCATGATTCTATAATTCTATTACATAAATGCATGACTATTTCTTGCTCTTTTCTGAACTGGTAAGGCAGTGCATCTTTATATGAACCAAACTATTGCGTTACTTCACCGCAGGACGTCCTTGAGAACGATAGCATTCAGCTCGACAACAATTTTAAGATGTCGTTCGCTACGGATATCGGAAAGGTAACGTAGTCTTGCACGCCCCATCATGATTGTGTGCGCTCACTTTAGGGGTAATCATGATGTCATGGAGTAGCTGATCGTCCCCAGAAACTTCCCATATCTATACGGTAGCCTGCCAGTGACTCTCCATCCTAGTTGGGCTTCCATACTAAATTCGTACGAACCCCTTGAAAGGAAATCATGTGTTGTGGCATGAAATTGTTTGCAGATATGAAAGAAAATTGTTTCTGGTTCTATCGTTGATCATTTAGACACAAGTGATACTAAATAAAAGATCATGGATCTACTTGTCGTTTCAATGGGCACAACAGTTGAAATGTCCTCAATCTAAGGGCCTTCTTACTGGAGTGAACATTTGCCTGGTGACTTCACTTACCTGACTTATCTCGAATCACAGAGGTTGTTCTGTGTATCTTCTCTCTCTCATTCCCCCCATGGCTATGCCGTCAATAGGTAGCCTGATGTCCCGCTTCCCCTTTTGCCTGGGAAACCAGAGAAATAGCTGCTCATGACATCGTGACTCCTCCCCCATTCCTATCTTTTATGTTGTCATCCTTCACCGTGTTTCTACATCCAGGATCTCCTGGAAAATGACAGCATAAATCTTGACAATGCCTTCAAGATGTCCATTGCTGTCGACATTGCTAAGGTGAGGGTTATCAGACCAGTGGGTTGCCTGGTATCCAGTTCAGGTGTCGAGTTCAGGTGTGGAGTTCTGGTGTCGTCCCGACATGTAACCATCCTTGGTTAGGGCCCAGTCACATCCGACGGTCGCACGACCGTCCTACGAACTATAAGCATTCTTGGTATATTTGTGCATTTGTGGCAAAAAAATCCATCTGTAAATGTCCTGCTACAAAGAGGATTGTATTACATCATTGTCAGTGGTTGCAGCTTCATTCTTGCACAGCCTGCAGCTGATTGAAAAATCTATCTGCGTCATCAAAATCATACGACGACCTATGACAAATGTGTCAGGCCATTACGAAAAGCTGGATATCAGGCACTTTTTGGGGGGCCATCCAGTTTATAGATAGGCAATGTGCACTGAATATACCTAGACGTGGAGGCAGAAATGCACGTAAGTATGCCGGTTGTCACTTTTTTTGGATTCCATGTTAAATAGAGCCATGTTGAGATCTTGCCTTTTAAATTCTTTCAACTTTCTAAATATGAGATACTAGAAAATAAAACCAGAAATACGTATTGACTTGATGTAGTGTTTCAAGTCAAGTTTGAAGTATGTCTCAGATCTACGGGTCTGTTTTTCAGACATCCCTGGGCACACACATTTAATGTAATGTTTCTACGTAATGATTTAGGGAATGGCCTTCCTGCATGGGACTACCATTGCTTCCCATGGCCGGCTGAAGTCGTCTAACTGTGTGGTGGACAGTCGCTGGGTGGTCAAGGTGACGGACTACGGCATGGGCGACTTCAAGTGTGACCAGGACGACTCGGCTTGGGAGTCCGAACACGCTCGCTACACCGGTATGGAATGGACATGTTTTTCTGTAGGAACGTGTTGGATAATCTCCAAGCAGTTACCATTCCGTCACCCAAGTTAAATGGTAACTGTCTGGCAATGGATACAACCTAGCTGGTCAATTTGATTCTATCTTTGCAACCACGTGCACTAAAAGATCTGCTTGGAGATTACTTGCTGGACCAGTCGTCAACTAAGCTAATTGGTATTTTTGTCTCCCTCTCTACCATAGTGTTTCTACAAGGTTGCATATTGTGGATGATCTTCTAAAATCTTTGACAAAGTCTGTAAACAACAAGTATCATGAAATGAACACTTTAGGGGCCAAAAGTAAAGACAATCAAATCTTTCGTCAATTGCTTTAATTGTGCGAGAAACATGCACGGCCCACTGTATATATCAGTGTTTGTAGCTATCCGTCAATCAACTAACTAACTAACCAACCAACCTATCAACCAACCAACCAACTAACCAACCAATCAATTTGTATACTTATCATCGAGATAAACATGTTGTTGCACCAACCCAGACATGTTCTGGACGGCTCCGGAGCTGTTACGATGCGCTGCCCAGGGAAACTACGGCTCACAGAAGGGCGACATCTACGGGTACGGGATCATCCTGGCAGAGATCGCGCTACGGAGCGGGCCGTACAGCGCACAGTCCGTCCTGGATCCAAAGGGTTAGAAACCGCTCATTATACGTGAACATCGTTAAAATTCAGGGAGTAATATTTCAATAATATACTATTGAATTATGGCTTTATTCAAGTACATCAAAGTGTAATACCAGATTGAATCATGGCTTTCTTGAATTTGTTTAAGTTATTGTTTTCATACCAGGTATTATACAGGCGGTGAAGTTTGGCCAGGAGCCCGTGTACCGTCCCTTCGTTCCGCAGGACAACTGTCCCCACGAGATGCACCGTCTGATGGAGTCATGCTGGACCGAGCTGGCAGACCGCCGACCCACCTTCGACTCCATTCTCAGCTGGCTGAAGAAGATGAACGGCGGAAAGTTAGTTTTCTATCTGCCCTGATTTTTTATCACCACATTATATTGTGATTTTACTGTTTTTATGTTTACCGAAGGAAAACGTGTTGTTTTTGCTACGTTTTCTCTATTTCTCTTCTCCAAACCAGACAGTCTATCACCATGGTAGCTGGTGATGGGTTACATCATGTTGCAATTTTATAGCAGGAGGGATTTAGACTCCTGTCTGACCATACATATGAATGTGTTTGAGTAAGAATTAACAGAGCAGACCATTTGCGAAGGTGAACATTATGCATTTGTTTTGCGAATGTTACCTCTCTAGTTGTCACATTTTTTTCTAGTCTTTTGTTCCAAGACTGATTTTTTTCAGTGTTTTCTCCAGGTTGATGAGTGTGGTGGATAACATGTTCTCCATGTGTTCTGTCCAGGTTGATGAGTGTGGTGGATAACATGTTCTCCATGTGTTCTCCAGGTTGATGAGTGTGGTGGATAACATGTTCTCCATGTGTTCTCCAGGTTGATGAGTGTGGTGGATAACATGTTCTCCATGTGTTCTCCAGGTTGATGAGTGTGGTGGATAACATGTTCTCCATGTGTTCTCCAGGTTGATGAGTGTGGTGGATAACATGTTCTCCATGTGTTCTCCAGGTTGATGAGTGTGGTGGATAACATGTTCTCCATGTGTTCTCCAGGCTGATGAGTGTGGTGGATAACATGTTCTCCATGATGGAGAAGTACGCCTCTAACCTGGAGGAGCTGGTCCAGGAGCGGACATCGCAGCTGGACGAGGAGAAGAGGAAGACAGACGAACTGCTCTACCGGATGATACCAGTGTAAGGATCCTATATCAAGATCGCCTGGGAAAACATTCAATTATTGATGAAAGAAAGACTTATAATTTGTTATCTTTTAAAAATGGTACAGTACTCATACTATATCGTCTTTCTATTAACAGGTTTGTGGCCAACAAACTGAAATGTGGAGAAACCATCCCGCCGCAGACGTTCGAGTCTGTGACTGTGTACTTCAGCGACATCGTGGGCTTCACCAAGCTGGCGGCAGCGAGCTCGCCGCTTCAGGTATGGGGTATCCTCATTTTCCCCCTCCTCATGTCTGGATTAGGAAACACATGCAGCACATGAAGATAACCACAATAAGCGTTGGAAACAATGTATCACCTTTAATTCACATAAGGTCGAATGGATCTTTGTTGATCACTTAAAAAGCTCAGGGTTTAAACTATTATCGTTTGAAGACTTTTTCAATATTAATGATGTACCAGTAACAGATTTAAAGTTTAAATCGTCAAGTATATATGCTTCTGTTTTTTTTTGCATCAGGTTGTCGACTTCCTTAATGACCTGTACACGTTGTTTGACGGCGTCATCGAAAAGTATGATGTTTACAAGGTAAGGCGGTCGCTTATAACGAATGAGGCACATATTAAAGCAAAGCATATTCAGGTACAAATTCTCTGGAATAGGCAGAACAGTAATACAGCATGATGTGTAACTGCTACACTTAATTTGTTTCAAGAAACTACAGATTGGAACACCAAGCCACTATAGTTTCTAACGGTACAAAAACATTACCCTCATCAGTTATCTGACGAATCAATTTCTAAAATACTCCAGACAACACAGACAATGATCCTTAACGTCTCAAACAGGCCTAGGTGTTGTCTGACGTATTTTAGAAGTTGGTTCGTCAGATACCTGATAAGGGTAATGTTTTTGTACCATTGGTGACTATAGTGGGAATCTTTAACCCTGGTTGGTGTTTCAGGTTGAGACTATCGGTGATGCGTACATGGTAGCCTCGGGCCTGCCTGAACTGAACGGGAACCGCCATGTCAGTGAGATCGCCACCATGGCCCTAGAGCTACTCTCTTCCCTGAAAAACTTCACCATACGCCACATTCCCAAGAAACAGCTACAGCTGCGCTGTGGCTTCCACACGGGTTCGTTGTTAACAATTGTTGTTTGATTTCTTAGACTTTAATTTGGATTGCAACAACACATTGCATGTGAACCAGACAGGTAGCCAGGCTGGCAGGCACCCAGGGGTTTTTCCGTAAACCCCAGCCACACATCGGCAGCGAATTGCTTCTTTCTGTGCGATGCATATCAGTAGCTGAAAAGATGGCACAGAATTTGCCATCTTTTCAGCTACTGATATGCATATGTATTATTCTTATCATCGTGAAAGCAAACTTCAGGCCATTTAACAATAAACAACATACTTAATTCTGTAACAATATAAGACACTATTTCTCGACAACATAGTGCTAGTGTATCAAGCGTGACTTTTCTTTAATTAAAAGACTATGCCCATCATTTTGCTTGACACCTTATTCTTCCTGGTGTACCGATAATGTCGAGTTCATGAGGAGCTAGGCCAATGAACATGGTGTTGCTTTCAACTGGATTGCTTTGTAGTAACTCTAACATTTTCTTGTTCACCAGGAGCTGTAGTTGCCGGTGTGGTCGGACTGAAGATGCCTCGGTACTGTCTGTTCGGAGACACGGTCAACACAGCTTCACGGATGGAGTCCAGTGGCTTGGGTAAGGAGACACAAACTGAATAGTCGTGATTACAACCGTACAATATTCGCTCAAATATTTGCTGAACATGATTTTGTTGGCATATGTGATATTTCAAAAACGTGCTCTTGCTAAAAAAATAATCCTGTATGAGAGGGATTACTTTACTTATTGAATATAATTTCATGCTTACAAAACCCATTGTTAACTGACTTATAAGTATCTAGTACAATTATTGAAGAAATAGACTTGTCTCTTGAATATCATATGATGTATCCGCCCTATTGACGAGTTGTTATTTTGTTGACTTCATCTGTTAAGCTTTGCGGATCCACGTGAGTTGGACCAGCTATGTTCTACTGTTGGACATGGGCACGTTTATCATGGAGAAACGTGGAGAGGTCACCATCAAGGTAAATCGATAAACCCTGTCTGGATTGTTTATTAATTGATGATTTTTACTCTGTTGTATGTGAGTGGGTAATGCACGAGAAGATACCTAGCTCCTTTGAAAGACTGTTGATCCATTGATTACTACCACCACCACCTACTTCTACTGCTACTACAAGTTTCATTACTACTACTACTACTACTACTACTACTACTACTACTAGCACTACTACTGCCACTACCACCACCACCACTACTACTAATACTACTACTACTACACCTACCACCACCACTACTACTAGTACTACTACTACTACTAACGTTACTACTACTACTACTACTACCACTACTAACGTTACTACTACTACTACTACTACTACTACTACTACTACCACTACTACTAGTACTACTACTAAATTCAATTAATCGAAAAAGCAAATCAAAATACTAATTGATATCACAACTGTGAATAATAATAGCGTTATTGACAAAACTTTATCTCTGTACAGGGTAAGGGTATGGTGGAGACATACTGGCTCCATGGCCGCTCGGACATGACCTTTGACCTCCCTGACGTCACTCTTGCCGCCCCATTGGAGGAACACGAGTTTAAGTAAGGGAAGTGGTATGCAACCTTACGTTTCTTCTCAAGATGGTGAGAAGACCGAGACTCAATCGTCTTCTTAATATTCTCATGAACATTCCAGAGGGAAGACTAGGGAAAAAACAGCATTTTTTTAGGGATATCTATGTAGTCTGATCTTTAACAACTGGAGCTAATAATGCTGGAAACCGTTTTGGTATCTTCTTATGTGTTGATAAGCAATATTCATGTGTTGTGTTCTTGATGATATGTAAGCATCTGTTTAGCTTGAAAACGTCATGTTAGTTTGTAAGATATCCAAAATGAATGTGAAGCAGAGAATTTAGTATTGTTTAGTTGGTCAATGGTAATGCATATCAATGGCAGAGACTATGGAAACAACTCTGCAGCACTGAAACCATATATAGTAGCTCTAGCATTCAAAACATCCAGTACATAGTTTATGGGTCATTTAACAACCCTGATTTAGATGATGTTATGTATCATGTTGGTATCAGATGAGTCATTTCTCGTATGTTAACGGCCTGGAGCTTTCAGAACTAGAAAGAAAGGGCCTATATTACTACGTATTTTCGTGTTGCATGTATGGTTTCAAATATATCTACAAGATGATTTTTTGTGCATAAGCCATTTGATTGGAACAGTTTTGTGCATCATCGATCTTTGCATAATGTATTATGGACATGCTGTAAGAGATAGATGATGAAATGGTAAAAGTTTACTATTACCAATGCGTGGTTCTGTATCTTTCTGTAAGGAGATTATCATGGCAGAAAACGTGACCGTAATTCGTTCAGTCATTTTTGTTTTTAGTCCTTTGAAAATATCGTGAAGCTTGTTAGGTCATTTTCATCTAGATCTAACCTAGTTAATTTTCTGGAAAGATTCTGCAATAATCTTGGTGTTCGCTTGGAGCGCAATTACTGCATGCACCGTTGTAAGTTAAAGTCACAGACTCGCCTGACAAATAATGAGCTGTTTTGTAGGTTATCCAATTATCAGTCACGTACTTTTTAACTGTTTCGTAGTGGCATTTCTGAACATTCATGTTATTAAATGTAGTTGGATCATATTGAATCTGTTTCATTTCTAATGTTGTATGACCACATCCACAACTGTCATCCCAAATGCCCCCCCCCACACACACAAACACACACTCTCCAAGCAGAGGTTTAGGTTTGACTTTTATTTTTGGCGTGTTTTAGGCATTTTATCGGACTTTCTTTACTGTACAGGTAACGTTTTTTACGTCAGCCTCGGGCAAATGGAAACTGCCTGGCAAATGGATACTGTCAGGCCAATTTGATACCGTCTTTGCAGCCACCGAAAAATCTTCTTGGAGATGCCCCCCCCCCCACATACACACATTCTCAATGCACCACAAAGCGCATGCGCCTGAGATGACCCTGAGAATCGAACTCCTCCTTGTAAACAAGCTGACTGGACTTGACTTTTAATGCGCGGTCTGAGAAGGTGGAAGTCTGGTCGGTCTTTCCGCCGCTGGCTGCGCTTCTCGGTCATATCGTCTCCTGAGGAGGCCATGATGTGGGGAGGTCTGCTCTTGGTGCTGACGGTGTCGGTGGCCTGTATCACAGGTACGGCCAGGCATACACGGGTCTTTCTGATCAATATTCAACGAGTTTCATGAAAGGAATTATTTTTGTTTACTATTCCGTTCTCTAGTATGGTGTGTTCTGGCACGAAAAATGACGCTTAGTTTTGGAGCTTTCTAATTGTACCAGCGTAACATGTACTCGTTCACCGCAGTGCCCAGCGAGGGTACATATTACTTTCGTAACAGTAATTATATTTAAAAGCTTCGAGGCACATGAATGATGACGGGAATGTATTAAATGAAGTTAAAGATATGGCCAACGCCTCATTCGAAGAATGCTCTAAATTGTCATACTAAATCGTGTGCATGTGCAATCACAGGGGCCAGTCATAAATGTCATGATTGATATTTAGACGGATCATCTATTTTAACATCACTACTTCCCTTGATGTCCAATCCTTCGTCAGTCGTTTAAAATCAGTCAGCGTATTGAATGGACAATTTTTGAAGTTTTTGATGCACCCAAACACATGTTTGTACTGCTTTTATCCGTATTTCTAGGGCTAGTTTTCCTAGACAGCTTATATAGGAAAGATAAGGATCTTAACAACAACAACAGTACAAGTATGCACGAGAGGTCGTCTGCACATGGACCAACCGCGGGTTTAGGGACAGCGTTGCCATAGTTACGCCAGGGTCTTTGTCTGCGACATAACGTGATCTGACTCGCGATTCTGTCCTGAACAATGTAGCTACAGAATCTGAGTACAAAAGGTCTGCGGCGACGGATCTCTCTGTAAAATTGGCCGAATGAATGGTGAAGTTGAAATGAATACAAATTCTTAAGGACGGGAAAATCGTTTCAGATCTTAGAAGAAATCGAAAGACGTGGCCAGACTGAAGATGGTTCAGCTGGAATTACGTAATACAATGCTAATATTACACGGTAACATATGAGGGAACATTCGTGTTGCTATATAACCATTATCATATGAAGGAACATTAGTAATTCTGGTCAAGAAGGTTAAATACAAGTATTTAACCTCCTTGTTCTGGTTAAACACCTTAACGTCATGAAACGCAGGCAGCGAAAAAAAATTGGAGCGTAACGTAGAATAGTTTTACCTGGATAACATATGGCTGCTTATTATAAGTAGTACTAGTTCGCACCCCATTGCAGTCTAGGCTTATTAATATTATACAGTCAAACTTGGTCCAACGACCACGTCCATAAAACGACCATCGGTTTAGGACGACCGAGTTTTGCAGGTCCTGATTTTCCCCCATAGGCCACAAGCATTAAGCATTGTGTCCAAGACGACCTATTGTCTTCTGTGCATATTATTATATGCATATATATTTCCTATACAGCCAAGAAGGCCCGTCAGGGATGTCAGTCCATAAAGATGGACATGTGTAGAGACGCTGGTTACAGGAGAACCAAGTTTCCGAACCGCCTGGGCCACCGCAAGCAGGACCACGCCGCGAACGACGCACAATATCACCTCCTCGACGTCATCATCAACGGCGAGTGTTCGGCACATTTCAAGACACTGGCGTGCCTGTTGTACGCGCCCCCTTGCGATAATCTTGAGGACGACACCGGCCTGCCAGTGTACCCCTGCAGGAGTCTGTGCAGGGCTGCGAAAGACGACTGTCTGCCGTGGCTGGAGGCGAACGGGTATCGCTGGCCACGGATCTTCAACTGTTCCCAGTTCCCAGACCGCAGGGAAGAAAAATGCAACGGGCATGTGGAGAGGACATCCGCTCAGTCATTCACTGGTGAGCTTGAGTGCATACATAATGGTATTCACGTCTGAGACAACTGTTAATGAGATGCTCTAACTACTAGCTATCGCTGTTTTTGTCCGCATCATATACATGCAAATTAGTTGAAGACATATGCAAATTATTGGGAGGCAAATCAACCAATCGTCACTCACCTTTTGTCTACCACTCGCTATGCCGTGACGTTATGGCGATCGCTTGCATATGTAAGTACACCGGTTCTTCTTACTTTATCTCAGCGACGTTACTTTTCAGGGACGTGTGAGACTATAACCATACCACTGTGCGCCGACGTGAGCTACAGCACCGCTGGCTACCCTAACCACCTGGGCCAGGGCAGCCAAGAAGCGGCATCCCTGGACGCCCACATGTTCTTCCCGCTTGTGAAAGTCCAGTGTTCCCCGCATCTGAAGGAGTTCGTGTGCGGCATGTATGCGCCCCCTTGCGACTCGCAGCGGAACGCCCCGCCCCTGCGCCCGTGTAGGAGCCTGTGCCAGGCCGCCAGGTCGGGCTGCGAGGATTGGATGAGCAAGTTTGGGTTCAGATGGCCTGGATCACTAGAGTGTGACCTACTGCCGACAGTAGGGGAAGAGGAAGACTGTTTTGGACACGTTCCTACCCTTCCTCCTCCGACATACCCACCAGCAGAAGGTAAAGATTAGCAGTTTGACGTTTTAATTCGATATGATGCTGCACGCAGCTAATCTGGTGCAAGGAAGACACTTTGGAAGAATATATTGTACATGTATATCCTTCACTGTCCACAATTCTTTCTCAGTCGGCACAATACAAAATAAAAATCAAGCATCAGGACAACTTCAATGAAGAATCAACCATAATCTTTACTATCAGGACTTATTTCCCCAGCTTGATTTGAAATGTCTTATAATTATAATAATCATTATATGTTTTTCACTGTTTACAGGTAAATGCGAGGACATCACTATACCGTACTGTCAGAACTTACAGTACGGCAAAACGCGTTTCCCTCATGCCAGAGAGGACATTCTAGATCAACAGGAAGCAAGCCGGGAGATCGAGCATCTATTCATGACCCATTTTGGGCCCGACTGCTCTCCGCACCTGAGGCAGTTTGTGTGTCACATGTATGCGCCACCTTGCGGAAGCGATGAGATACCGCAGCTCCCCTGCCGCAGTCTCTGTGAGGCAGTGAGGGCTGAGTGTATGGAGCGCAGCTGGCCAGAAAGCCTCAACTGCAACTACCTACCACCTGACGACGAGGCGCCTTGCGTAGGCATTGTCGAGCCAACAGAAGCGCCGCCTAGCGGTAAGCACACAAACCTTATTAGACCAGAAAGCAGTAGGCTACTTATGCCTTATATTTGTATTTCAGCTATATTTTTAATATATTAAAGCTAAGCTGTGTTCAGGTCTTAGGACAGGAGATCCTGAACCTAACATTTTGTTTCTTGACAAAAGTAAGAGATTTCTTGATTTCTTTTGGCTGTGAACAGAAGAAATCTCATGTGTTGAGTACAGTCAAGCGGTATAACAAGATGGCGTCTCTACTTTTCCAGTGTCACCATCCGAGCTTCTTGATAGGATCCTGCGGGACTATGACAGGAGGTTACGTCCAGACACGGGGCCAACCACCGTCAACATCGGCATGACCTTGCGAAGAATCCTGGCACTCGTATGCAAATTTGTCTACTCAGTCGCCTATGAGATGAATTATAACTTGTTAAATTTGAAATTTTATTGAATACATAGCCTGACAAGTCGTTCTTTTCCATTTACCAGAATACCAAGAACGCTCTTCTTACCCTACATACCTGGATCAACATGGTAGGTTAACGTTTCGACGTCTTGTCTTCAACTTTGTAGACCTACTACCCATTGAAGGTTGCATGAATGATGTAGATTTTGTTGCACAACTTGACATGTACCAGCTCGTTGATGAATCATAAAAGCATGATTTGAACAGCTAAATATAGAATTTTATTTAAAAACAAATGTGAAATATTGCATCAGCAGCTCATACGAGAGGCATCAATTTATCTTCATACAGGAATGGAAGGACAAAAGGTTGATTTACGGAAACACGGGAGTGAGGAGGCTGGAGATATCTGTGAGATACCTTTGGATGCCGGACATCTTCCTCATATCAGGGTGCGAACAATACCTTTTTGGTTTACATTGGTTTTAAAAATGTCATTGCTCTTAACCTGAGAACAGGATATACACACAGTTTGATGAGTTTCGTCAACATCGTGATAGATTTAAAACGCTTTTTTTCTCTCCAGTGTTAAGGCAGAGGAGATGCCGTTGCCCCTGACAACAGAAGCGTCCATCTTTAGTGACGGAACCGTGCGGTATGTCGTCCCCTGGACCTTCACTGTGCCGTGTAGGAAACGGTCAGAGTCGGACTGGGACTGCCGGGTGGTGTTCCAGTCGTGGAACAAGGTAAGGAGAATGCTGGGTAATCCTTCAGTGTAACGGCCAGGAACGTGGTAGAACCGTGTTACCGCCCTTGCCATGTATGTACTAGATAGTGTCGTAGACATGTTTACGGATAGTAGTCATTTGTTGATTACTACTAGTACAAAAGTACCGAAGTAACTGGTTCCTTTCTCAGTACTCGGTGTGCAGTGGGGAGCCTTCCGCCCCAGATTTCTATTGCCGATGTTACGCCAACACTGGGTGTCAAGTTTCGGCGGCTTCAGCACTGCAAACTCCAAATAGGCAATGGAAACTGAGCTAGAACTGAGAGTACCTTCCACTGTTCCACATGCAACGATGTTATTTAACAAAAAATTTCTATTTCCAACAGCCAGCAGATGAGATCGCACTGTCGCCCGTCGAACACTTTTTGGACGCGGAGGAATACAACGGCGGCCTGCAGTGGAACGTCCAGTCGGTGTCAGCTGATAGGCTGATCACGAACGTGCGTGATGAGGCAGACAAGTCCAGACTGATCTTCACATTGGTCGTGGCTAAACATGTTTCTGAAATCTAAGTAAAAGCTGCCAAGATGCAGCTGCAAATTTTAGTCAGAACATTTTTGTCGAAAGGAAGTTTTTTTTAAAGAATGATGTATCCGTTTCATATATGGTCTCATAATTCACAATGAGTCTTGAAATGCAACGTGAATGATACAGCAATTGCAAAACAGGAAACGAGTAACGTAGCTGCATGTTCGTGGGAGTTGCAATAAAGTATTGTTGGTTCTCAGCAGTAGAGGCAATACAGTAAGACCGAAGTTTGAACATTATATTATTAATACATTTTTATAATCTTCATTTCTGTTACTGGTGACACAAGCGATGTTGATATATCTGTAGACATGTGGCTTTGATTGCCAAATTGGTACAATTTAGGTTCTTATATTTTCATTAGGTCAGACATTGTGTAGTGACTTTTAATCTCTCTATACCAATTACAGTTCTAATATAGCCAGTAACAAGGTACGCGTTTGTATGAATATTGAAGTAATCACTAAAATCCCTTGAAGTTAAAATTGTTCAGTTTATGAAAGCTATGTGTGGATGACTGTTATCATAAAATGCAAATGTTATATACTTAATAGACCTCTTTTAATGTTGCTCTCTGGCACCCCTCCCCGAACTTGTTCAATGGAATAGCCCTACGCATCACAACTGGTACAGTAACTATGGATGTCAGGATTCTGAAGCTGGCTTATTCTCCCCCTAAATAAATGGCATCGTCGCAGTGACTGTTTCTTGTCACTAGTTTTAAATGTGTTGTCCTCTGCTTAAACCTTAAAGTTAAATCAAAGTCTAACCTCATTGGTCTAATGACCTACTTCAAAGAGGTGGCATGGCGTTTTAAAACTATCCGGAAGTATACATATAGATGTCATGCGGATGGAATGCGGCAGAATGATATCTTGAGCCTTGACCGGATAAGTGACAATATGTAGAGGGCAAAACCGCACGTCCTGTTTATACAATATGAATTAACCACCAACACGTTTCTCATCTTGAGATTTGCCAGATGGTGATATCTTCGCCGGTCAGTCACAGTGAATTGCGTATCACTGTGTAACATTTTCGGAGCACGTCTCAGTGACTTACAGCCGCGAACTGTGTACTAGTTTTTGCCATAACGTTGTACCCCAAGGTTTAGTCAACAAAGGATTCAAATTTCGGACAGTCACACTGCCAACCTTTGACCTGACGTCATCAGGATGTCCATGAAGATTCTAGTTGTGCTTTTGGTCACATCGGCGACAGGAACATCTGGTAAGTAATGATGGGTTTGTATTGTGTAAACAATTAGCAAAAGTTTGCTGTCTATTTGTATATATATAATGGCATCCTCTAACAATAATGTACAACAAAAACTCTGCGTTATTTGTGTACACCTGTTTTACAAAGAGGGAAGAAACACGTGAACTATACATTCAATCAATGATAGCCTTATATATGTTCACCCCTCTGTATGCAATAGATGCAGTGTGGCACTTCTGTAGAGTTGCAGTGTTTATACGACTGAACAAATAGGTGAACATCTCAAAGAATGTTTAGACCTTAGAACAAGTAATATAAGTTGCTTCATATATTGTCTTGTACGTAGGTTAATTTCGCTGTACCTACGTATTTGTCTGTATGTTTACAGGTAGTTTAAGACCTTACGAAAGTCGCTGTACTTTTGTAGTGTCAATAAAGTTCTCTCTGTAAATAAATGTACTGCATTTAGCCCACATGGACATGAATGTGTAAATAAACATCGTTGTCATTGTCATTTGTCGATGAAGGTTAGACATCCAGGTAATAATATGCACCAGAAGACAGTTGCTCAAACAATTGAATAGACTTTGAGAACTGTCAGACGTTTCAAGTAGCATCTACCTCAGTCTACTTTTACTTTTTTCAGTTGCACGACCACCGGAATGGGTTGACCGAGAAGGCGACCAGGATGTGGTTACTATCAGCGAGATTACTATCGGGTTAGGGAACACGGTGAAACTGCGCTGCCCCGCCACAGGCGAGCCCCGTCCGTCCATCACATGGCTGAAGGCCGGGCAGGAAATCACGGTGCCCGACAGATATGGACGCTACAAGGTGTGACAGTAGGATGTGCTGATGAATGTCGATAGCAAACCAGTATACATGCCTAAGACCACAGCAAGTAATTCTTATGAACTATATCAGCACTCACATTAACTTTCGCTTGATTTTGGAAAAAAAATGGGCAAAGATGTCTGATGCCATACCGGAACGTGTTCGTGTATGGCAGATAAATATGAAGAGAGGAGACATGACAAGGCTCTGATTTAATGTTTTGTCTTTCTCTTTGATGTATTTCATTCCTTTTATATGTGATAGTTGCCATGTCGGCACAGTAAACTTAGCACAGTATGGGTATCATTTCTTGTTTAACGTTAACAAGGTTTATGGTGCCAAAATTTGAAAATGTAGGAATCTTGTTTTTTGGCCTGCCTAGTTTTCTTTGCTCTATCGCATTAGATTTGGAGTCTGTGGAGGATGTCATCCATAAAATTTACTTGCTGTGACCTAATGAATTTTAAACTTGGAAAAGAGAGGTGGATGTAGGTGGATGACAACGATAATCATTACTTTTTCGATGAGCCTATAAGCTAAATGTCTTTTGCAACAAGTCAGATCGTATCCAAACAACATCTGCATTTTTGTATGCATTTTCTGTCGCAGATCCGAGACAGGTCCTGGACCCTCGTGATCTCCACCATCTCGCCGTCAGAGGCCGGTCTTTACACCTGTGTCGTCAAGAATGAACACGGCAGTATCAGTCACACCTACAGGGTGACTGTAACAGGTGACGTCCTCACATAACACTATGTGTAATACGTAAGAGGGAAAAATGTTGTGTTTCCAGTTTTAGTCCTGAAACAAAATTAGGGTCGATATGTAGGGATTATCTTTTTTTTTATCCTTTGGCGTTCTCTAGTGATCCAACAAAAACTTTACGAGTATCAAAGTAAAACATGCGTGAGGACACTTTTATTTTTAATGTTGTAAAACCGATAGTACAATGTTTCATCACTCAGGTGTCAGATCATGGAGCTAGAAAAGGTCGATCAGCTCGAAATAATTATATCCATTGCAGGGATCCACACAATAAAGGCTAGGCTTGGCAGTTTTTCCTAGGGTCGGTCGGGAAATAGGAAACAACATGTTTCCCTAGGCCTTACCATGCCTATCTGTCCATGCATAGGGTAGCTGATGTACAGATGGTTCGGATCAATACCTCCCTCGTGTAGGGTCTTCCGTTTGAAAATATGCGGCAGGACAAATGTCAATATTTATAAATGTGTCAGGAAAACGTAAAGACTTCCTGTGGTGCTGCCTTTCAATATGCTCTATTCTAAATAAGCCACTAGGCTGACATAATGTTGTATGTACACGTAAACAAGTGGAACGTTAACAGGCACTCTATGTTTCGTGGGGTGTAATTTTTAATTTGTTGCCCGTCTGACAAAATGGCAGGTTTTGCACTGTTGCACTCAATATCATACCCAGTCCCTGCTTTTAAACCACAGCTCCTGTCATTGCACCATGCAGATTCTGCCAGTGGCAATGTAAGCTATGTCAACATGTAGCCTTCACTACGACATAGATTATGCAAATTGGGAGGGCAGCATATTGCATGATTAATCAGAAAATGCTACACTATCTTTCCTCTAACGGATATATAGGGCATCCTTACGTATTTAATTTAGGTCGAGAACACAATCAAATATATACATATGTGTATTTAAGATAATTAAGACCTGATTTGCATATGATAATAATGAGTGAGTGCGAAGATGCATAACTCGAAAATGATGGGAATTTCATATTTATGACATGCTGAGTGAGAAAAGATAGAGGGGAACTTCATTAGACATAATAAATTATGCAAATTAGAGCCATATAATGAACTGAAGTTGAGTTGTATCTTTCGCACTTACCAGGAGTAAGTGAAGTATTGTTCCTGGCGAGGAGAACCGACCTGCGGGTGATACACCTGGACAAACCCGCCGACCCTCATGTCTTTCTACCGGTACCTATCAGTCTCCAAAGCATCGCTGCCATCGACTATGACGTTGTAGACGGGGTATTATACTGGTCAGACGTCGAGAGGAAAGCCATCAGCCGCGTAAAGTTGATTGGCTCAGGTTTGATTCCAGTTTTTGTCTTGGCTATGTAGATTCAGATGTCTTATGATTTGAGAAATACGCATTGTGCATATGGCTATATGTATTGTGACCTCATGGTATCCTTGAAAAACATCTCTATATGTTTTCAACCCTTTCTAAAGTTTACCTACTAGTAGCTTTCTTTGGTAATGTTCTTGCAGAAGAGTAAGGAGAACACAAACTAAAGATTAGGCATCCAGCAATTTAGAAGAAGGCAAGGCTTTTGCAGGTGAAGACCTATTCTTTAAGGGATGTTGACTGTTGCTGAACCCAATACAAGACACTTCGTATTAATGTACAGCATATAACGTTACCCCCAAAAGGTTGAAAATTACACGAAAACTTGACTGACTGAAGTGACGTATGCTTGTCTTTTGCAGTTATTGGTGGTGATGTTGAAGATTTGATCACCACACAAGTAGAAAGCCCGGTCGGCATCGCAGTAGACTGGGTAGGAAGGAACCTTTACTGGGTTGACGACGAGACCAAGAGAATAGAAGTCATCAGCCTGGATGGGACATCACGAAAAGTCCTTATCAATGAGAACCTCGACCAACCACGAGCCATTGTGGTAGATCCTTCAGAAGGGTGAGTAGATTTTTCCGCATTAGACTTTTCTTACATACTTAGTCTATTGTCTAATGCATGTACTAGACGCAAGCTAGATAGATTCTACGTTTGACTGTTTGCATACTTGTTAGTACATTGTTGTAATCATCTCTACCCTTTCTCTTGAAACGTATATCTTCTACCTGTTTTCGATGTTGGTCTCGATCCACCAACGTCACTTTATGGTCCACTAGACCACTACTAACATTGAATATTGTTCAGATACATGTACTGGACGGACTGGGGCGCTGAACCGAAAATCGAGAGAGCGGGGCTGGACGGCAGCAGTCGCCGTGTTCTGGTCCAGACATCTGTGTACTGGCCTAATGGGCTGGCCATCGACTACACGGCCAGGAAAATATACTGGGGCGATGCGAGATTTCACAAAATCGAGTACGCCAACTTGGACGGGACAGATCGCAGAGTTCTGTTGGATAAAAACATAGAACACATCTTTGACTTGACTTTGCTGGGTAAGATATGAAAATTATTATTGATATTGAATAGCAGCTTAACACGCACCACTGTTGAATAACGTGAAGAAAATGCAATCATAAATGGCCGATAATTTTTTTCTTAATCATATTTATCAATCAATCAATCAATCAATCAATCAATCAATCGCAGGCATCAGTAGAGATGCATAGCGGCTGTAGACATGTCCCTCCAGGATGCTCTGTTTTCTGCCAGCGCTCTCCATCAGTTCTGCTGACCCCTAGAATATCCAGTGTCCACATCAATGTTTCATTAATCAACGGTCGGTGATTGTGGTGCAATTTTCACCAAACCCTCTAGACGGTGCTAAATGGTGACAATGGCTTTTCCATGTCTGACACAGATGATTACGTTTACTGGACGGACTGGGAGAGCAGCAGCGTAGGGCGCGTACACAAGACCACGGGAGAAGACCGACTGGTTATTGCGGACGGCCTTCTTGACCCCATGGGTCTGAAGGCAGTGAATATGCAGGAAACGGAAGGTAGGCCGAAGAATCTTTATAGCAATTCATTTGTTAGCCTGGAGTCCTGCCTTGTTTGGTATCGTAGCGGATCTTGCGGAGCGAACCAAAGCTAACGAGGCTAGGCTCCAGGCTATTCACTCGAAACCCATTTTCTGGTGTCCGTTTCCAACAGATATCTATTTCTTTAAAAGCCCCCCCCCCCATATTCTATAGCTTCATAATATACGGAATTGTAAATGTTGAGTTATCACTCAAGCATCAGAGACACAAAAGAAGTACAGCCTATTTCTGAAACTGGTTGAGTAACCCCATGATGTGGAGCGCTCATTTTCTTATTACAGAACAGACAAGCCCCTGCCATCCCAACAATGGCGGCTGTTCCCATCTCTGTCTGCTGTCGCCAGATCCCCCTCACTACAGGTGTGCCTGTCCCACGGGGGTCAGGTTACAGGGGGATGGACGGACATGTGCTGACGGTATGTCATCATATCTATAGACTTTTTATTGTTAGATAAATAGCTGAAGATTCGTACTGAAAGTTTTTTAAAATCTTTTAGGGAGGCCGATTTCTAGTAATCTCCAAGCAGATTCTGTGGGGCAAGGGGACTTTATGTTGACCACCTGTATCCATCAGGCAGAAAAGTCTCGTTTCCCCACAGAATCTCCCTGGAGATTACATTGCTAGACGGTATAGACGATGAAAATATGGCTGTTTTCAGTTTAGATTTGTCACCTTGACTTAAACGTTTCTTTAGTCTGGGTACCATCCCGGTTAGTTTACGTCCGCTCCCGCAGTCGCTGGTTGGTAGTGACAGTGGGAGCGGACGTTAACTAACCAGGATGGTACCCAGGCTAACGTTTCTCAGTCGTGTGTGGTTTCTTGTGGATGAATTTGACATCCCCACTGCTCAGGACCGACCGAAATGTTACTGGTGGCCAGACAGAAAGACCTGCGGATGATATCCCTGGACACGCCCGGCTACACAGACCAAGTTTTACAGATCGATGACATCAGACACGCCATCGCTATCGACTATGACGTGGTGGACGGGCTTCTGTACTGGACAGACGACAAGAACAAAGCCATCAGACGGGCCAAATTAGATGGAACAGGTTTGACACCTATTACCGCTCTAGCAATTAACCAAGTTTCAAATTGTAACATCGTTGAAAATCATATAGGTTGTCTCCATTTTGTTTTCTTTTTACCACTAACACGTGAAAACTCTTTATTCATCAAGCTTTCAACCTTTCAAATGGTCTATGAAAATTGTGAAATCGTAAATATCTCTGCAAAGAAGTGCTGGAGAAAATGGTATGCATGTATATTCTGAAAGGTGATTCGAATGAAAGTATGTAATGATTAGCCAAACATTTGACAAAAAATGCTGCTACAAAATCTCTCTCTCTCTCTCTCTCTCTCTCTCTCTCTCCTTCCCTCTCTCACACATTTGTCAGTTTTGTGACTAAAATATTTTCCAGGTAAAGAATATCTCGTTAAAACTGAGATAAAAAATCCAGATGGGATTGCAGTAGACTGGGTCGCCAGGAACCTATACTGGACTGACACGGGCACCAAAAGAATAGAAGTTACCAGACTGAATGGAACGTCGCGGAAAGTCCTGATAGACCAGAACCTCGGAGAACCACGAGCCATTGTTCTGGACCCTTCAGAAGGGTGAGTTGACGACCAAACTGCTTGTAGTTGTTTCACGTCCCCTTTGCAGTTTCGTATTTTTAAATTTTCGATCTATTTCTATTTCTCTTTCATAAGATAGCGTTTGATCTATCAGATTTCTAGTCTTCGTGACTGTATGGTGTAGAGTTACGTGCTGGCATTGGATATTATTGCGCACCATATTCTTGTTTGTCTATCGCCCTGGGCAGCCAGTTTGTCGATATATAACATCTAATGTTTTTAATGTCTTTCATCCCCAAAACAAATGTGGTTCAGATACATGTACTGGACAGACTGGGGCGAAGAACCTAAAATCGAGAGGGCGGGGCTGGACGGCAGCAGTCGCCGTGTTCTGGTCCAGACATCTCTGGGCTGGCCTAACGGGCTGGCCATCGACTACACGGCCAGGAAGATATACTGGGCCGATGCGAAAACCAACAAAATCGAGTACGCCAACTTGGACGGGACAGACCGCAGAGTTCTGTTGGATAAA
The DNA here is from genome assembly GCF_001625305.1 of Branchiostoma belcheri. Classification (NCBI taxonomy): domain Eukaryota; kingdom Metazoa; phylum Chordata; class Leptocardii; order Amphioxiformes; family Branchiostomatidae; genus Branchiostoma; species Branchiostoma belcheri. The sequence continues at coordinate 2,327,747 of NW_017804032.1, forward strand.
AACCTACCGCACATCTTTGGCTTCAGCCTGTTGGGTATGTACGTAAGAAATCACAAGCAACAGCCACACACCTACTCTATGTCCTTTGTCGTTCATACATACATAAATCTACACGTACAAAGCTATCCAATTGGATGAGTAACACTCTCCTTGTGTATCTCATTACCTAGATGTCTAACCTTCAGCGACGCATGTATTTTCTATGACTTAAGCTTACGTTTTCTCTCCCAAAAGCACTGAACATGTAGTTAGCCTAGTAGGTTTGTGATAACAATAGCAATATGTTTATGATATCAATGGCAATATGTTTATGATATCAATGGTAATATGTTTCTGATATTAATGGCAATATGTTTATGATATTAATGGTAATTTGTTTATGATATCAACGTAGTATGTTTCTGATATCAATGGCAATATATCTATGATATCAATGGCAATATGTTTCTGATATCAATGGCAATATATCTATGATATCAATGGCAATTTGTTTCTGATATCAATGGCAATATATCTATGATATCAATGGCAATATGTTATAGGTGATTACGTCTACTGGACGGACTGGCAGAGACGCAGCATAGAGCGCGTACACAAGACCACAGGAAAGGACCGACAGGTTATATTGGATCAGCTTCCCGATCTCATGGGACTGAAGGCAGTGAACGTGCAGAGAACGGAAGGTAGAATAATTCATAAAAAGGGTTATTGTATTTTATAATTCCATGATATTACAAAAGGAAATAGCCTTCCCTCTGGACCTTAGCATGTCTTGAAATGTCTTACATGACGTAAGCCCCTTTGCCTTTGCCTCACTAATGATACAATGCCCCAAAAAGATTTGCCCAAGCAACTAGATATTAGCCTGGGTATCATCCTGGTTAGTTTACGTCCGCTCCTACAGTCGCTCCCACCAACCAGGAGCGACTGTGGGAGCGGACGTAAACTAACCAGGATGGTACCCAGGCTAACTAGATATGATTTTGGAAACGATCATACGCTTCAGGTAAAATATCCACTACCTTTCGTCAGCGACACTGGATTAGTTACAAAAGATACTACCTGAAACGCCTGACGGTTCTAAAATCATATCCAGTTGCTTGGTAACTTTTTTGGCGTATCTTATTACCTGGATTGTCTAACCTTCACCGACGTAGTTTTATCATTTTTGGACTTACCCTTATGACCCGTACAGAATCAGGACATACGCGGAGGGATTCGGTAATGTCATAATATCAAAGCTAGACCTGGGTTTGTGTGGCGTAACCGCAGAGCATTCGGTACAGAACCAAGAGGTCCTGGGTTCGAATCCTGCCAAGTCGTCACCAATCTTGTGCCCTTGGGAAAGACACTTTACACGACTTTCATTACTTCACTCAAGTGAGTACAAGTATAAGTATGCCAGAATGCATTAATGGTTATTATAATGACCGTGGGCATTAAGAGAAAAAACTGTACCTCCTCCCTCAGGCTGGAACCCGTGTGTTGATGAGAACGGCGGCTGTGAACACCTGTGTCTGTACGGGCCCGGCGGCGTGTCCTGCGGCTGTCCCACCGGCATGGACCTGCGCGCAGACGGGCGAACCTGTGCTGGTACCGAGCGACCACCCGAGCCGACCGGCAGCGAGAGAACGACCAGTCAGACCGGGCTGTGGACCCAACAGACGGAGAAAACCACTGTTAGCACTACTGTTGTTAAAGGTAGGATAGGTTACTGTCTCCAAACGATGAAATGTGTGGCGTCGTGTGGCGTAACGACAGAGCGTTCGGCTAGGACCCAAGATGTCCCGAGTTCGAATCCTGCCATGTCACCGATCCTGTGCCCTTGGGATAGGCCCTTTTTCACGGATTTCCTCACCTTACTCAGGTGCAGATTAGTATGTTTGTTGCCTGTTCATGTGTTTTTGGTGGCATGAAAATAAGTTGAAAACTTGAGTGTGCCGTCACCATGTTTTGTAATAAATGTTGGAACAGAAAAAAGTTGAAAGATACACAGGTACCCCGTTTGTAGCAGGTCCAGAAATAGTCATTGAATGAATACGTGTGTGTGTTTGTGTGTGTATAGCATTTGTCGAAGTTACTATTTTAATATTTGCAGATCCCCGAACCTGTGCCCCTGACCAGTTCACGTGTAGAACTGGTCATGTGGACTGTATTCCCCTGAAATGGAAATGTGATGGTCTTTCGGAGTGCGATGATGGCAGCGACGAGGAAGACTGTCGTAAGTTTTGTATAGAACAAAATATCATATTGTCTCTATGTCATCTGTTTATATTCATATGTTAAGTGTCTGTACTACATCTGTGTGTCTACATCCATATTCAACGCACATAGACACAAACACGCACACACACACACACACACACACACACACACACACACACACACACACACACACACACACACACACACACACACACACACACACAAACAAACACACACAAACACACACACCTCTAACGTATAACACTAACAGCATCCAAAATCCCAAACTAACAAACCCCACGCTAGCCTCACTCCTCTTACCGAGACATAGACCAGATGGCTGAGTTTGGCGTCTGAGGTTTTAGCATAGGCCTATGTGCTTATTTCCAGCAGTCACTGTTGTTAATAGCCTGGACGATAGACTGTTATTTTTCAGGGTATTTCAGTAGTTTTGAAGCAGTCACCGTTCTTCATAGCCTGGATGCCAAACTGTTTACAGTCGCAACACAGGCTGGCACCAGGCCCGCTTTGCGGGCGATGTCAAACTTTTATTGGGGACATGTTGAGCGTGTAGCCGAGGGGCTCAGGCCTCTGTAGTCCCTGGAAACAGTCTGACATCCAGGCTATGAAGAACGGTGACTGCTCCAACTACTGTAAACATCTAATGGAAATATCAGCCATCTGGTCTTTGTCCTAGTATTAGAGGAGTGGGGTTAGCGTGGGGTTAGTTTACACAAGGAGGTTTAAAAATAAGATTTACATACACGACACTGGACTGGATGGGCCGATTATCAGATAAGGGACCACCAGGGTACAAGTTGCTAAGTACGGACAGACTGTCTAGCGTTTAATGATAAACTCAGGACTTTTACTGCACAAAGGAGACACATTTGGAACTTTCCTCCTACGTATTGTTGGAAGGACGACGTTACAATGAGGACGTTGGTGTTTGTAGTGCTTCTGCTTGTATCAGCGGCCGGGGCATCTGGTAAGCGTTCATAGATCAATCCGTTGTAGCACAGAATACGCCTTTTGTAGAGCGTAGAGCGTAGAGCGTAATCGGCCGTTTTAGTTCTACGTAGAGCGTACACTCTAATTCAACGTAGAGCTTATTTGTAGCATTTTGCGTAGAGCGTAATTCGCGTTTTAATTCTACATACGTTGTAGCCAATTTATCGTATAGCGTAATCGCTATTGTAGCGTAACTCTCAAAGTTTAGCGTAGAGCGTTGTCGGGACCCCACCCCCCACCCCCCACCCATGCAGGCCCTCGTTACCTACACCAGCATCGATAGCGACGGTAAGGATACTGAGAGTTGAAATGAGGAAAACTCCAGACATACACACGCTCGTCCCCAGCGCCCGTGGAGAAGCCGTAGGTTATAGATCGTGGCTTAGCCCAGGCTATGGAAAATAAACTTTCTTTAATGCAAATCTGTCGTTTTTGTTTTCTTTGCGCTTTCTAAAGAGTTATGATAACCTACTCTACTCTGGCGGTATTGTCGTGCGCGCTCGCTAGTACGTAACGTTACACGGCGGCCATCTGAATACATGTACACTGCATTCTTTCTACTATCGGGACCTAAAACAAGACGCAAGATTCCTATTTTGGGGTATAAAATGCTGTCACAATGGTAATATATACCAAATGAAACGGACCTTTACAAAGTACCTCATTTGGTGACGCTATGAGGGTGTACCGTTATCCCTCTACATTTGCCCAGAAGGGAGTTAGTCGCGGAAGGAACTTAGCCACGGAGGGAGTTTTGGCATTCTCCACGCCCGCGCTACAAACTCTCGTCCCCAGGACAGTTCACTCTGCTACCCAGCATGCTTTGCGCAAAATGCGTTCTCGGCCCCAGGACACAAATACACGCTAATGCTTCCGCACTGTGTTGCTCTGGGGACCCCGCCGCGCGCCCAGATGTGGATAGCTAGCGGACGCTGCGGAGGAGCGTGAGACATACATGTGTACAGGGAAACGTGACTATGCTGTTAATACACATAGTTTGAAACGGTTGTTGCTTTTTTACAGACTGATGTTGATTAGAAATATTACTGAAAGGCATATTCAAGATTATAACCCTTCTGTGCACGTCTTTTGATATATGATTGTTTTTGATTAGATGTGTGGAATTTTTAACAAAGACACGACGGTATATCCCTCAATCAAAGTTGCACCCACATTTTTATACACTGCACGTACTGCACGAAGTCAACCTATGACTCAAGAAGTGGGCCAACTTACTGCCAAACATGTTGCAGAAAGGCCAAATCACAACGCCCGATAGTCACTGCACGAAAGGTTGCCAGTAAAAAGTCGGGTGATGTTTACGTTAAAAACATAAACATGTTTGACGCTTAGTTTGCCCATTTCTTGAGTCATCTGTTAACTGAATTGTGATCGTGTATTGCTGTAATGAATTGGCTGAACATGAAATAACTTCATAAAAAAATAAATAAAAACATGTTTGTGGTGCGACAGCATTTGCTTAGTACTCAATTATCGTGTATTTTTTTTTCTACTTCGTTAGTTCCTTTTGGCGCTCCAGCGTGGCAGAACCCGCGACACGACTCCCGCATCTCGGCTTTTGTCGGGGAGCCGGTCCGACTGCGCTGCCCTGTCACAGGCAACCCCCGTCCGACCATCACATGGCTGAAGAACTTCCAAGAGATTCAAGAAGCTGACAGAACACAAGGCTTAAGGGTATGAGCAAGGCATCTGTAATTTTTATGTTAAAGAAGTATATGAGACTGTAGATCATTTAAAGACATTTTCAAAGAGTTTCATCAGATATTTTGAAGTTTCTTCGTCTGAATCTGATTCAGTCGTTTCATCCTATCATGTCTAGCCAGCTTTGTATATGTGAACCAACGACCTCGGCGTATCGGCATAGGTTCATCTGTGCTTCTCGTTGCGTGACAGCTGGTGAGGCATTCTCAGCCAATCACATCGCCGCCTACGACCACGAGACAATGTGATTGGCTGGTAACTCTCCCTACAACAACAGAAAGGGGCAGCTGATTGGCTGACTGTTGACCAATGAAAACGCAGCACGGATCCCACGATACCGCGCCAGGGTCGTTGCCTCACGAATACACGTCAGGCCTGGCATAAGAAAACGGGTCCTTTCGGATAGATCAGACTAAATCATGAGCTCTGTCTAGGACGGCTTTACTCGACACGTGTCTTTGCCCTCGCAGATCATTGACAAGCGCTGGACCCTTGTAATCGACGCCGCCACATCAGCAGATGAAGGCTCGTACACCTGTAGGGTCGTGAACAGTTACGGCAGCCTCGCTCGCTCCTTCGACTTGTTTGTCAAAGGTAAATATTATCAGCAATGGAGTCCAGACTGTGACATACTAACCATAGTTATTACATCGTATATGCATAGGGTTTCGTTGATACTCTGTGTCATCCCCGGTCCTGTAGTCTATTATGTATATAGTATGTGTATATAATCTGTACTTGAGCTAATATCCATATGATTTCGATAGATTAACTTAGATCTTATAGCCTGTCAAATGGTAAGTAATAATGCAGCCATTTCAGTGATGTAGGCACGTTACAAAAATTCCCTTGACACGCACTTAAGAATTAACGGCAAAGGCGAATGCAAGAAGCACCATAATGAGGTATTCTTTGATTATTAGTAGTAGCTGGTGTACGTGTTACGCCGAAGGGCGGTTATACCAGCTATGCCCATACAGATACAGATACAGTATAAGAAGTTGTGTTTTTGTTATGATAACAGAACGACTAGACACTCGGCCCATATTGGACTCCGGGATGCCGGAGAATGTGACAGCGGCGGTGGGGAGTACTGTGGAGTTTCGGTGTAAGGTGCTCAGTACAGGCGCCGCCGCGTCACACATGCGGTGGCTCAAACATAACCTAGTGAACGGTGCCTACGTCAGTGAACCACGCACCACGGAGTTAAAGGTATGCCCCCCTCCCCCCTGCAGTAAAACAGACTAACACATAGACAAACAACATATATTAGAAGATGAAAATACTAATAATACGTGACAACGGTATGTGATGGACCAAATTACAGTTTAAGACATTCGCCTAATCTCAAAGCAGATAGGAGGAAAATCCTTACGTTGTCCTAGCTCACGATTTTGCCTTCTTACATCTGCTTTGATATTAAAATGTGCATTTAGCACGATTACAGATTGTCACCAACAGGCACCATGTACTCTACATACCGACTTAGTTGTGTTGTTTTGATATCCTCATCATACAGACATCGGAGACCACCACATTGGAAGACATGGAGAAGCTTGTGCTGAGGGACATTACAGAGGAGGATGCGGGACAGTACACCTGCATGGCGGCGAGCGCGGCTGGCTTTTCCTATCAACACACATGGCTCACGGTCACACCTAAACCAGGTCTGCATAGTACATCCACGTCTATATACTTGTTTAACATCCATCTTCTTCATCAGGGCAATTATGACTGGTTCACTGTGTACTGAATGTAGGTAGCTGAACATGTTAACAGTAGCCGACCCGGCCGAACACCAGCTGACCAAGCCGAACTTGCTCCCGACCTACTCTTAACTAGGGAGAGTTCGGCATGTGTTCGGGAGGCCATGTTCGGATATGTAAGTTTATTCCCCCATACTTTATCCTTTGTGACGTTATAAGGCCTATTCCATGTTTATCCTTTCAGATCCATGTGAACCAATCACCATACCGCTGTGTAAAGATAATTTGGACTACAACACCACTGTCTTCCCAAATAATCTTGGTCATGTCAGACAACAAGCCGCTGGACTTGAGGTTCACCAGTTCTTTCCACTGATAAAAGTCCAGTGTTCCCCATACCTCAAGAAGTTCCTGTGCGCCATGTACGCGCCACCTTGCGACTCGAGATGGAACTTCAAACCCCCGCGCCCTTGCAGGAGCCTGTGCCGAGAGGCTAGGTCTGGCTGCGAGGCTTTGATGAACAAATTTGGATTCCAATGGCCGACGTCGCTGGAGTGCGACTCACTTCCGACAGAAGACGAGGAGGTCTGCTTTGGATCCACCACTCCTCCTACCCCTACCCCTACCCCTGCCCCTACCCCCACTCCTGCTACCGACCGGCCGCGGCCTACTCCTTTTGATCCTCCTTCTTCACATCCGTCTCCATCCTTTGTTCTTGTAAACCTCCTGGAGATCGAGGAGTACTACAAGACGGACCGACCAGACGTGGGACAAACCTCCGTCAGGATAGGACTAACACCCCGGGCAACCTTGAGACCTGTATGTAAAATTTACCTTTAAATCTCAACATATCAAGTCGTCATAATAACCATGTACACTACATCTAACACTAGATTTTTTTTTGCATTTCATGTCAGTATACGGGACTGTTTCACACATACTACAAGCTGTTATTTTGAGAAGAAAATCATCGAGAGATTTCCATTACATATTTTGATGATCGATGATTCACGCGTATCTCATGTTTCATTTTGCAGAACGAAGAAAATGCGAGTCTTTTTACCCTTCATACCTGGATCCGTATGGTAGGTTTGATTCCTTTACTTATTTTTACTTTTATAATCGAACATCATCGCACAGCGATTTTAAGAAATTGTAAGTGATATCATCACATCAGGATTAGATTCACCATGAGCACGTATTTTATCATTCATTAGCTACCTTATGTGTAAACTTTATATATACCTCCGCCCAAGAGGCTTTGCCAAAAACACGATGAAATAAAGTGCACGTATTTTAGACTTGCACAACATTTTAACAAATTATGTAACAGCAGTCTATATAAAAGTTTGGGTAAATGTACATGTAAAATTCTACCATGATACAGGAATGGACTGATCAGAGGCTGAAATTTGAGAAATGGGGACACAAGAGGCTGGACGTAGCGGTGAAGAGGCTGTGGACGCCTGACATCTACCTGATATCAGGGTGAGAGGACAGTTTTAGTTGGCGTTCTAATATTGTACAGCTGCTCGACACATGTGCAAAGTCCTTTCATTTTGTATTAGATTTGTCATCTGATCGATGACATACATCCCCACTTTATCATTACGTAGATAAGGTTATAGGGGAGATAATCTCCTTGCGTAGATTTGAAATTGGGCAACTTTTTGGTAACTTTTTGGGTAAGGCGAACGTCCTGATGACAAGATCGCCTGCGTCTTTGCCAAACAGTCGTCATATTTCAGTAAGGGAGATTGTATCCGTTTTTGTTTTGCAGTGTTAAGGCAGAGGAGATGCCGTTGCCCCTGACAACAGAAGCGTCCATCTTTAGTGACGGAACCGTGCGGTATGTCGTCCCCTGGACCTTCACTGTGCCCTGTAGGAAACGGTCAGACTCGGACTGGGACTGTCAGGTGGTGTTCCAGTCGTGGAACAAGGTAAGAAGAATACTGGATCATGTCAAAGGTGTACAGGTAGAGAACAGACTAATATTCAGGACTCATTGAAGACCTTACTATATGATAATGAACATTCTTCTGAAAAACTCACACCTACCTATAGCATAGCAGGCTAAGCTACTGCGTACAGGAAGCGATTGGACAATTGAAATAAAGATAGTTAAACCTAGAAATCTGTGTCTTCCTCCGTCCCGTCATGCCTCCGCCAAGACCACGTGTCCAGAGATTATGAGTCTCAAAGAAATCCCAAGGTGTATGGTAGAAAATTTGGCGAGCCTGACTCTTTGAGGTCTTGAAGACTGAAGTCTTAGAGATGTTTTTCATTTTTTTTTTCAACTTTTTTTTATACTCCAACAATTAATGACCAAATATGGCGACGGCACACTCAAGTTATATCAACTTATTTTATACCGCCACCAACACAGAGTACAAACACAAGACAGGACAATACTCATTCTCACTTGAGTTAAGTGAGAAAAGTCGTGTAAAGTGCTTTTCCCAAGGGCAGAAGATCGGTGGCATATCAGGAAGGCGGGACCTCTTGGTTCCGAGTCGAGCACTCTGCCGCTACGCCATACGACCCCACAACAAAGAGATGTAGAGATGTTTCTACAAGGTATGCTTGTACAAGTTTTCTTACGGTCTTGAAAAAAAAAAGGGTCTTACTTGTTTCTGTGTTCCTACAGCCGGCCGATGAGATCGCACTGTCTTCTTTGGACCAGCGGCCTTTCGAAGCGGAGGAATACAACGGCGACTTGGAGTGGAACGTCCAGTCCATGACAACCGAGAGCCTGATCACCACCATGCGCGGAGTGAACAAGTCCAGACTGGTCTTCACACTTCTTGTGGCTTAGAATGTTTTATTTGTCAGTGTAAAACCGGCGTCTGACCGGATTAAGATCTGTGTCTAAGCAGAGTTGTTTTAACTATTCATTGTGAGAGAGATGCTATTATTATATGCCTCCACATTTAAAAATGTAATCTAGAGCCAACGCTATAGTAAACCAAATACATGTACTGCACTCTATAACTTTCAGTCAAGTGCAGTATCCAAAAGCTGATCATGTACATATCCAGATACATTAGAAACAGTACGCTTGTAATGTTATTCCAGATCTTACAAAAATAAACAAAACAGAAACTAAACATAGCTAGTCTTGATAAGAAAACGAAGCTGTCTAAAAGTGGAGGCTGACTAAGCTTGGACAAACGCTACAAACCTAACTGGCAGCACCGTGTGATGGTAATTTGTCACCGCCATGACACAGAAGCTCTCTTTGCGTATCGTTGCGGTGACGATGACGTCATGAGGAGCCCAAGAGATCCAAGTCTGACGTCATTTCAAGATTAAACTGTCTGTTTATAGTTACAGCAACTACAAATTGGCTAGAGGGACTATCCGGCCGGGGCAGTATTGGGAACTATTTTCTGCTGCGTTTTCACATTGGTGACGTTCCACGTTAACAGTGTGGAATCCAAAATATTCCTCCGCCGACTTGTTATTTACTTTTCTAATGTTCACAGCCATTCTTTCAACGGCCAAAACATAAATAATAGTATGCGAAAATTTTACTTATTTTACTTGTTGTTGTTAAGTATCAGGACTTCGTTATGAATTTTTTTAGGAGGGACCTATAAGGCCAGAGTTTTTATTTGTCTATTCCTGGCCTTTTCTGAGACCATGTCGTCTACGTCATAACTGACATGTTCACCCTTGTCCTCTGTGTTTCTAGTATGTCTTACAGCCATTTTAAAACTATACGTACAGAGAAAAAAATTCGAACTGACATTCATAGTAATGATAGTAGGCGTTTGTACCTACATTAATATCTATTTCACATCCATATCTTTCATGTTAATCGCACTAGTATAATTATTAACACTACCAGGTAGTCAGGTTTTGGGTAACACATGAACTACATATCTCAGCAAAGCTGTTTCAAAATAACAATGAATGGCAGTGATGAAGTCTTAATTTTCAAAGTCTTAATTAAAAGGGGCTCTAATATTAATATGTGACTGAATGAAATGTTTTTGAAACATTGTACATTCACTACTTTATGAAAAACTTAAACTGTTCTCCAACTCAAAATTTGACTCACTTCATAATGTAATTTACCAACTCAGATGAACTTTCATGCTGATTCACTACTTTGTTTGTGCTTTTATATGAATTAGTGTTGAAATCTTTCAACAGTTGCATCTATCTTAATTTTCGTCGAATAATTGTTATTATGACTACAACCAAAACATATAGAACACCCCAACAATCTTACCTTGTGGGTTAGTGACACTAACTCTACTAAAGATGTTGTAAATTGGCCCCAAAAGCTGTAGATTCTAGTTTCTAAATTGAGTTCTATCACATCTTCAAAATGATAATATTTCCTTGACAATCTGTCGCCAAAAATCTAACACGTTGCCGTTCTAACTTTACTGTCTTAACCAAATGTTTCTAGATTTGTCCTTGTCTTATTTATATCAGCTATGTCATTAGAACAGTATCAATGCGCTGCTTTTTCTTCGTACTAGATTCTATGTACAATGTCCATGCAGTTCCCATCACAGTAACGTGGTGGCGCTGTTGAGTAAAAGCAAGATGGCGGTGCTGACTATGGTTGTATAGATGCATGTCGAAGCTCCAGGAACTTCGGCGCCGTTCGTACAGGACTGTGCTTGTTGCATCAGGTCATCTGTGGAGTAAAACCAACAACAAAACATATAATTAGCAGCAACAAGAGTTGGGACCAAGCAACAGCAAATAGTCTCTCATAGCATTGCATTTTCTTTTTCACACAATCATGTTGTTTGTAATTGTATCATTCTGCAATTAGCCCTTGGGCATGTATTTGTAATAAACTTTCTATATTACAGAGCATATGCATTTTCATACATCAGATCAAGGATATTAAATAATGTCCTTGGTTATATCCCGCGTTCTGACGAAAACGTGAATCTTGCAGGAGTACTCCAGCCAGGAAGAGGGTTTTGAAATTCCGGAGAATATATTTCTATGCTTGGATGCATTTTCTTTTGCCAAATTTACCAAAGTTGAAGCCTAAACGTAGCAAGAACATTACTTAGTGTTAGCGACCGGGTTCCTGAAATCCCCTGAGGACCCTTCCAACAATCCCAGAGTTCACTGCCCGCTGAATGTTACGTGGGGAGGGCTTCCACCGACTTGGTCAACAACAACAGGTTGGTTACAATCACATTGTATGTATGATGTTTAGAATTTGTTTTCTTAGAATATAATGAATGTGTTAGCACAAATATCATAAGAGCTGACAGGACAATGCTTTTCAATTTTTATGAGTCGCTCTGTAGTAGTTTTTCAATATATATATATTGCTCATTTACATAACAAGAAGTCTCTGACAAAGGTGCCGAAATCTCTGTATCTTGAGGGTCTAAACTCCTCAAATGATTTGTGTACCTTCCTATATATTTCATAGTCACTCACTCAGCTTTCTGTAGCATATAGTCATCACTGTTAGCAAGAAATTTAACCCGAAATTGGCCACTGGATTTAAATGGAAAGGGTACGGTGGGTGTGTGTGTGTGTGTGTGTCAAGAATTTGATTTCTACAAAACCAACTGGATTCAATCATTTCAATTAATTCCCTGAGAAAGAATAATACTAACTTCTGAAGTACGTCTTTGGTGTTATATTGAGACTAATTGTTTCACTGTGGTTGTGATACAGTATATTAGAAAGTAAAATGTGTTTTGGACTGTGTTTATAGCATTAGTCTATTCAATTGACTAGGATCTTTGCCATTTACATGTAAGATCCAGCCGTTACGCCAATATGATTCCCATCATAGTTTCGGTACCCAATATTACAAGTGCGGACGAAAAACTGAAAACGAACTGAAAAATTAAGTAAACGGGTAAGAATACTTCTCCCCATTTTTTTACTATCGCATCTTGGAAATAGCTGTAAGTATACGTGATAGACGTGACTGTTTGGCGGAGGAATACTTTGGATTCCACGCGGTTAACGCGGAACGTCACAAATGTGAAGACGCAGAAAATAGCACCTAAAATATGTCCCAACATGACCTCCGAAGGCCCTCTCAGCCCCAGTGTGATTGCAGACGGTATATATAGACTGTTTAATCTCCACATGACGTAAAACTCTCGCCGCCTGGGATTCTAATTACGTCATCACCGCGAACTGCTACGACACGCAAACAGACTTTATGTGCCGTGGCGGTGATAAGTCACCCTCACACGGCACTGCCAATTAGGTTTGCAGAGTTTGTTTAAGCTTAGTCAGCCTCCCGTTTTAGACGGCGTCGTTCCTCTTATCTAGTCTGAGTTTGGTTTGGAGCTATTCTTACACCAGGCCGTTCATATTCTGAAAGTTCAATTGGTCTCCAAAGACCGGACTGCCAAAAAAGGATGTAGATCTATGACACTAATTTTTCCAACTCCTTTACAGCAATGTCGTACGCACTTTATACATTATTCACATATCCTGTCTCTTATACATCTTAACGTTTCCCATCGACACAAGATATATAAATTTAAAGTTCTATTGCACTGTGTCTAATGTCAATGGGAGATAGCGTCAATATACATAAGAGTCAGGATACAACGTATAACGTACGTTCAACATCGTTGGAAAGGAATTTCAGAAATGACAAAAAGGCGTTAAATTTTACAATTGGCAAAATATAAGAAAATATGCCAAAGACTTGGTGCCATAATGTGAAATAAACTGTTCCCCAACTAAAAAAAAATAACTCTCTCTTTCTTCAACAGTCTGGTGAGTCGAATTCTTTTGAGGTGGGAGAACACTTTATCTCACATTTTGTAATTTAAGAACTCAGATAAACTAGTATGCTAGACTTCGTACCAGTCTTCCTGTCGAGTTCCCACAGATAGTTGTCCCAGAATGCACAGGTCTTGGACCTTGGACCGTTGGCCATCCGGTTTCCCCCTACATCCAGAATGAAATACTCCTGTCCCTCCTCTGTGTAGGGCTGCCACACGTCCGGCGCAGGGTCTTCCAGGGTCTGCTTGTTGGGATTGCTGAAATAAAGATTTCAACACAATACACAAGATGAACCCAAGGGTAGGACAAAGCAGAATTTGCTTACGAAAAGTTGCTACAGTAGAACTTGTTGCTGTGCCGTTATCGTTGCTAATGCCGTTTACCTTGGCACACTTTCGTGTCTTCTTGAATTGTTCATTAGTGCACCAACCCTGTAACCTTTCTATAGGGTGTTTGCACTCACGTACGTGACTATTGCGTAGGTATTGTCCGCCATGTTGGATGGTTACACTTGGATGGGTATGAATGGATATGGATTTGAATGGTATTTGTGACGGTAGTCACTTAATGAACACCTTGTACACATGCAAACTGTTGAATATGAATCTTAGATATAGAGAGCAAATGTTAAGGTTGTCTCTACTTACCCTGTCTTCGCAAAATTAGCCCAGTACGTCATAATCTGTGTGGCAAACACGGCCTCTTCTTGGGTGTAGTTGTTCTTCTGGTCCGTCGGAAGCCCGAACACGAACTCACACTCGTAGCCGTGCATAACGCCGGTCCACTTGGGCCACGGGAAGTTAGAGGCCTGGTGAACAAACTTGTACTGGTAATTCTTCCTTCCCAAAGACGCCATCCCTTTCCCAAACGACAGAGCCGGGCAGATGAAGTTGTAGTCGCCCGAAAGGTCGTCCATGGCGTCCCGGTACATGGAAGGCTGGTCGAAGTTGACCCAGTCAGTGTACTGGAAAGATAGGGCGTCCACGGAAATCTCGTTTATCCCCATCACCGACATCTTGATGTTTTCTAAGTACTGTTCACGTGTGATGAGACTCTGTGTGTCTTTGCTAAAGCCCGGGGCTCCGTACAGAAGAAAGTACACCCCCTCGTCTTTGTTGAACCCGACCATGACGTCTGTCTGTTTGAGGTTGCCAGTTTCAAGGGATTGAGTCGGGTGCTCTCTGATGAAGTTCCCGTCCACAACGGGAGCGAACGCGAACTGACACAGACCCCAGACAACCCAGTCGTTTTCAGCGATGGTACGCGCGGGAACTCCTCGCATGCACTCGATGGTTTTTTCTACGTCTGAGTCCGTGGAGCAACCGACGGCCTTGGCGAGCTCAACCCCGCGCGTGGACGCCTCCGCGTCCGAGAGCAGCGCCCACGGAGACAGCGCCGACGCGCTCTCCATGATAGCTCCCTGGAACAAGTTTTTGCTCATCGGAGACAACAGGTGATAGCTCACGCTAGCGGCTCCCGCGCTCTCGCCGAAGATGCTCACTTTATTCGGGTCGCCTCCGAAGGACGCGGCGTTTTCTTTGATCCACGTGAGCGCCAAGTTCTGGTCCATGAGCCCCGCGTTACCGGGCGCTTCCGAGTTCCCGAACGACAAGAAGCCCATCGCCCCCGTCCTGTAGTTCATGGAGGCGACGATGACACCTTGCGTGGCGGCGAGGTATCTGCCGTCGTACACATCCAGGGAGGACGTCCCAGACATGAACCCTCCTCCGTAGATCCACACCATGACCGTGGCGCCGACCGGAACCGGTGACGGCTGCCACACGTTCAGATACAGGCAGTCCTCGCTCACCGGAGTGTTCGGGTTCCACATTTCCGCACCCCTGTACCCGGGAAACGTAGTGTCCGGAAGCTGCATACAGGTGTTCGGGTAGGACGACGCATTGTAGACGCCGTTCCACGGCTCCGCCGCGATGGGCGGCTTGAATCTTCGGGGCCCGACGGGAGGTGCGCCGTAAGGAATCCCGAGGAAGGCGTTGACCGTCCTCCCTCCGACGTCCAGTACCTTTCCCTGTAGTCTCCCCTGCAGTGTTGTGACGATGGGCCCGCTGCTACTCTGTGCCACGGCGGTCCATGTATGCACGGTGAGGTTCACCAGCAGTAAGAAGAACCAGTAATCCCACATCGCTGCCATCTCACCCGCATCATCCGCACCAGCGTTACGTTCTGAGACACTCTGCTGCCACCTACAGGCGACAGGACAAACAGACATACGTTTGTTTTGGTTAAACACGACAAGAACATATACTAGTACCAGAAAAGGCGACTCAAGGCTCCATTAAGAACACTGTAGCCACCGGGATATAAATGGCATTTTAGTTGAATTTGGTGGAGCAACTTCAAGAAATGGCTACTGATAAAAGCATTTAAAAAAGGAGAATTTTTTTAGAAATGGCATGGGAATCGTGAAATGGGGATACTGAACAGATCAAGAGAAACCCTGGACACCAAACGCTGCAATCTTTTCTTTGTATGTGTGTCCTTGTCCTATTTGCTCACTGTCCATTAAACTGTAATTTGAATTGTGCCCTCTGTCTGGGACAGTTAACTCCCAATTTTGTCAATCAAAATCGCTCCCCTCCAGTTTTTAGATAATTTCGCAGTTTTTGTTTGTGTACATGATTTCACATTTTTCTCAAATTGCCAGTATAGCCTTTCAATTTGTGTTCTAGGCATATTATGTTATATTGTTTCGATTTTTTCATCAAATTCACATAAATGCCACATTTATACACCTTTTCGTAGAAGTCGGCGTGCACAACTGTTATTAGGTCAATTATTAGTACTACATATAAAAGATTGCTGAATTTTCAAAATACGCTGCCAAATACCTGTTTTTGTGTAGCACTTCGCAAAGCTCGCCCGTGAAACTTCCTCACACATTGATGAACAGACAGGGAAGGCGGACCCGTTTGTTGCGTGTCAAGCCAACATCTAACATACCCCTTGATTCCATCGCTTCCGGTAGTTTCTTTGCTATGTCGTTTCGTGCGAGCCAAACACTTAATATTAAATTCTTCCTCAGAAACTACCACGGCCTTTGCCAAGTATGTCATTGTTTATCCTGTTGAACCAGGCTTACTGAGTGGGTCTGTTATCCTGTCAACAATAATACATGAGTCTATAAAGACAGGTGTTGACCCTGAGGTACTACTCACTGATTCTTTGGAACGTCACATAAACAGCCAACTCAAGAATACCTTTGTTGCGGTTCCGGTTGATTTGACCTTGTGTCAAAATACGTGAGAGTGTGTCAAAACATTTGAGAGAGCGACATGTTCTGTTTAATCTAACCCCCAAGTACTGGTAGAAGTGCCACCAGTGTTTAGTTGTACCTCACTCCGTTGGTCGCAGCGTATCGACCACCAGGTAGCACGGAAACACGTTAGACGTGAAAAATTCACTATTCATGGCATTAAAGCGTCGTCACTGTTGTGCTCTAAACTAAAGACTGACCAAACAAAATATTAGTACAGGAAAAAATGCTATCTGCGTGTAGAAATCCGTTCCCTACAATGCAGATAAAGTCTGTACTCATCACTGCTGCTGAGAATGTGGGTAATGTGAAGAAGTCCAGTGTCTTACAAGAGAAAGAATGCAGTGTGCATGTGTACATTCAGACATTTTTATATTGACATAAGGCCATATTGATTTGATTATATGGATGACATCCTCTGGGAACCCCAAAACTGATGCGAGCGTGCGCATAAAAACGTTTGCCAAAAAAAGTTGCTTTCATTATGAAATCTACGTGATTGTGAAGGTTGAACAAATGACACAATGATTTTGGAATTCTACGACATTGGTACATCATTTTCCATTTTGTTTCAACTTACGGTGTATATTTGCTCATTTTGCAACTGTTTTGTAGGATTTACAGTATGGTTGAAACTATCTATCTATCTATCTATCTATCTATCTATCTAGCTATCTATCTAGCTATCTAGCTATCTAGCTAGCTAGCTATCTAGCTATCTAGCTAGCTATCTAGCTTCCTACTACGCTATTTCTATCGTTCCACCCCCTGCTGTTTTATACTGACGAGTGCGTCGTCACTACAGAAAGATTGATGGAGCCCGCATGCCTCTGCCCGGTCCCCGCCCTGCCCGTTCTCAGTGTGGCTGGTGCAGCGGGCGTCACTTGATAGGGCTGTGCTGAGAGATGAAGTTAGATGCCGGCCGTGACATTTGGGCTCGCCCCCCCCTTCCCTCTATCATATATGACTTGTAGGGATCACATAACAATACAAACCGCTCCAGCATATAATATGTATGGTTAACTTCAGGGATGTCTCGATCCCAAATTTTGAATTTTGGGCGGATGGACCTTAAAAGTTGAGAGATGAAGTTAGATGCCGGGCGTGACATTTGGGCTCGTCCTGTCTCTATCATATATGACTTGTACGTATTACAGAACAATATAAACCACTACAGCACATAATATGTATGGTTAACTTTAGGGACGTCTACGCTCCCGAGTACCTAAATTTTGAATTTTGGACGGATGGACCTTAAAAGTTTAATTGTGAATAGATAGGTTTGACGGCTACCGTATGAAAACTTAGTCTAATACATGTATATATACACTGTACAGACATTGTCAATTTCTGAATCGTACTGTGTCTTTTTCTTAAAGTTTTACTAGCGTCGTGGTCACATTCATCAAATGTCGCCGTGCGATGATTTTAAAGTCGTAGAATTTGCAAACAGACTGTAACAAAGCCCACCACGTACAAGGACCTGAGACAATCTTTTCGTAACAGGACAGCTAAACTTTGCAGGACACATACACGACTGTGAAATGGACCAGTTTGTGATCGTGCGTCGATCGCACGACGTTGGTGACTTGGTCCTAACTTGAAACTACTGAAATAATTCGGAATCTGATGTTCATATATTAACCGGTCACCTCTAGTGTCGACTTGAAGCTTGGAGACGGACACTCCTAAGAGATGACCTTCAATGGCATACTGACCTCTCCGCTGGAGGTCAGGTAGGACATACCACAGCCAACCTTTGGTCATACGTCTAAATAACCTAAAACATATTTCCACCACACAGACGTTTTCTTTTCTAGATTACGTTTATTTGCAATTGACGTTGGTGGGTTTTTTTTCACCTTCTACGAAGCGATAGCTATGCAGGTTATGCATCTTGTTTACTTTTCGTATTGGCGTGTTAGAAATAACACTTAAACTTGACCTTGGGGTATACAAATCTCGACCTTGCCAGGCCTCGAAATTAACTTGTCTTTCTGTTGTCCCAGCCACTGTCCTAAAAATAAATTTCAACTGTCCCAAAGTGAGGATGAACTGTCCCAACCTGGCTTCGGGGAAGAGCTGTATGACTCCAACTTGAAGTCAACTTTATTTTGCTTGTGTTCACTCCCAGGCGCACTATATATTGCAGAGTAGACAGGACATTTGGGGGGACTTTTCCTGATCCAAAAGCCGGGACGTGTGCCTGATAAACAAAAGACTAAGTGCTGACATTCTGATTTTGATTATTTTTCTATTGTCTCAAAAAGTACCAAAGTGTCATTTTAGTTGTCCCAGCCTAATTTTAGTGGTCAGTGGCCATTGGACCACCTTTCATTTCGAGCCCTGCCTTGCTATGCTATTACTTCTCTGTAATACCAATTATAACTCAGTACAACTCAATATGCATTTCAATGTTCCCTCAACCCTTTCTACGAGTCGATATTTTATCGTTCTTCATCAACACGATGCCTTTTTTTTAGCTAGAAATAGGTCAGCAATGATTGTTTAACGACTAAAAATCTCCGCAATGATCTTTTTAATCCAACCCAATTATTGGTGCTCCGCGGAGAGCATTCCAACAGGCCCTACAGGGACATGTCAGTTAATGAATAATCTGTTCACAAAGCCCTTTACTCAAATTTAATGACATCAACTTTTCAGTTCAGCGACCATGATAAGCGATGGGCGGGAATTTTTACCCTTTGCATACTTTCCGGTAGATTAAATTTGGATTACAGTACAATGTCAAAATATAGGTCACAGCTTCATTGACCCTGTTTGTAAGCTTATCTAAAGACAGTTCATTATTGGGTAGCTTTACAAAGACCCTGACTATGTCTGTTGAACGTAAAGCTATTTGGCTACTGTAGTGATTCATCGGTTTACAATTGTGTATTTCAACCACTGCGTACAGCTCTTTGAATTACAAAGTTGGGGGCTCTGGTAGTTGTTTTCTTCTTTGCATTGTAGCCTGTTTACATTGCATGGAGTAGAATGTTTTTAACTGAAGTGAAAGAACAGTTACATTTGCGGCACCGTCACATATAAACAACTAGTTTGTTAGTCTATATGGAGAAACGATACAAACCGTAACACAAACAACCTGTGTGCTGATTGGCTGTTCCCCCAGATGCCAACAGTTAAAGGTTATGTGGACAGTGTTCGCCTGACGGAACCCTTACTGAATGGTTCATGTGATATCGAAAGATCATTGATGAAAGGACATTTGAGACGAGCACTATGGTTGGACGGTTGCCCCACATTCCCCCTGCACCCCCCTCCCCCTTCACACACCATCTATCGACGCCTTCATCACAATGTCAGCAATTATACCCAACACAAACTCCGCAGTCTGCAGAAATAATGGGATCACCACGCAGTCACGGGCTAAAGTGGTTCTGATTCACCAAACTCAATCATTCAAACGGGATTACCAACGGTGATTTCGGCCTAATCGAATGCCATTAGGACCTCGTTGGCCGGGTGGGCTTGGTTTCACTTTTGTTGAGAAGATCCTATCATGCGAAATTGGGGCTTTAGGAACTATGAATATCTACAAGAGGAGAAGATTTTCAATTGAGACAAACAGTTATGATTTTTACACGCAAAATTTGTCAAGAAATTTGAAATAGTTTGCACCGGTGGAACGGCTGTCTAGAATTGTACACGTAGTGTCAGAATTAGAAAACAAACCTTAGATATCTTAAAATACAGATAACTTCGTCCACTCACTTCCCCAGAGTCCACGACTTCTCTCCCCCTGTTTACTAGGGATGTCACCCGGAGTGAAGCTATGTTGAGATCACAGAAGAGGTTGCAATTGGATAACCTATGGCTTCGGTTACTCTTAAAAGTGCTGGGTGCCGCTTGTACTGTTACCCAGTCGCTAGCTCTATTGAGACAACCCAAATCTGTTTGTCATACCTCCAACGCTACTCGTGTTCATGTGCATCCTTTTCCAAAAGTGGATACAAGTGGTACGATCTACTTACTTTGATCAGCAGGAGGATAGAGCCACGCACCCTCTTCCCTCGGCCGTCCCCTGACGTTGTGTGAGAAGCGGAGAGGGGGAACGTAGCGGCCCGCCAGTTTTTCTTGTCAATATTTCACGGCCGGTAGCCTCTAGCGGCGACGTCCCATTTGCAGTGATATACCATGCGGTTAATGCCGAACCCCCCGGCTGTGCACCAAATGATCCTGATCACAAAAAAACAAACGATGACGTTTTTTTTTTACTCCCAGACACTTTGATGGCGGATGGATTCATCTGAGAAACGCTCTTTATAATCTCCTGGATACCCACTGACAAATGAGGATGCCCCGAATACGGTAGTAAGATAAATGACCCGCGTGGTATGTCCCCTCTATACCAGAGCGCGTGCCTGAACGTTTTCCAGGCGGTATCTAGGTTCAACTATTAACACACGCACTTTACGAGTGATTGGAGATCAGTAGTAGGGCTTCCCAGGCGTTACACTGGACTAAGTTGGCTCGCTTTACTACCAAATCTATTCAATTTCCGGCTTAGATTGCTTGAAGTCTTCAATTTTTCTTTCACCGTAGTTTGTTTTTGTCAGATATAGAGAGGTCGGTTTAGTATTTCAGGTAGCGAGAAAGATATTTGCGACTGTTAAAAATGTATACGAATAAGAGATCAGGTTTATTGTCTTAGTCGGTACTGTGCCCATTCAGCTATCTGTGGTCCCGCCTCGACAGTATTGTCTTTTCCCTTCTCCCATGACCGACATTGGATGGATACCAGGCCAGGCGGCCGGGGATGAGTTTATTTTCATCAGTTTCCATATAACGCTCCAAACTATGCGGAAGTTATCGAAAGGTTGTCGCAGGAAGCGTTTGCTTGATGAATGATGTTTGCATGTCGCTCACTCAACACTATGACACGATGAGAAATTAGCGTAATTCCGAATTAAGCAATATCTGTCGATTTCTTTGACTTACGACTAAAATATCCAATTTGTTATTGAGAATTTTTTTGTGTCAGTCTTTAAAAGACAAAGAACAGTTAGTCAAAAATCGGAAAACAAACAGTACAATGTCACTAAATGTTCCTTTTAAAATAATTTTTGGGGGTAGGGGGTAAAATAAATGACCCGTTTCCGTGGGAAAAGAAGGATTCTGTTCTGGACAATCCATTTCCTACGTTCATATGGTTTTTGTTCCTGAAACAATTTTAACGACAAAGTAAATATTATCCTTCCCTCCTTCTGGCGGTTCGGTATTTTCCACATACCGCAACATAGCCGACATGTCAGAAACACAGCTGTGAAGCGGTCTTATGTTTCCTCTTCACGTTCTACATCCGCCATTTTGAAAGAAAAAAAAGCAAAGGCATCCATCCGGGACCTCAGGCTTTGACGTCATCACGAATCCATCACCATCGTGTCGGTCTCGGCAGACGAGCACGCCCGAAGTAATTTATCGCCAGCCGACATCGGCAAGCCGACGCAAAACGCTGTAAAATCGAATCGAAAGGTCGGCATTAAAGAAATATGCTGGTCATTAATTCTGTAGACATTGGAGTCAGCTGGTAGCCGGAAAATTGGAATTGACCGCCACTGGTGTAGAACGACGTGGGATTTCAATCTAAACTGTAACATGTGCAGATGCTTGGATGAAGATAACATCATTCGTAACTCTTTGAAGGCGAGTTGGGTTTGCGGTTTTTGGTCACGTGAAGTGTGAGAAAATTTAAAGACCATGGAGTGGTACCGTACCGCGTGTCTTATAACTTATTTGGCAGGCTGGCGCCACTAGGAAATGGACTGTGCTTTAGGGCATGTACACAAGGTGATATATATGTATTCCCTAAGTCACACGTAGAAGTAGTACACCTATATTGTGTTAGAGTACTTTTTTACTCGCGAGCAAGAGTTTAATATTTCGTATACTGTGTGCATACTGTGTTACAAAGACTGCAGTCAATAACACTCACATCGCCTCCCCGTGTACCCCCATCCCCCGGGTCTTACCTTGGTAGGTGCATCGTCGACTAGGACTAGATGAATTAGACAAGCTGACGACGCGCAAAGAGCTCGCTCTGGGGTTGATTACGCCGTACTCTGGCATTTTCAGAAGCTCAGAAACCTGCCACGGTCGAACGATGGGCAATTTATCGTATCACTTCCCGTGTCGATTGCCTGGCTTATGTTGAGAAATGTGACTGACATACAGACCCAGGATGAGACCTATGCCCTGTGGATGTACATAGACTTAACAAGATCTTAACAATTCATTGACTGTACTTTATTCTGTAAAAAAACTTCTCACGATATCAATTTTCCCATCTGTAAAATGAGTCCCACACAACAAGGACTCTAATGCGTCAATAGTATAAAGTGTGTATTAATAGACATAAATATAATTTGCCTACCAGTGGTGGTCTGTAACTTCTTTTATACAAACTTCATGTTTAAGAGACTTCGTTCATAGGATTTTTTTAAATCTTAAGGTTAAGTTCTTAAGTTAACCAAACATTGCTTTAATCTAAATGAAATATCAAAACCAAACCCCAAGCTAACGAACAAGGAATAATAATAAGACAGAATAGATGGATCTACCAATCAAATGACAGCTGTTGTAAATATAGTAGATTTTTTATGTACCTAGTTTGATTGATGCAACATCGATATCATTGCTGCCTTATCAATTCATAAAAATGATATAATACATATAGTATGTACAAAACGTGAGCTGTCATTACGACTTTTTCTTTCAAAAAGTGTGTTTTACATTTGATACTGAGGGTCATAGTGTCTTCAAGTTCCACATCGTTCCTTCTCTCTGTCCTTCCGCTCAACAAACGCCTTGAAGGCGGATCTCCAGTCCGGCATGAACTCTCCCCGCCAGGAGTAGAAGTCGTCTTTCCACTGGCGCTCTTCCTCTGTGATGTTAGCTGGGGGCGAGAAGAGAGACATTTCGTGTAAAGATGACAGTTCCGTTACAACTCGCTAGACGGCGCAGATACATGTACCACAATGTTTGAATGTCCACAACAGCCACATTTTCTCTGTCGCTAATACGTTTTACTGGTGAGTGTATTATCTTCTACAGGGCGATACTATACTAACAGGGACTTCTCACCGCTAGGTGGCGCTGTTGCGGAAAGTATGCGGTCCCAACTGTAGCTAATGCGGTACCCCCCCCCCCTATGATTTCGGTGAAAGAGCTTCATCATTACTCCGTGAAGGAGGTCAGGACCTCCGGACGGAGTGTTGTAATCGGCTGATTTTTCATGTTCGCAGTCAAAACACTGGGTTCTCTTTGTGTAATCGGCACGCAATTTTATACGCCGTCTGCGGGCATGCCCGTGTTGATGCACGAATGTGTATTTTTGCCGTTGCTGCTTTCGCGGTCAATGTAATATCGCAGACGCACCCCTACAATTACGAGGCGAATTGGAATGGTCCAGAAAAACGCGTTGTTTGGAATAGCAGTGGGGTTCAAAAAAGTTCATGCAGATACGGGGTGGTTTTTATAAGTGGTTCCAGATGTTTTTGCCCATGGTTAAGAGATGCCAAGTTTTTTGGAAGATGTTCGCAGCCAAAACGCATTCTTCCGTACGTCGCATTTCTGTGTAATTTCGCATGTGGTGTTGCATTATGTCCGGGATGATGCACGTCTTTTTATTTTTACCGTAGCTGTTTTGATATTGGAGTAAATGCTTATTTTCGAAACATCCCCATTTCTTTGAAATGGTTTCGTCCGTTTATGCAACTGTTACTGCGCTAATGACGACCAGTCGCGCTGTCCTGATACACCGCGAATGTGCGAGTGTTCCCTGTAGACAGTCCCGGGAGTCATTTTTTGCACATTCCAGGAGCCAAACCAAAATACGTTCATGAACCGAGTCCAAAAAACCGAAACGTGAAAATCGGATGATCGGACCTGATGTACATTTCTCTTTCTATAGATTGTACACACAATACACACATCTTTAGATAATCTGGCCATGGCAGGTTAAAAAAAAAGTAACCCTGAATCATACTAGATTAGCGTAAATGCATGTTAATGCGTTCAAAACAAGAAAAAAATTGTTTCCGGGTATTAATCTCTTGAATCACGGCGCTGAATATTGACGCAAAAATATTTCGGGCATCGCGCGCCCTTCCCGCGTCACGTGTAGGCATCTCGCATCTCTGATTGGTTGTTGCGTCTTAAGATGACTGAGCCGACGCGCGTTTAAACAATTTTTCTTTGTTCGATTTATCACACTTCACAGAGAATTGTCGCCAATGGCTACTTCTTTTTGTTGCAATATATAATACTTCACGGAGAATTGTCACCTATGGCTTCTTGTTTGATTTAACTTTAGAGGACTGATTACCAACCTGATGAAACCAGGCCACATTATCTTACATCGGTTCTACCAACCCTCCTTTATCTAATCGACTCAGGCTGTTCACTCACCTGCGTTTCTTTCCAACTTGGGTAAGTATTTCTGCCAGAAGGCGCACGACTTGGTCCTGGGCCCGACCCGCGGGAAGGACCCGTTCAGCGCGATCTCCAGGTACCGTCGGCCCGTCAGGTCGTAGCGGGGCCAGGTGGCCACGCTGGAGGTGTCCATGCGATGGGCGACGTCCGCCGGCTCCTCGTTCGGATCTCTGAGGACGATATATGAACGTTTGAGGCCTTTGGACACAATGTCAGTTCTCAAGCCCTTCAGTTGGTTGGGCCGTACGTTGGTGAACGCCTTTTTTGCGATCAGTAAATCGTAGATAGCAATGGTGCCAAGATAAAGATGAAAATTTATTTGAGCTAGTAAATTACATGTACGTACATTTAAGGATCTGAATTGGAAGGATACGTTTAAGTGATGGTTTCAGTTAACCCCCAAAACAGCCTCCTCAGTGAAAAACTCGTAGTAGCGGTGTAGCTACACATGTATGTAAAGGCTAAATGTTAAGGCTATTAATAGGTATTTTCTCTGTTACCTTTCCTTTCCAGTCAAGCTAAAAAAACAACCTTACCCTGTTTTGGCGAAGTTGGTCCAGTACTTCACGACCCTTCTCGCGAGAGCGTCCTCCTCCGGCGTGAAGTCCTGCGTGCGCGAGATCGGCAGGCCAAAGGTCACCTCGATCTCATACCCGTGCATGACGCCCATCCAATCAGGCCAGTTGTTATTGGATAGGTTGTGGGAGAAGAGGTAGAGGTATGTACCCATTCCTGTAGATAAACAATGCAAATAAACCAAGCTAAGTAATCAATCATCACAACGTCCTAAGTTATGGACAAGTACTAGTCGCTGTACAACAACTTTGTACATTTTGCATGCCCTTTGCCTTGCATTGTGTAATTCTTGTGCCTCTTTAGTGTGGTTTGATTTTCTAAGAACCCAAATTGTTGCCCAAGGATCATGTAAAATGATCTTCTTTCAGTAAGCTTTGCAAATGATTCCTCGATTGTAAGCCAGTTCATATTTCCAGTTGCGCACGTGCAATGTGATGCATCCTTAATTTTTTTTGTCGCGTTGAGCATTTACCCATAATGCATCAGCTTGTCAATTGGAGGCTACATGTACGTACCGGATGTTGCGTATGAACTGGCGAAGTCGATGACCGGACATATCAGGTGGTAATCCCCGACAATGTCGTCCAGAATGTCACGGTTATGTTTGCCGTCGTTTGGGTTCTTCCAGTTGGTGTGTTGGAAGGCCACTGCTTGGAGACCGAACGCGTTCCGATGTGTTCGACACATTTTTACCCCTTGCAGGTACTGCTCTCGTGAGAGCAAAGACTCATGGTCCTTGTCCATGCCGGGAATGAGGTAAACTAGAAACCAGCTGCCTTCGTCCTTGTTAAATCCCATCAGAACTTCGGTTTTCTTAAAAGCCTGCTTCCTGAGCAGTTCATTCGGATGTTCTGGTACGAAGTAACCATCAACCACCGGATGGAAAGGAAACAAAAACATCCCGACTTCCACCCACTCTTTGTAGATGATTTCTCCGGCTGGGATTTTCTTCAAACAGTCCACCATCACCTGGCTCCCCCTATCGGATGGGCACCCAACTGCATCTGCCAACAGGCGGCCTCGTCTCTTCGACGTTTCGTAGCTTTGGGACGCCCACTCTGCGTTAGGGGACGCGCTTTGCATGATGCCTCTCTTGAAGAGATGTCTGCTGAGGGGTGACAAGAGATGGTAGCCCACACTGGCTGCACCGGCGCTTTCGCCAAATATCGTCACACTGTCAGGATTCCCGCCAAACTGTCCGATGTTCTGTTGAACCCATCTCAAGGCAAGGTTCTGATCTAACAGTCCCATGTTTCCTGGCGCGTCGTCAATGTCAAGAGCTAAGAATCCCAAGGCTCCAACTCTATAGTTCATGGACACCACTATAACTCTACCTGTATATGCCAACGTTTGACCTTCGTATTCTTTTAACGACGCCACTCCGCTATAAAAACCGCCGCCGTAGATCCAAACCATCACCGTAGCCTCCTTGGGCGCTGATGACGGCACCCAAACGTTAAGGTACAAACAATCCTCCGATTTCGGTACGTTTGCATTCCACATGTCCGACCCGCGGAATCCTGGGTAGGTATCGTCGTCGATCTGCATACAGGCGTTCCCATAGTCCCTTGCGTTGTAGGTGCCCTTCCAGGGGGTTTTCGGCACTGGCGGTTTGAACCTTCGGTCTTTTGTAGGAGGCTCTGCGTAGGGGATTCCCAGGTACGCGTTCACGAGTCCATTCAAGACGGGGATCGTCTTGCCCCGGATCTTACCATTTCTAAGAGTTACAACTGGAGACTGTTGATCCTGTTGTCCTAACGTGACGGGAAGAAGTCCCCATAGGACGATAAGTATTAACTTCGTCATGTTGGAAAAGGCCCGAATCGTCTCGTCTTCACTTTATGTATCTGTAAAAACAACAAGACTATGAAAAAAACAAAACAAATACAAACAACACATTAGCTACAACAGACGTTATATAGCACATTGACACATTCACACAACTTTCAATAGTTTCTCATTAATTGGTTCCTGATAAGGAAAATCAAGAAAAAGTACCGTTTTTTTTAGTTCAAAACCAACAGCAATTGGAATAAAAACACTAACATTCGTTACAAAAAAAAATAAATAACGAAAATGCAAAAGGAGAAAAAAAGAAAGTTGTTAGGAAACAATGCGTCATTGGTTTAGTTTGCTTTGCAAACAGACTTAAATGTGTACTAGTATTTACATTGATGGAACCTTTCTAAGATTTCTTGCGGGGGGTTCTTAGTTTATACCTCTAAAATAGCTTTACCATAAAAGGTCCCCTTCCACGAAGCATCTAGATGCACATGCCTACCTATGCACATATGTGTGTCCCTACTTAAAGGTTACAACGATAACTTAAACCAATGTGACAACATGACGCTATGGGCGAGATATTTATATTTGTCTTCGCTGTGCTTCAATTTTCACACACTGGTGACGTGAAAAATGATACCCTGAAGCCAAGGTTTTCTAAATATTCCCACTGCCCTTTCCTCTACCGGTTTATTGACGTCGACCGGAGGCCGCTGCTATGCCGTCTATGTCACTGATGAAAGTTCAGAGACAAAATGTCTGAACTCCCAACCTTTTGACGTCACAGAGTAGCATTCTTTTGATAAACTTTGATTAAAAGATAATGAGCTTAACTTTTGAACTTAATTACCAAAAATATTTTTTTCTGTATAATTCGTAGGACAGCTTTGATACAGTAAAAAAACGTTTGTCACAAATAGATGAAAAGAAGCACAGTAAATACAAGGTCTTGTTCGACGACAGAAATTATAGTTCGAAATCTTGTTGAGCAATATATATATAACATGTACACATTCCCAATACACGTTGCCTTACCTTCTGAGAGTTTGGACGCTTCTGTTTCGATGTCACACAGAAAACACGCAATATGATGTCTTCATTTCGACGTAGCTCCGTTCTAGAGAGATGCGTGCAGTCGATGGAAAACAAATTTTACCTCGGCGGGGACTCACCACGGCCGCTGAACCGGTCGAGCTGCTGTCATGGCGGTCGCGTCGGTTGTTGTGGTTTGTGGCTAAGCTAGGAATGCCGGGAACTCCGTGCTAACCCTTAGGATACCAGACAGCTGTCAGCAGAGGGGGGAGGGGGGCTTTGTGGACTATCCATGCGCGTGAAACGGAGAAAATGCCCCTATTTTAAGTAGCGCACGACTTAAACGATAAACGGTGCCCCCATTCCGTTGAGATATCAAATCTGAATTGCATATTTCTTAAACGTCTCGATATTTACATCTGTAGCACAGTGGTACAAAACTTCAATCAGCAACATGGCGGTCAGGGGTGAAATTGTTTCAGTGACCCCTCGGGCTGAACAAACATGGTGTTTCCATTTTATCTTTGGCTACTAAACCTCTCTCAGTTTGCTGCGAGGCGAGATTGACCCTCTCACGGCACCAAGTGGCTGTCACAGGAGGTCAACATGTGCTTGACACCGTCTTTTATACACCAGTTTGCTGTCACTCAGCCATGCCAGTTACCGTAACTTGGCGTAAGCAACTAACCGTCTGATAAATGCAGTGTCTCGCTCTCAATGGTTGTACGGACGTCCTACTGTATAATATACACTTCACAGAACAATGTATGTGTGTGTGTGTGTGTGTGTGTGTGTGTGTGTGTGTGTGTGTGTGTGTGTGTGTGAGTGTGTGTGTGTGTGTCTGTCATCTCTTTGCGTGTCTGCATGTGTGCATAGATTTGTGTGTGATTGTGTGAGTGTTTGTACTTCATCACCGCTGTTCGCAACTAAGAAGACTTCTTGGTGAACAAGGCATCAACACAAGCTATAGAAATCGTTTTATTTTGTATCATCTGATCAAATGTTGCCAACGTTCACAAACTCATCTAACCCCCACACCTACATGAAATTATGCGTTTTAACAATAATATTATATTATTTTTTCATATGATATTATGGAAAGTTTATCGGAACAGGGACGGGGGGCGATATCGACTTCCAATCACTCACTGCTCACATGACATTCTGTAAGGTTATCCATCCTAACAGATCGGGTCAATCTTTTCAAAGAGCAAGCAAGCTTTTAATTTTAAATTAATACTATTTTTCACTTTCAAATCGATTAGAAATAATCAAGTTAAGACATACCTCCGGCACGTTTTAACACCACTTTGTTTTTCCAGTTCTTCCACACCCCTTCAGTGAAGGTTGAATACGTTTGCGGGTTGTGTGTAGAAAGTACTTTTGGACCAGCCAAAGTGGGCATGTGGAACAATTTAAGGCCAATCTGCCAACTGAATTTAAAGACAAAAAAAATCTAAATCACTTTGGAGAACGGAAAATACCAAGTGGCTATGTTAACACGTTTTGAAAATGCCCTTGCAAACTGATTTATACAATGTTTCATATTTGCGCACATATTACCAATCCTATCTCTACTATAACTTTGTTGATATACAAGTTTTCCACGCTGTGTCAAACATTCCATATTGCATCTTTGTTGGCCAACTATTTTCTAACGCACGCGGTTAAGAAAGTTCTTTACAATTCTGACGTACTAAGTGCTAAATCGGGAAGTGCTAACGTTATCATCATCAGCGCAGTTCTCCACCATAACATGTCCATATTTACAAATCGATTCAGGTGCTGATATCTAACAATATTTGCACTATGAGGTTACTTCATTCTGCTAAAATCCTAAAATCTCTACAGCTATATCATGTCTCTAGCATGGTCCCTGTTAATTCATATGCTTCTCCCAGTCCCATGCCATAATGCATGGTACAATAAAATTCGCCAGTATTCACAAGGATTTGTTCGTGCAACTCTACTGTGCTATTCAGTAACAAAACGGCCTACCGTTTGCGATATCTCTAATAGTTCGATATTTGCTCTATTTTGGACAAAGTAGAAAGGCTTTTACACATATACCAAAGGAAAAAGATATTACCCCTAATTTCCAACTTCATATAAATTACAATTGTCTCATGTTATGCTATCAAAAACATTACACAAAGCTACATTTTTCTTACATGCTGAGTTGAGTTGTTTTTATGTTATTGTGCTTTCATTTCCGCATCCATGCTGGCTGACTACCTTGCATTTGTGTTGGTCGTTCTATCGGTGCTAGTCTCTGACGGCTTGTAATGTGAAGGTCAAGGTCAGCATGAAACTGAGGCTCAAGATGGCGGCACTCCTGGAACAGGACGCTGGGCACGACCCCGCGCATGCGCTGTCGATAATGTCATCTGCAAGACACAAAACAGCTGTTTAGTTCAAGTCAATCCTATATTACACAGAGCTACATTTTTGTAAAAAAAAAAAGCATGACGTAAGAATCATGACGCGATGCTTTAGGGACTAGAGAAGTAACATTTGCAAAACAAATGCATAATGTTTACCTTCGGACGTGGTCTGCTCTGTTAATTCTTACTCAAAGACATTCGCATACATGTACTACTAGTGTATGGTGACAGGAACAGAGCAGACCGTGAAATTGCAACATTATGTAACCCAACACTAGTCACCATGGTGACAGACATCAAGAAATCATGTCATTGGTCAGGTCAGAAGTCACTGGAGAAGAAGAAGAGGAAGAAACTGAGCAAAAACAATATGTTTTCATTCGGTAAACATAAATATGTGGGAAAGTCTCAAGTTGGTGCATCTGGAAAACGTCTTTAGTGCATTCTGTGCTAGCACTTAACCTTGTTTGTTCCCTTGAAAGGAAGCGGTACTCAGATCAAGGTCATGTAGTTGCTGTAGAATTACCCAGGAAGATCCCTGCTGGGCAAATAACTTGAATCTTTGGCATTGATTTATATACCTGACTTTTTAAAGTAGGGGCCATTGTGATTATATGTATCATGTACTATCAAGTTGAATTTCAATAGATCATGCAGCTGTAAGTTTCCCTCTGAAAACAGTCCAGATTAGAAACTTTGGATCCAAAATAGGCGTATAGATAAAAGATTGTTTGGAATGCCCCATACCAAATTTAGAAGTTTTGATGTTGCATCGTTTGTCATTTTGATTGCAATTTGGCGGCCATTTTGAAAATGTGTGCGTGGGGGGGGGGGGGGGCGCAATCTATTTCCACTTTACTTCTCGGAGTACCCTGCGCAGTAACGACCTCATTTGTAAGGCCGTTATTGCGCACGAACTGTTGCAACGCCCTGCTCTGCATTTGGCAGCGACGATGACGACAGAGCATTGATGAATGAATCAAGTTAGAAAACACGTTCTCTTTAATTCGATTTTCACACCCAATTTTTCACATGGTGACAGCAAATTAGGAGTCGTCGATACGGGCGATACTTTGTCAGAGGCCCAGGAGAATCCGCCGTATTACACTGTCACGGTGTGTTATGAGATATAGAGTACATACATTATACAAACTTGTTGTGTTGTGCATCTCTAATACAAATCGTGGGTACTCCTTTCAGTTCAACTTTAAAACGGTCTCCAAATAATTAATTTAGTCATTTAGCTCGCAAGTCTTTATTTCCTACGTATAAAGTACAAAACGTAGTGCCATAGTGCAACTGGCGTGTTTTCTCTTGTGTATGATTTAAACTGCCTCCACATTTAACGATCGTGATGTTGTGAAAAGTAACGAAGCATGTTAATACGCTTCGTTACATGATAATGGGTTGAGAGAATAAATCAAATAAGCAACTTTATCACCTTCTGTTACTACTACTGTGTTATTTCATAATCAGCTAATGCTGAGGTCACATTCCCAAACCGCTGCCCAACCGGGCTGTTTCAATTAACGAAAAATCAATAATTTATATCAATAATATACGCAAATAGTTCCATTATTTCTTTTCAACTTTTTTTGGGGGGGGGGGGCTTTGTTGTCTTTTATCATACTTTTCGTTCCATAAGACTGCCCGGCCGGGCTCGAGTTTGGAAATGTGACCTCGGCATACTAGTAAGTCTCTTCGTATCACATAGGTCTTCATGACTATGAGAAAGAAACTTCCATTTCATATGTTTTTACCGTATATCAATTGCAACATTTTGAAGTAATTATCAGAACACCTTTCAAAATATATTTGTGGCTACCAAAAAAAGAGGCAAAAGACGCAAAAGACTTAAGTTTATTGTCATGAAAAAACACTAACTATTGAGAAAAAATTATTTTACATTATATGTACCCACTGTATACGTTTGCTAACTAAACACTAACACTTCCTGTTGTGCAATAGAAGAAAAGACCAAACACGTGGAATGTACATGTAAGTAGGCATTGTATAATTGTGCATGTTGTTAATGTTGTATATCAGTGCTGAGTATGTAGGCGTAAAAATAAACTTTCCTTCAAAGTTACTTTTCTCTTTTCTTTGCATTTTATCAAGCTTACCGTGGCCAAATCTCTCAATTTCTCCTGTCACGTTCAATTGTTTTAAGTACCATGCTGCCTTTACCATTTTGGCAATCAAAGGAATCAGCCAAACAGAAATAATAATGTAATAGGGAGTTTTTTTCTATTCCTGGGTTGAAAAAAAAAACAGGGTTTGAAATCTAACCATTTCCTGGCCACCAATTCCCACAGGCTGTCTTTTCGATTTCTTTCAAACATGGAGTGGGCCAGAAACACTTCTTGGTATATTCATCAAATCGAACATTTCTCTAGAGTTTAAACGAATCAATACATCTCTTTTGCCACAGGCTTTTCTTGTAAGAAGGACGGATTTCTCAGTAAAATGCATGACACGAACATAAGCCATCCATTTTTCACCACTCGTCCCATCTTAAAGCCCAAATCCAGGGATACCCCGGTATTAACCTCTAGGTCACTCATCGGTGGATCTGGTACTTTAAAATTCTATAAAGTAATGAAATGATTAATTATGGAAAAGCTGGAACTAGAATCTTGCTACAGGGCATGGCTAGAGCATTAAGTGAATAGGCTAGCCTGTAAGAGGTAGTTATATAGGAAAGAAAAGGGCTTCAAATATATTCCCGGTTTCTTGCACTAAATCATAGCTATGTAAAATCTTCAACACACTTTGTTGTATTCTACATTGGACTTTTTTGCGTGTAACATATGGTATAATAAATACGATGTGAAAATACTCTCAAACAATTTTACTGACAGCAAGTTTTATTCCTCAAATATTTTTTTCCATCACCTCAATCTTATCTACACCATATTTTTTAACGCGAAACATCATAGATTTCCAAATTTTGGAAACGTGACATACTTGTGTTTAGTATAACTAAATGTACTTTGTTTCTATGCATTACAGATGCGGACAAATCGTTCTAATTTGACGGCCTTGGGCAGCCCTGGTCTCTGTAGGTGACGTAGTCTTTATACTGCGCTTTCCAGTCCTCCATGTACTGTTTGGTCCACAACTTAAACTCCTCCTTCCACAGTCTTTCTGCCTCCGAGATATCACCTGGAGGGGGAAGAAATAGGTAAGAAAATTACCAATATTTTAATTGAAACAAAACTTGTAGGTAAAACACTATAGGTTAATAACGTTCTTACAGAGATACATGTAGTTATAGGTACCAATTAGAGGTATTTGCCTCTACTTTGTGATTGTATTCTACTAGCTGTTTTTCTACTCATCAACCGTGCTATGTTATTCACTACTCATGCATGGTTTGATGCATTTTAGTGATCAACAATGAATGGTGTAACTTGTAGAAAAGTGTTAGAACAACGGACGAGTTACCTGGTTTCTTTCCGGAAGCGGAAGTGACGTTATCTATCACGTGATATGAGTCTAATGGTTGTCTCGTGCATCCTTCAAAATTGCGAGCAGCTACTGTTGAAACTATGGCGGGATGTTAGTTCTAACACAGCAAACAGCAATGGCGTGGAGAGGCATTAACACTCATGGCACTACAATGCATTGCATGTTAAATGTATAGTAGGTTATGACCGCCAATAGCTTAGATGTATGTGTAGCTCGCTCCAACGACAAAGATCCATGGAAATTAAATCACACTTTCTTTATTTATGGGGCGTCAATGGTTAAGGCTTACTTGGAATGCTAAAACTTTTATTCCCATGGATCCTGCTATTGAAGTAGCGCAGCGGCAGGTTTCCCAGTCCCTGACCTTCCTGCCTTATCTACCCCGATCCCTCCCCGCAAGCCAAGCGCCATGTTCCCCTAATCTGTGACCTCTGACCTACACCTGTCCCTCGTGCCGAGATTCAATCAGACGTGTTAGCAGGGCCACGGCCTCCTGGGAGATTAAACACGGGGGGTTCTTCATGTTTCACGCCTGTTTGCACCGAAATGGAATAAAGGAGGGAGGGGGGTTGAACTCAATACTGTTATTCACATCGTCTTACTGGAAAACCTTGTTAACACTGGAAGATCTAACGGCTCTTCAAGCTTTCAGATCCAAATATAGTTGAGAGGGGATTTGAAACGGAAGCTTAAAGATATCGCCATCAGATCACGTTGATTTCATGGGTCAACTGATGTTGGTTTATACCGTACAGAGTTCGCAAACCCTGGGAAATATAGTTTGCCACGGGGAGGCGAACTGGTCTGAGGAATTTTAAAATTTGACTACCAACGAATTGCATATCTCGCTTGCCGTTTAGAATTTAGATCATGAATGGCGTAACAGTTGCAATTGATGAACTCTCTGACATTTTGACTTCATCGTAAAACATGGCACCCAGGAGAGCCGTTACTCCCAGGTATCAATCTTGCTTGCCCGTATTGAATTTTATTTTTATGATTTCGATCGTCACTTCATCATCTGATTCCTTCTGGTATAGTTGTCATAAATAACGGTAGTCCATTGGGAGGGGAGTGGCTCGAAACGTAGTAAGTGACCTGCTAGCACTGTGCCTGATATCTTTAATCAAATTGATAAAGATTACTACGATTAGATGTACAAGATATCTGCATCTGTATAACCGCCTTTCGGCGTAACACACCAAGCAAGCACGTGGCGCGGCGGCAGGTGGCTACATTACACAGAACGACTTGTTACACCCAACCCTTGAACAACTTACTCTGAACATTGTTTAAGGCCATCTAATGACAATGCCCCCTACTGTACTTAGTGACAGCGAGTTCCGCTCTGCGATAGATCTATGAAAGAATGAGGTTTTGAACACCTCAATCCTTGGTTGATAACTGGTACTTGAAGGCATGACTATTTCTTGTTCTTTACTCTCTCTCTCTCTC
>NW_017804032.1:2363582-2377035 GCF_001625305.1 Branchiostoma belcheri
TATATATATATATACTCTATACGTACACATAGAGTTGATTAAATGGAGAAATACTCGGATTAAGAATGAGTAGGAAAACACAACAATGAGCAACACCAAGACACCAAGCATTTTAGCTTATGAACCACATGGTAGTGACAGTCGCAGAACAATCATGATGTAAACTTTAAAGGTCACCATTCTTGGTAGTCTTTCGCATTCGAAGATGACTGTCATCATTAACATGCGTGATAATATGGTACACTTGTGTACAGCATGATGGCAATATAAACTTTAAGATATGTATCGTATCGTGCTGAAACTATACTACGTGTAGTGTCTCTAGTGCCCACATACAGTTATCTAATATTTGCCTGGTTAATACTGACACAGAAACAAAAGTGCTTACTTGTTTGGCGCGTCAGTTTGGGAAGGTACTCTGACCACAGCGCACACTCGTCTATCCTGGGCCCCTGCCCGAGTTTTGGCGGGTTGATGTCCAGGGTGATGAACTGTCTCCCGCTCACGGTGTACCTGGGCCACAGTTCCTGACTGTACGTCTGAAACGACTCCTTGTTTGGGTTCCTGTGGGGTAGAGAAGAGGGGTAGGGGGTAAGATCAACCTTTAGGCCACAGCAAATGAATTTAATGGATAACATCCTCCGCAGACTCCAAATCTAAATTATGCGAAAGGGCGAAAAAAAACAAGGCTGACAAAAAAGGTTCCTGGTTCCTGCATTTTTAAATTTTGATATCAAAACCTTGTTAAACAAGAAATGATGCCTATATTGTGCTATGTTTACTGCCAACTATTACAACATCCATTTGTCACTGAAAAATAAAAGTTTTCAATCATTGTACAAATAGTTTTGATTCAGTGAACATGACATACAAATCCTTCACTACATCAAAGTAAAAGACAAAACAATAAATCAGAGCCTTGTCGTGTCTCCTCTCTTCATATTTATCTGCCATCCACGTTATGGCATGGCAGCAGACATCTTTGCCCATTTCCGGCATGTTGACCACTTTCAGAAGGCAACATTGTTTTTTTTTCAAATCAGGCGAAAATTAATACGCGGTGATGTCATCCATAAAAATTACTTGTTGTGGTCTTTATTAACACAGTACCAGACACTGTGAGTGGACCTGGATGCCAAGAGGTCGCAATCAGCCTGATCAATGACGTCAACAACGCTTAGCAACATCTTCTGAGTAGACGTGATTATAAAGGCACTATTTGCCGCACTAACACACAAATAAAGCCGTGTGTTTGGCCGGACAACAGTACGGTGTTGTCACTTGTCATTGGTGTGTTTGTCTGCACACATGTTCTCGTGTGGGGGGCAGTCACGATGGAAAATGCGGCTGAAAAAGGTCATTGTGATTCTTTCTTTAAGCGGACTTAAATTTAGCATGGCTCATTATAAGAGTGTCGACATCTGTCTCCTTCATACAATATACGTACGTCATTGAAAGTTATTATTAGAAGATTACTGCTAACCCAAATATACAACTGATGTAACTTATACTATTTATATCTTTCCAGTGACATTTACATGCAAGATTCTGATATTCTGTATACGTATCATGAATAACTGATAAAATACTCTTTTGCCATAACTAATAGCAGGCATTAAAATAGATCTAGGATTTTGCATAACAACTCTGTTCTCATAGCTTGTACAACTCGCACTAATAGTCCAGAAACATCGAGAAGCTACCAAAATACGCTGTGCCTGATTCCATCGACATACCGACATCTACTTGTAAAACCTATGTGGTGTTTTCCAACACCCTGCCAGTTTATTTTAAGACTGATAACACTCTCAGCATATATGCTTAAAGTTACATCCGACAGCAAACATTTGCTCAATCCGAGGCATCGACAAATATGAAAAATATCAGGACTGAAAACTGAGATTACTATTTTTCATACTTTGCGATGAACGATGTATATGGTAGAATCTAACGTAAATCTTCTTACTTTAATTTGCTGAATTGGAAATGATCAGAGCTAAAACAGGGCAAGATATCAAACATTGGAGTTTCAATAATACAGTTGTGTCCTTTCAGATAACTAACATTGTGTTTTCGTGTAGATATCCTAAATATCTTGAAATTTGTACAAAGAGCCATAAACCTACTTGAATATCTTGAGATAGACACATTATTACAAAGATTCATCATCATAATCAACAAACTACAGCACCGGTTTCATCAACCATATATTCAATCTTTTCTTTCATTCATTCTTGGATGATAACATTTTTGAGAGGGACGGTATTTCACTTACTTCCCATGTTATATCCATAAGTACATCCATGTATCATACTTATAGTTCTGCAGTACTGGTTTACCCAAATCCCTGTGTTGTCACAGGGGTGGGGAGATACTTCTGTGTGATACATCGCCCGTAGCAAGTACAATTTAGAACCTCTGTTCTAGCTGTGATCAGTTGCCCCGCGCGCAACAAGGGACCCACAAGGCGCTGGTGCTTTATTTTATGGCAGTATTTTATCCATTTTCATCCTTCCCGGACAAGCGATTCGTTTCCATGATTGAAGTGGGATCGATCCTGCCCGTGCCTAAATGGGAGCGTGTGAAGGCGGTTTGTCACGGGATCGGGGACGCGGCTGGGGAGCATTCGTCTCTGTACGCCTTCTGTTATGAGATTATGCACCGGCTCTCTCGGATCCATGCTGTCATTTCTAACTACAGCTTTCTTCATACTAGTATTTTCATCAGTGGAGCAAGAATTTACAAACCGTTAGAGATTTTACAAAAGCATGGGATAATGTGCATTTTGTAACCCGTGCGTGTTCTGTTATAAGATTATGCACCGGCTCTCTCGAATCCATGCTGTCATTTCCAACTACAGCTTTCTTCATATTCTCATCAGTGGAGCAAGAAGTTACAAACCGTTGTAGATTTTACAAAAGCATGGGACAATGTGCATTTTGTAACACACGTTCTGTTATGAGATTATGCACCGGCTCTCTCGAATCCATGCTGTCATTTCTAACTACAGCTTTCTTCATATTCTTATCAGTGGAGCAAGAATTTACAAACCGTTGGAGATTTTTTTTTAATTGTTATTCTAAAGCTATGTTGTCAACGGCAATCGTATAAGAAGTTGCTACAAATTCTAATTCATTAGCTCTCTTGAATCCATGCTGTCATTTCTAACTACAGCGCTAGCTTTCTTCACACTTTCATCAGTGGATCAGGAATTTACAAACCGTTGAAGATTAAAAAAAAATTGTTATCCTAAAGCTATGTTGTCAAAGGTAATCGTACAAGTAGCTGCTACAATTTCTAATTCACGCTGTTATTTCTAACTACAGCTTCTTCATATGTTCATCGAATTTACAAACCATTGGAGATTTTACAAAAGCAATGGACAATGTGCATTTTGTAACCCACTTTCCCAAGATGAATTTAGTATGGGCAATGGGCAGGGTATTAAAAGGGAAATTTGTTATTCTAAAGCTATGTTGTCAAATGTAATCGTATAAGTAGTTGCCACAAATTCTAATTCGGCAGCTTAAGTACAATCTATCAACCTAAACCTTGGCAGCCAGCACTATCGGTAACGGTGCAGCATCTGGGAAGACTATGGAGAACGTACATCAATATAAGGCATTTGTCATCATTTTATGACACTAGAACTTCAACCATATATTCTCAGTATCATATATCGTACCTTTATGTCATTTCAATGATGTGTACCGTATCATTGACGAAAGAAATTGACAAAAGCAAGTTCATAAAAGGATGTTCTATACGTGACAAATGCGGTTTTTCTTCCCGTCGTTGATACACAGATGGTGAGACAGAATGCCATCACCCGGTATGTTTAATTAACCCCGGCCATTCTACAGTCTACATGCCGTCATCCGTCGTTTGTCGCTGTTTTGTACAGTCATGGTTATGACTAGGGACTATCCGTTATTGTTGACTAAGTAGAAAACATGCAGGTAGCTACATAGGCGAGTTTCACCGTAGTCAGAGAGTATGTGGTGAATGGTAGCAATGAAGTAACCAAGAAATATTTACATCACGATATAATACTTGATGTTGAAGGTTCGTAAAGGTGTATACTTCTTCAACAAAGAGTAAATTAGTTAAGTTGTCAGTGTTAATTATACAGCTTTTAGTAAAAGTTCTATTCAAACTATTGGCTAGTACCACCTACTTCAAAATTTTCCTTTGTTGTTATTTAAACCTGAATAAGAAAGGCTGATAGCACCTGCATAAAGCCATATACTAGCTGATCATAAAACATGGAGAGCAAAAGAAGAGATGAGATATGATTCAGGAAATATAGAATGATTTGCGTCGTTGTCGACCAATGGAAGATTGATCATTTGGACATGAAAGATGTCTTCTTTCCAGGTGACCTCATCACGAGGCAGGGGCAAGATGGCGCCATGGTGACAGTGGACGGCGACAAGATGACAAAGTAGGGACAGAAGATATACTTCTTACGACTCGGTAACTCCGAGTGGGTCAAAGCCTCGTCAAGTAAAGTAGATGAACTCATTTATGAGTCTAGATTTCAACAGGATTCCAACAGCATAAGGGAGAAGGGTCAACAAGGTTATGATGAATAGATCACATTTAAACATAATTAATTATTTAGAAGTATTGTTATTCCTTAGCCAAGGCGTATTTTGTTGATAACAAACTAATAGGTTAGGGGACATTAAATGAATGTCTGCTACCAAATGTGGCATTTTTATTTTATTCTTCATTTTATCCTGCAAAGAATCTACCTGAAATGATAGATTCCAGCAACATTCTTGACTATCAGAACTTTCCACAAGGACCACTATAAAATACATGTTTTGGGGGTTTACTTTTACATAACTTGTTATATATCATATGTTACAAATGTGAATATCTAATTAAGTTTGATATTTTGAATCTTTCTGTCGTTACAACACGTACCTTTGTATTTTCGCATATATCATAGTCATTTTTTTTACGTAAACACATGTAAAATGAGAGTAGATTGCCGGAAGACAAGACTTACCCGGTCCGTGCAAAGTTAGCCCAGTTCCTCATCATCCTTCTGCTGAAGTTGGCCTCGTCACGTGTGTAGTTCCTCTTGGGTTCCAGAGGCAGTCCAAACTGAAACTCGATCTCGTAGCCATGCGGCGTTCCCATCCACTTGGGCCAGACCAGGTTCGACGCCCTCTGCTCGAAGCTGTACTTGTACACAGACTGTCCGAAGGACGCGTAGGCGTGTGCGAAGTCGTTCAGCGGGCAGATGACGTTGTGGTCCCCGACAACATCATCCAGGGCATCCCGGTTGCTCACGCCGTCGTTCTCCTTCAACCAGTTGGTGTACTGAAAGGCTATGGCGTCGACGCCGAAGGAGTTCGTTTCTGGTACAGACATCTTGACCCCCTCTAGAAACTGCGAGCGACTTATCAAACTTTCCGTCTGCTTGGAAAACCCTGGTGCTCCGTAGATGAGGAAGAACGTCCCCTCGTCTTTGACTGCGCCGGCCAGGAGGTTGCACCTCTTGAAGTTTCCCCTCCTTATGGAGGTTTTGGGGTCTTCTGTGATGAACGTGCCGTCAATAACAGGGACGTGAGGGAACCTGAAGATCGGGTCCGATGTGACCCACTCTTTAGCGATGATGTACTCTGCTGGCTTTGATCGCAGACACTCTATAGTCTGGTCCAGTGGGACTGTTGTAGGGCACTCCACCGCGCGTGCGAACGCCTTCCCTCTTCGAAGTGCCTCCTTGTTTGTTATAAACGCCCACGGACAATTCGGGGCTCCGCTCTGCATGATTGCCCTTGTAAAAAGGTTTCGACTTTTTAGCGATAGCAGATGATAGCCCACACTCACGCTGCCGGCACTCTCACCAAGGATGGTCACCTTCTGCGGATCGCCTCCGAAGAAGGCGATGTTTTTCTGTACCCACTGTAGTGCAAGGTTTTGGTCCATGAGGCCCATGTTCCCGGGTGCGTCCTGATGCCCCAGTGCCAGGAACCCCAGCGAACCCACACGATAGTTCATCGACACCACGACAACGTTTTCTATAGCTGCAATCGTCTTTCCGTCGTAATAGTCCAGAGACGCCGTCCCGTACCAGAACCCACCTCCATAGATCCAGACCATGACTGTTTTGTCGGCAGGTGGAGGGTTGGGCATCCACACGTTTATTTTCAGGCAGTCTTCACTGAGCGGGGTGTTGGCATTCCAAGCCTCCGAACCCGTGAAATTAGGAAATAGGGTATCCTTGATTTGGTAGCAGGAGTTGCCGTACTGGAAAGCGTCGAACACGGAAGTCCAGTTCTTGGCAGGTTGCGGCGGCTTGAATCTCAGCGGACCTATCGGCGGCTCCGCGTAGGGGATCCCTAAGAACGCGACGACCTGCCGCCCGTACAGGTTCAGCACCTTCCCCCGTACTTTACCCGTGGTCGTTTCGATGACCGTCCGCTGAGCCACCGCCACGCTCAGAGTGATTGACAGCAGCACCAAACGTACACCCCCTCCAGTTGTCATGGTGATCCCTTCTCAGCCTGCCTTCCGCTCGCCAATCTGTAAGGAAGACACAACAGTCAGCTACAGCAGTCTGGACAATTCAATTATGTAGAGGGGCCAAATACATCAAATACATACTTCGATGGGTACGTATTGATGCGAACAAGCCCTTCCCAAGTCCAATATCACAGAGCACATAGAGGCAACCAATATTAGATTTCGATGATTATGATCTTGAGAAAACGCAGGGTGGTTTTCAGTTGGAGCATGTACCTAGCCCCGCTGAGAAAGATATGTCTATCTGGCTGGGATATTTGATTCCCCAGATATTGTACAGGACCTGGCCGGCCCCGTGGTCACTGAGCTACTGACAATGACAGACTGGGGGAAGACTATTCGATAGACCATCGCGTGGCCCATGCAATCCACGGCAGATGAGCATTCAAGTCTCCACGGGCCGACAGTGTTTCTCAGTTTTATTGCAGCCCAATACATCATCGGCTAAACCACCGTGAATGCAGTGTCTCTACTGTGAGCCACCTCCTAAACGTAATCACCAAAAGCTGCCAACCATAATCTTTACGTCATGGTCAAGGTAGAAAATCAATGAATCAATACCGCTGCACTAATGTGGTTGGGTATGTCTCATTGGCTTAATACAGAGGAATGGGCTTACCAAACTCATTACAGCCAGCGCTAATATCACATTGCTTCATTACTGTAATGTAGAACGTATCTCATTTACCATTGTCTTCATGGCTTAATCAGTCTCCTAGGGTAACACCATGTGTATGCTTTGTTTAACCCTTATACGTACATAGTACTTCATACATAGAGACAGTGTTTAATACAATTGAGTTCACGTGGATACCGACACTATTTTTTATACTGAGCATCAATATGCAGTGCACGAAATGTGAGTTTATTCCTGTCAGAAAGGTCGCGGAGCCACCACCATTTGTAACATCATCGCTTTGACAAACGGTCGTGCCACAGGATGGCGAACTGCTGTGTGTTATAACCCGGGCCATTCTGACCTAACGGATACATGTTTAAACAATGGATGACAGTCTGTTTGCAGACATTATTTGTTTCAAAAGTACTCCACACAGTGCAGCTAAATGGCTGATGTACACGTATAACTACAATCTACGCATAAAATATTATGCCAACTGTGGAATTAATGTGTCGGTATGTACTCATACACGTACATGTGGTGATGAAAAAACATCCATGTTCAGAGGATATTTTCTCATACACTAAACATTTCTCTGCATATCATCGTCATTTTGTTCGAATTTTAGTCCCTATGCCATGTGACTATGTCAACGTACATCTGCCTCAAAACTACATGGCATCAACCTTTCACAGTTAGAGCTGACTGCACGCGCCTAACAAAATCACTGACTTTTCTTGTACAAACAGTACTACTTACGCTGCTGCAAAACATGAGTATTCCAGTGCCTCATACCTTGGTGATAGATAGGACGGCCTATCCACGCAAAGTCTTTGGTAACCCGCTGTGGGAGGGTCTCACAATCGCTCGTGCGTTCAAGCAACTCATCTCGTCGCTGAGTTAGAGTCTGTATCCTTTACATCAAACACGGTTGACCCTTCAACATCATCGGGGTTAACAGGCCGCACCACCTTTGGGATGCCAAAGGTCGGCAAACATCTTATTTACTTGATCCCACACGTGGTGCATACCACCATCAAAGACGCCACGTCTACCCCAGGGTCAACATTTCTCCGCGAACATGACTTTCCTGGATTCTCTTCTCTTACAGATTGTCGCGATTTTGGGAAGTTTGAGTTCTGTGTTGTCAACAGCGAAGAGGCAGCTAATACCAGGGGCGACAGGGGGCATGGTAGACCGTCGCTGTGTCATATAGATAACTTTGAAGCGTGGAGCTTCATCTGTTTCCGAGCCGTGTGGATGTTTTAGTCGTATCCCATATGGGCGACGTGCTCTTCCAAGCAAGTAATACGCACTTGACTACTGACAGGGGCACGTTTTTCAAGAGCACGAACAGCGCATTTCATAGAATTAGTATGCATTACAGAGAGTATATTGAAGACTCTTGACGATGTGCAGTCATATGAAACTAATTACAAGTAGATAGGACGAGGAATATCATTCACGTTCCTCTTTACCCATCACTTTTTTTGTAATATTCCAATGTCAGCCAATATTGAAGAGTAAGTATCTCACAGTGCAGTACGTGCGTTCCCTGGCGTTTTGCGGGACCATATCTTATTCACTGACGGTGATTATTTCAAGCATTTCCAATTAAACGTCAAAGCCGAGGCAATCAGTTCCTGGCAACTTGGTCCTATCTTGACTTTTAAAATCTTTATTTGGCAGACGGTGGATCAGGAGCTGGCAGCTTGCATGATCCTCCCACGTCTAACCATGACTGATAGTAAATTACCAATTACGCGCACGTCCTTGTAGGTATTACTGTCACTTACGTTCAAACCCTGAATACTTACATACAAGGATGTGGAGAATCAAGTAGTTCAATTCTAACTTTATAAAGTTCAGGCGTAAGTATTACTGTCAGTCATATTGCAACCCCTGTACATATAACATACTCATATACAAGGTTGTGAAGAAGCAAGCTAGTAGTAGTTCAACTTTCTTTCTTTATTCCGAATACAA
Source organism: Branchiostoma belcheri (assembly GCF_001625305.1). NCBI lineage: Eukaryota > Metazoa > Chordata > Leptocardii > Amphioxiformes > Branchiostomatidae > Branchiostoma > Branchiostoma belcheri. The sequence continues at coordinate 2,372,728 of NW_017804032.1, forward strand.
TTGCAACGACAATACACGTGGAGCACCAAGCAACAAATTTAGCTGATGATGTGCCCCACACATTATAAAACATAACACAACAGTTAGATGCAGGTAAAGTTACATCGAAATGCATAAATAGCTGTACAATTAAAACAGCATACAGTCCAACTTTATGAAGTTCAGACGTCCAAAGCAATCGTGGTATTGAGATGATAACATAAATATCCGAGTTAACGATGCAGAACCAACTGGAATATGATAAAGATTAAACCTGCTGAGGCTTGGCATATGTGTATAGTACTCGTAGAACCCGTATGGTATATATAAAACTGCTCATTGTACCCTTTATAAACATAGTATAGCGTAACTTAGCACGCACTTGTAGAGGTGTACAAGCTCTTAGTCAGTAGTTCTATTCAACATTCTGCCAAACATATAGTACCCGTTGAACCTATATGTAGAATCTTGATAGACCCATACCAGATAGTAATCTTATTATCTGCCATACATTGTATCTGTTACAATCGTTGTGCAATAACTTTGACTTAATTTGATTTGACTTGACTTAGATTGTGTAGGTAACTCCCTACTTTCTGTTAAAGGCATCCAGTGCAGTTTCTATGGCTTGGAAACCACACTATCCCAATGTATATTGACCCTAAAGGCAAAAATTCTGACGAAAAATGGTCATTGGAAGGGCCCTTGGCTGATATTTAGGGTACCACCCAGAAAATAAAGGACTCATCTCCGGGCTTGTTTCTGCAGTTTTAAAAGCCCAAAGTATGAAATACTGACTCAAATGTGCTAATGTGAAGCAGTATGTGTCAATATCACAAAGATTGCCTTATTCAGAATATTTCCAGTTTTGCTGCCCTGAAATCGCATTGGATGCCTTTAACTTGTTGGGTTGGGAAATCCTCTGAGAGTCTTTTGAACATTCACGTCAGGTAGGAGAAAAACATATCAGCGGCCCCAGGTTTGACCTTGACAAAAGCCAGAACTCATGAGCCACTGGTGGATGTAGGAGGGATGATTGTTTGTTAGCGGAGATAACAATCACATTTCACAACTTAAACCACGGGATTAGCTCTCTGGTCTGGCGAGACTCACATTGGGCTGGAAAAAATCCCCAAGATTACTAGTTCATGTAAATGATCGTCGTGGTGCGTTTACGTTCAACTGAGCTGGAAACTCGTGGTTATATTTAGCAGTTGGTAACTTTTCTACACTCTGTGATAAGAGTGGATATCGTCAGAGACATGCAATAAAGCCCTTATGTGTGTTACACCGAAGGGCTGCCATATCAGCTACTGTATACAGATACTGCTGCAGAAAGCATAGACTTGTAGTAAAGACAATTCAGGCCAAATGCTAGCATGCCTAATTTCACATCAAGTATTATTTCCCCTCTTTACACCTATAAAACTGTATAAACTGCAGAAAGGCAGTCACCTTCGGTAGCAGCCACAATACATGCAAGCAATAGTCAGTCTATGTTGTATAAATATAAATGAATTAAAATACACAGATTGAATGCTATTGATACTTCTTTTAGAATACTCTAATGTCATTCTATAGTTCTCTTTGAAATAAAACGGAACGAGTTGCCTTGGCATAGAATTGCTTGATCTAATATTGATCTGCAAAAAGAACATTGGAACGCTGAGACAATAACCGTGCTTCTCGGAGAATGTGTGTTCTGGTCTCAGGGGAAATAAAAAGGGGTGGAAATATTTCAATTTTCACGGTCCATTTGTCGCAGACTCGTCTGCAAATGCAACGAGACAGGCTGATGAACGGCCGTACATGCCCCCTGTACTGTATCACATCAACTACGGGATACTTTTAGCTGTAACGTTATTCTAGGGGCATCCGTCTTTCAGTCTTGGGGAAATCTGGGGACATTTTCAACAATACGTTGAACGAAATTTGTCTGTACTTTGATCAATTTCGATGATTTAAATTTACTTGGCACATCATATGCATGTTGCTATGCATCACATCACCTACGGGCTACTTTTATAGCTGTAACGTTATTCTAGGGACATAAGTCTTGCACGAAATTTGGTCATTTTTAACAAAACGTATGACGAACGTTGTTTGCAAATTTTGTACTTATATTAATTTTGATCATTTAAATTTATTTGGCACATCATGTGCATGTTGTTATGTTTATCATCGTTATTATCTTTTATGTTCGTACATTTCAAAATTATAATTATCAATTTCGTTTATATCAAGCTCCCACTATTAATCTGTATAGTAAAATATTTCCGCTTTTAGTGATTAAGGATCTTTTGTAAGCCATTGAGACTTCAGTCAAGATGTTCAACATTTAGAAGAAATGGCCAAATTATAAACGCTAATGTCCTCTTTGTCTTTTTAATAATGTTTAACATTAGATGGAACTACATGTTTCAAACACACACATGCAAGCACACACACACACAAACACGCACACAAACACACACACACACAAACACGCACACAAACACGCACACAAACACACACACGTACACACACACACACACACATTCCTCCAACCGTGAAAAACAACATCGACCGTGAAGGGAGACAAGCATTACCTCCACTCTTTCATCTCACCGGCAATCTGCTGCCTTAGTCACCGACCAAATTGAACCCGCATCCCGCTGAGAGGAAATTACCGAACGGTGTTAGCTTCTCGTTTTCCCCGCTTGATTCTTCCTGACAGGTTCGGCCATTTTCTATCAGGAAGGATTCCGTCGGACCAGAGAGGGGGATATACAGGAAGATGCTACTTGACAGCCGCGTAGTCGGGGAGCAAACGAGGGGCAACACTTTACAGGGAGACCCGCAACACACGGTCTCTTCCAGTAGGATACAGACTCAGCGATGCAAGATATGAGTCATCTCTTGATATGTAGCTGCAATATATAGTTTGAGATTATGATTTTATGAACATCATTAATTTCCGGTAAATGTTATGAAATTGCTGTTCTGTGTAATATGCGTACCCTGCCATACACATCGTTGAGCTTCCGGTGCGTAATGACGAATTTCTCTGCCGTTAGAATTTTAAGTTTAACACATAGTAGTCATAAATTAAGACCTAGAAACTATGAATTACAACGTAGCCATTCAACCATGTTTTCATGCTGTGACTTTATAATTGAAAGCTTTATTTCAAAATCACATACAGTATAGTTTTCATTAATGGATATACTATGCCTTGGGTATTCATGGAAAACAATATTTAGTTATTGTTTGATACGGCTTGTTTACTTACTTTCAAACTTTAAGCGTTCAAACTTTAAAGTGCCCGTGAAGTAAAATGCACGCAGGTATTGTATTCTGTAAAAGCCATTGCAGCGTTCACATCGCCATGAAAGTGGTTCAGTCAAGCGTTCTGCCCTCTCTCCCAATTCTAGTCTATTGTCGTCCTTCATTTCCCCTTGTAAAATCACGTCTTTGATCTACCAGGCTGTAGGCAGGGCGAGAAGACGGCGTGAACCGGTGGCACATTCGACCATCTGTGAAAGCCCGGCTTCCCTTAAACTCATTAAGTCCTCTCTCTTTACGGCCATTCCCTGCGCCGGTTTGATTTAAACAGTTCCATTTCTTCCCACGCCCGGCGATGCCTCGTTGGCGAGTTGGTTGATTATCTCTGCAGGAGCGGCAGGCTGGTGGCAGCGGGGTAATGGCGCGTGCATTCACCGTAGACTGATTCGGGTGCTTCTCCCTGCACGGATGGGTGGGTAGGGTAGATGCATGCCATCGTACTAATAACCCGCAGCACTATGTCACGTCACATCTACAGCCATTAGGCGGCGCCGGAACGTGCTTTTAAGGCTAATTCTGCGCTCGCAGCCGTGGCATTGCCTACAGATTGATGTGAGTGCTTCGGAGTAACTTCTCTCGCTACTAATGAGGCGTCATCAGGCCAATATCCGATCGATGGCAAAGAAACACGTTAAAACAGCGTAATAGGAATGCGCTGGCATGTAGCGTTTCCTCCGTCAAATAAACTTAATCCACCCCCGAAAAGTTCCAATGTCCCAGATGTCTTGAAACGCTGTGAGAATAAATCTCAGTTGTGATTTTTGGCCACTCGGGCTGCTTTGAAATCGCTTTGAACGACTTTGTAGTGGCGTTTCACGCGCTGCGTCTAATACGCTTTCAAGGGACCTCTCTCTGGTAACAGTCATCTGTCCAGGTTTAATAGCAGAGCGCAATCTTCTCTTCAATGTTCCGTGCTTGAACTGCGAGCTAAGATCACACGCCAAGCGTTAATGGAAGTTGAAATTGCGCAGGAAGAGAGAGACAGTCAAGGGAAGGGCAAAAACT
>NW_017804032.1:2377055-2386425 GCF_001625305.1 Branchiostoma belcheri
ACACAAACACGCACACTAACACACACACAAACAAACACACACACAAACACACACACACAAACACACTACTACTACGACTACACACACACACACACACACACACACACACACACACACACACACACACACACACTCATACATTCCTCCAACCGTGAAAAACAACATCGACCGTGAAGGGAGACAAGCATTACCTCCACTCTTTCATCTCACCGGCAATCTGCTGCCTTAGTTACCGACCAAATTGAACCCGCATCCCGCTGAGAGGAAATTACCGAACGGTGTTAGCTTCTCGTTTTCCCCGCTTGATTCTTCCTGACAGGTTCGGCCATTTTCTATCAGGAAGGATTCCGTCGGACCAGAGAGGGGGATATACGGGAAGATGCTACTTGACAGCCGCGTAGTCGGGGAGCAAACGAGGGGCAACAATTTACAGGAAGACCCACAACACACGGCGTCTTCCAGACACACTTGTAGGGTTCAGACTCAGCGATGCAAGATATGAGTCATCTCTTGATATGTAGCTGCAATATATAGTTACCTCCGGGGAAGGAGATATCCTTCCGCGAGGAGGTTTTACTATGGTTCGAAACATTTCTGTCAGCAGCTGTTTCTCGCGATCGGCTGGACGGATTTGTCTGTGGTTCGGTATACGTATTGCTGTTGGGCTGCAGATGATGCAGAACGTTTTTGTTTAATTGTATATGTGTTTATGGGCGTGGAAATAAAAGGTTTTTAAGTGCTCCGGACACCCCCGCCATGCTGAAAATGGAATTTACCATGTTGTTAAGGAATGGGGAGGTTTCAGTTTTGGGTCTTACCATTTAAAAGGGGTCAAACAGAGGGGTGTCTGCTTCCGATATGTATTTTGAAATATTATCGCAGTTGTATCTCGCGTTGGGGTAGACTGGACTCGGTGTATGTTCTTCTAATGGGCTGTAGATGGTGCAGGTTTTTTTGTTTTTATTGTATATGTGTTTTGGGGCGTAAAAATCTGAAAATGGTCGCGCGCGGCGCTGGGCTGGCTGCCAGCGCAACTTCCGGGTGGGCCAATGGGTCAGGGGTCAACGCCCTCTAGCGCAATCTTGGATGTTTTCGGCGTATAGTACGACTTCTTAACTTACAAATACCGTGGTATACTGTCTCAGACGTTCTCGACATGCATTTTTACCGTGGGTACATGGTATGGGCTGCAGATGAAAATGTTGACCAGTCCTGTATTAACACAACCAGGAACGCTAAATCTAACACATAAAATTCAACACCATCAACTATACAGAACAAACAACATGGAAAAATATACAATAAAAAGCCCGGAGGTATAAAATCTCAGATTTTACTTGTTTGAGATTATGATTTTATGAACATCATTAATTTCCGGTAAATGTTATAAAATTGCTGTTCTGTGTAATATGCGTACCCTGTCGCATCGTTGGCTTCCGGTGCGTAATGACGGATTTGTCTGCCGTTAGAATTTTAAGTTTAACACATAGTAGTCATAAATTAAGACCTAGAAACTATGAATTACAACGTAGCCATTCAACCATGTTTTCATGCTGTGACTTTATATTTCAGAGCTTTATTTCAAAATCACATACAGTAGTTTTCATGAATGGATATACCATGCATTGGGTATTCATAGAAAACAATATTTAGTTATTGTTTGATTACTGAATCTACGGCTTGTTTACTTACTTTCAAACTTTAAGCGTTCAAACTTTAAAGTGCCCGTGAAGTAAAATGCACGCAGGTATTGTATCATGTAAAAGCCATTGCAGCGTTCACATCGCCATGAAAGTGGTTCAGTCAAGCGTTCTGCCCTCTCTCCCAAATCTAGTCTATTGTCGTCCTTCACTTCTCCTTGTATAAAATCACGTCTTTGATCTGCTATAGGCCAGGCACGGCGAACGAAGACGGCGTGAACCGGTGGCACATTCGACCATCTGTGAAAGCCCGGCTTCCCTTAAACTCATTAAGTCCTCTCTCTTTACGGCCATTCCCTGCGCCGGTTTGATTTAAACAGTTCCATTTCTTCCCACGCCCGGCGATGCCTCGTTGGCGAGTTGGTTGATTATCTCTGCAGGAGCGGCAGGCTGGTGGCAGCGGGGTAATGGCGCGTGCATTCACCGTAGACTGATTCGGGTGCTTCTCCCTGCACGGATGGGTGGGTAGGGTAGATGCATGCCATCGTACTAATAACCCGCAGCACTATGTCACGTCACATCTACAGCCATTAGGCGGCGCCGGAACGTGCTTTTAAGGCTAATTCTGCGCTCGCAGCCGTGGCATTGCCTACAGATTGATGTGAGTGCTTCGGAGTAACTTCTCTCGCTACTAATGAGGCGTCATCAGGCCAATATCCGATCGATGGCAAAGAAACACGTTAAAACAGCGTAATAGGAATGCGCTGGCATGTAGCGTTTCCTCCGTCAAATAAACTTAATCCACCCCCGAAAAGTTCCAATGTCCCAGATGTCTTGAAACGCTGTGAGAATAAATCTCAGTTGTGATTTTTGGCCACTCGGGCTGCTTTGAAATCGCTTTGAACGACTTTGTAGTGGCGTTTCACGCGCTGCGTCTAATACGCTTTCAAGGGACCTCTCTCTGGTAACAGTCATCTGTCCAGGTTTAATAGCAGAGCGCAATCTTCTCTTCAATGTTCCGTGCTTGAACTGCGAGCTAAGATCACACGCCAAGCGTTAATGGAAAGTTGAAATTGCGCAGGAAGAGAGAGACAGTCAAGGGAAGGGCAAAACTTTCCGACCTTCTTGAATACCGCTTGTTCTTGAATCTGAGTGGCATGGCTTTGGGAGTCCTCGGCTGCCTTCATCAATTACAGTGGACTCGTGGCGCTTGCTAATTTTGGTAAAAGTTTATTCTAGCACCTACGTGAGAATACAAACACTTACAGCGACTCACACAGTCCCTACTACCCCTACTGTATCAAACACACAGAACACATGCGCAGTGCCTACGGTAGAATCGTGATTAAGATTGTTTGATGTTGGCCTAAGATTAACGACGCTTAGCATCTGTCTTTATTACCAGCTCAATCTCTGTCGATAGTTTGCGTTAGCGCTAATCCCTTGAAATCGCGAACCCTTCATATCAATATTATTACATTAAGACGAAACGTCTGTGCGTATAAAAATCCAATAGCTTGAGATCCTTTCAATATCAGCACCTCTCCGACCGTTCCCCGGTTCGTGCGATCATTCTCAGAGCTTAGTTTGGCCCTGACACTCCAAAAGGACGGCAAGGAAATCGAAACGCAAAGAGTTTTTTGTGTGATTTATGGCAAGACGACTCTTTGCCTTCATGTGCGCTCGTACATCATATCGTCTACCAGACAGACAAACCAGAACGCGCGCGTATATTTGTGCCAAGCCGAGCTTGAGTCCGATTCCTCAACTATAAACCAGTCATACGGGATTTTGACGTAACGTTTACGTATCGCCAAACTGTCCTGTAGGCTTAATTGGAAATGGCATGCAGTAGCACTTGATTTAATACATATTGAATTAACGATTTTTCTTCCTCGAATAGTTGGTCTCGGTCGCAGGCAGAAATCAGTGCAGGTATATACCACGGAGATCCGGGCAGAATCAGGAATCCGATTGCCCTTTTCTCGCTACAGTTTACCGGCATATCTCCCGACATGTCGCGGGAAATAGGGATTTACCTCAACCACGTTTCACTTCATCCGCGACGAGACAATTACCCGAACCCAAACACTGCATCATATGGAACAACAGATGGGATCTCGTGTTTGTAAACACAGATAAATTAAACTTCCTCGCCGGCAATACATTATGTACATTTGAAGCTGAATGTTACTTGTTTGACAACAATGGTTGAGAGCAATGCTCGGAGAACCCACAGACTTACCTCGGAAACAGACGTTAGGACAAACGCAGCCGCAGTATGAGCCGCAAGGTCACGATCGCGGAGAAGACATGCGGTTTAAGTGGCGATGTATGTACCATATGGGCGGAAATCCTCCACGCAAAGCGGCAAACACGCGTCCCGCGGCCTGCCCGCGTTCCCGTCGGTTTTGCAAATATTTTTGGCCTGCCCCGCGCATTGTAGACATTGCTGGACGGCATACGATAGCCGAAACCTTTCACCGCGCCACTCAGGTCCAAAATAACAGCCTGTGCGTACATACCCGGCCAGTTGGGACCGACACACCCGCCCGAATAACTACCCCCAATTTTGTTTTACAGACGAAAATGAAGTTTAAAAAGTTAGAATCTGATGACAAACCTCGTAACAGTCCCTGCACGATGATCATAGGCTCCGAGCGATGTGTGCCTGCCCGGCGGCGTCTGCCTGCTTACCTCCCGAAGACATCCCACCAGGAACGCGCGTCTTCAACTGGCGATACCCTGCATGAAATAGCAAAGATAAGAAGTACCGACTACTTGCTAGGTCTCAGACGTGGCAAGCAAGCCGCGCGAACGGAAGTCAAGCTACATTGTCAGAACGAGACCCGAACAAATCTTGGGCGCTTACCGGTTTTAATTAATGTATGGAAGGGTGCAGCAACGGCAATCTATATCCCTCCCAACTATATGGGATTTCCTAATGGTCTGTCTCTGGGGGAAGTAAAAATGGAAATGCAATTGCTTTATCTCCAGCTTCAATCAAGGTGATTCAAAACATAAACGTGCAGCACGAAGAATCCTTGCGAACAATCATTAACGCGGGGCGGGAGTAGATTGGTGTTTATTAACGACATGACCCAAGACGCGTGCTGGTAAATTGGTGTTGATGTCCCGTCATCCCTTGTGTTTGCCCCCCCCCCTCTACAACCCTCTATCGATTATATTATTGGCTATCTTTTCTCCGTTTGAAGGAGCTTTGGCACTGGAGATGACTCTATCGTGCCCGGGCCTCTGATGGACGGGGTACCTTTGTACTCTACTCAACATTTAGATAGCGCTGAGCTAATCTAATTACTCACCCAATATGGCAATGCAAACATTTGGAATGGAAGAAGAGAGAGTAATCTTGATGCGATCCTAATGTTACACGCTTAATGGAAATGGCAAGAAAGCAGAAATTGTGATAATATCTTATCATTGGTATAGAATTCAAAGAAATAAAGCTTTCGATACTTAATGGGGTTGTTTTGATGTACTACTAAAATGTGATACTACTTTACAGATACAAACACACGTATATGACATCTGTGTCCATATAATATTGCCACCTTGAGAAATAGTGTGCTTAAAGATATTTTTACTGCATCATACCCTACATGTAGGTATGTACATTCGATGTGTGAAGGAGTGCATACCAAAAGTATGTTGCAGTAGAAATATCTTTAAGCACACTATTTCTCCAGGTGGCGATATTATGGACCCTGGTGATATTATGGACACACATGTTACTGTACTGTATTTAAAAGATGACAACAATTTTGATTTCTGTTTGCATTCATACATGACAGGGCATTAATCATTACAGTGGTTGACGCATTACAAAACTGTTAGTTCGTGCCACTGAAATTAGCAAGAAGCCCCATCTAGCGGTTGAAGGTAGCCATTCACTTGGAAGATCCAGTTTATGATAATGTATTGACCCATCATTCCCAAGGGGATTGGTTTTGAAACTTCACAGAGCAGACGACGACAATGATGGTAAGCTAAATGGCACTCTTTGTAGATAGTAGGCCGAGAAAAATACTGTACCTAAATACATGTACTTATTTACTAAAAGAAGTAATGAAATATGAAGTATACAAGACCAGTAACGTCCATCGAGAAATTTTCATCCTATTTTCATACTTCAGGAATATTGTCAATAAATGCGATGTATTAAAAAGCTAACTGTTTAGGGATGGCACCTGTTAAAGTGATGATATTCTCTTAAATGTATGGATTACCGGAACCTTAACCCTCCCACGGAAACATTATCTTTATCAGTCACCCTATTTTCGAACTTCAGGAATATTGTCAATAGATTCGATGTGTTCAAAAGCTAACGTTCAATGTGACGTTTAGGGATGGCACCTGTTAAAGTGATGATATTCTCTTAAATGTATGGATTACCGGAACCTTAAACCCTCCCACGGAAACATTATCTTTATCAGTCAGCTGTGTTGAGAATGGTAGAACCTCCGTAATGCCTGTTTTATCACGGTACGTTAACGTGCAGGATGTCGCCGTTACCTCCATTTGTCGTATCATCCCAATATCTATCGCTGGATTACGGCTATAAGACGAGACGAATATCAAGTAGAGAGGCGGAGAAATAAAATTAGCGCAATGATGCGTGCTACCATAACATTACCGCCCCCCCCACACACACACAAAGCAATACTTCAATATAGTATTATGTCTTTGTTAACTATTTTCTGTTCGATGGCGGCGCTTATATAAGTGTATAAACTTGAGTGCATCGTCATCGCAGTCTTGTATTTTCTTGTATGTGCTTTAATAAAACAAAAAAATAAAAAAAAAACAAGCAAGATGGCAGGACTGTTACTCACTCAATTTGGTCATGCAAATTACAGCGTACCTTATAACAATAAGATAAATTTTGTTGTTCTTGAAGTAGACAAAATTCATCATTTTGCTGTCAATTTTGAGTGAGTAAAAAACATCCAGTTTTTCACAGCTCTTCATCCCATATGAACTATTTGGAAGAGTTTTCTACTGTACCGCATTAGGTTTAACTGACATGAATGATATCCACTGCAAAGGCACTTGGCATAGGAATGTTTTGACAATAAGAATAAAGTAAGGCTCTCTGTCATTTAGACTGTTGCTGGCCATGGATTGGTAGAAAAGAAAGATCATTTCAATACTTCTTATTTGTACAGCACCCATAGGAGCCGTCTTTGCAACAAAATGGCCCAGGGAAATATTGCACGGCTTTGCTGAAAAGTACCATGTCAATTCGGCTCTAGCTCTGACAGTCTCAGTAGTCAGGAGTCTTTGCGTTCTGATAGTTATCGTGTACTTTTATACGTACGTTGTGCTCTTCCCATGCTGATACTACGTATTTACAAAGAAATTTGATTTCCAAACAATGTCCCTGCTTTTCAAACATAAGCAAGGCCCACGTATCATTCGGGTGCTTTTCTGCTAACCTTACTTTTGCTGACATACGTTGGAAACCGTGTCCTTCATTTGACCCTTGACCTTAGCTCCAACAGGTCCCTGGGGACGACTCCGTCTCCATTTTGAAACTGCGACAGCTGAGGCTCTCTGTCCCAGAGTGATTACTTATCTGTGATCCCCTTCGGTTGAATTACGCTCTCCGCTAAAATTAGATTGCTGGGATTTAGGCAGACGTTTCACATGCATAGCCTGGGGTGTGCGGATTAGACACGTCTAGATAAGCCGTTTTTATCTCCCTTAATCTGTAAGTAAAAGTGACGCCAGAAGGCCTTTATATCTTCCACTGCGTCAGTGATAAAGGTTTATAAAGATATCATGACTAAAGCACTTAGAGGTGGAAAAAAACATTAATGCACACATTTACTACATCACTTTGGAAATGCATTCTTTTACGATGTTTTTCTGGTATAATGTCTATAGTAACTACATCAAAATCAATTTGTGTTAAGCTCATTCCTATTTAGCCGGGATCTGTTGCTTTTAACTGGATGTAGAATATCCAGTCTTCGTATATACATGTGGGCTGGGGTATAAGTCATTTTTGTCAGTAGAAACCAATTTAAATTGATCTAAATCCATCCTAGCCTGACTAAATCGCGCTTCTGGCGGCCGCCACCCTAAGGTTGCCCCCCCCCCCTTGGGGTGGGGGTCATTGACCTCCGGCTGAAAGAGCTTGTGTAACACAGGCTAAATCCATCCTTCTGATATAAACATGTATTACACTCTGCTAGATTAACATTGCATTTTTCTTACATGTACAATATGCCACTAACTGCCTCAACCTTGTAGATGAAACCTCCCCAACCGTTTTAGCCGCCATTCCCTCCCAAAATTAGCGAATTGTTTGTACCACCAGGATTAAGTTTAACCCGCTCGATGTATATTTTTCAACAACTTCTAGACTGACAAGTGTTAAAGGGCCTAACAGTGATGTTTTTCCGAAGTAGTCTGTTGTACAAGTTCGCACCTATATGTGAAATGCCTTTGCTGCCTACTGGAAAGTACGCCCTGTCCTTGGTGCTGAAAACACCATCCGTTCGTCTGTGGTACGGGAATATTCCATAAATGTTCTTCGATAGGTAGAGAGACGAAGCATGGCGTAATGAAGTAAAGTTCTGGTACATTTTTTCAATATTCTCGATATGTATTCATAAGAATGATAAGGATAACTTACAGAGGAAAGCAATTTCAACCATTATGTTGTAACACATGTTAACACATACCATGATTGGTTTTGACATCTACATAACTCATTCTTCTTTAGTCGTGCTTAACATGTTTTAAAAAAACTTTTATGACTTTATGGAGTCGAAATTTTTTTTTTGCATCTCTGTTCTTTATTGAGTATCGAATACATATGTACATAGATAATAAATTGTTACATCAGATTCATCAATTTCTGTCTGTTTGTACAATCTTTAACTTAACTATCCTGACAAATTGTCTAATACCTTTATATATATTTCAGAATGGTATACAACTAACAAGGCTGATTTAGAAACTACAGAAAATATGCACATACCTTTTTCTCACAAATGCACAGACTTATCAAATGTCACGAATTTCGATATTGCACATAAATACTGTAACACTATATCAACTAAGATTCAGTTGAATTTAGGGCTAACTAAAGAAGGCATCAAATGTTTCATCAAATAGAGTCGATTTTAAATGAAAGCCTAATCATTTTACGAGATTATATGCTTAAACTAAGCATTATTACATTTCATTATACGCACCACGCCTTTTTTTTGGTGACACATACTGTTGGCTAGCGCGCTCTAATGTCTAGACTTTGTTGGGTGACTACAGATACGTGAGACATTTGAAAGTAGTTCAACCTACCTTCTTATAGCTTGTGTCTCTTCTCCATTTCCTTCCTGATTCCCATGAAAGACGACTGTTGTAAGACGTCCCGCCTGCAGCCGAGTCCCGGACGCCACGCGTCTGGTCGTTTTCGCAGCTGGCTCCGCCAACGAAAGTGTGATTAAAAACCCCAGCCTGTCCGAAAATTTAATCTAACTCTCCGGGAAAATTAGGTTGCGGGGTTGACTGCAATCGATGCCCCCGCGTTAATCAAGAGGATTGACCCGGTATGTTTGTGTTATCAGGCGGGGGCTGGTCACTCTGTGGCCGGCTGGGGAGGGGTCACGTCTCCGGTTGTCATCAATTTGTGTCCCTGACACGGATGGAGAAACCAGGGTTAGGGGGCGGAGGGAGGAGGCATAATCTCCAAGCAGATC
>NW_017804032.1:2386445-2443528 GCF_001625305.1 Branchiostoma belcheri
CTAAATCCATCCTCTCTGATATAAACATGTATTACACTCTGCTAGATTAACATTGCATTTTTCTTACATGTACAATATGCCACTAACTGCCTCAACCTTGTAGATGAAACCTCCCCAACCGTTTTAGCCGCCATTTCCTCCCAAAATTAGCGAATTGTTCGTACCACCAGGATTAAGTTTAACCCACTCGATGTATATTTTTCAACAACTTCTAGACTGACAAGTGTTAAAGGGCCTAACAGTGATGTTTTTCCGAAGTAGTCTGTTGTACAAGTTCGCACCTCTATGTGAAATACCTTTTCTATCTACTGGTAAGAACGCCCTGTCCTTGGTGCTGAAAACATCATCCGCTCGTCTGTGGTACGGGAATATTTCATAAATGTTCTTTGATAGGTAGGTAAACGAAGTATGGCGTAATGAAGTAAAGTGCTGGTACATTTTTTTCAATATTTTCGATATGTATTCATAAGAATGATAAGGATAACTTACAGAGGAAAGCAACCATTGTGTTGTAACACATGTTAACACATACCATGATTGGTTTTGACATTAACAGCATCTACATAACCCATTCTTCTTTAGTCGTGCTTAACATGTTTTAAAAAAAACTTTTATGACTTTATGGAGTCGATTTTAAATGAAAGCCTAATCATTTTACGAGATTATATGCTTAAAAGTAAGCATTATTACATTTCATTATACGCACCACGCCTTTTTTTGGTGACACATACTGTTGGCTAGCGCGCTCTAATGTCTAGACTTTGTTGGGTGACTACAGATACGTGAGATATTTGAAAGTAGTTCAACCTACCTTCTTATAGCTTTTGTCTCTTCTCCATTTCCTTCCTGATTCCCATGAAAGACGACTGTTGTAAGACGTCCCGCCTGTAGCCGAGTCCCGGACGCCACGCGTCTGGTCGTTTTCGCAGCTGGCTCCGCCAACGAAAGTGTGATTAAAAACCCCAGCCTGTCCGAAAATTTAATCTAACTCTCCGGGAAAATTAGGTTGCGGGGTTGACTGCAATCGATGCCCCCGCGTTAATCAAGAGGATTGACCCGGTATGTTTGTGTTATCAGGCGGGGGCTGGTCACTCTGTGGCCGGCTGGGGAGGGGTCACGTCTCCGGTTGTCATCAATTTGTGTCCCTGACACGGATGGAGAAACCAGGGTTAGGGGGCGGAGGGAGGAGGCATAATCTCCAAGCAGATCCTAGGGTGCCAAAAGACAGTATCAAATTGGCCAATGCAAGCAGTATCCATTCGCCTGAGACCACACGCAGATCCTTTGTTGGCGTATGGACACTCTCTGGCGAATGGATACTGCTTGGCCAATTTGATACTTTCTTTTGCCACCCAAGGATCTGCTCGAAAATTAAGGAGGCAGAGGTTGTCATCCAGCTGTGTCCCTGACACGGATGGAGGAACCGGTGTCAATCCACATACGTTATCCTGCCAAATACACGACTCCGACACTAGTTGGGGGTTTCTAATATACCCGAGACAAAGGGTAGGATGGGGCTTAGTCGTGATATGATGAAGGAGACTAAACCTAACCTCACCCAAATTGTAAGTCTAATCCTTCTAGCCCTTAACAATATAATAATGATCCCATCTCTACCCTAACCCTAACCCTAACCCTAAACACCTGGCTTTCAGTCGTAATGTGGGAGACTAAAAACCTAACCACAACCGTAACCCTAACCCTAACCCTAGCCCTGAACAGTGATCCAAACTCTAACCGTAACCCTAATACCAACCCTAACCCTAACACTAAACACCTGGTCTCTCACGTATGTGGTAGCTCAAGGATTTGGCCCGACACCGGGGATAGTGGGCGGAGGCAGAGGTGAGAGTTGGTGGTGAGATACAGATTACTGATACAGACGCCGCGGTCTGAACGGATTAGGAGGAGGGGATTAGGCACTAGGAGAGGATTAGGCACTATGGGGGTGGGGATTAGGGCTAGAGGAAGGAAAATTGGGATGGAAAGATAGATAGAAAAGAGAGAGGAATACATGTACAAGAAAGAGCAGAAACATCAAACTTAAATTAGCCGTTAGGGAGTACAGGAGATAATCAACTGAAAATAATAAGAAAATATATATAGATATATGTAAGTTTTAATTTTTTAATCATATTGATCATGAATTCACACAGCTGTGGTTTGAATGTACTACCAGTGATATGCAAAAAAATGTATTGACAAAGCTTTAAAGATATTGTATAAATCTTTATTCTTTGACCCACAAAAATAGCGTAATCACGATCGAGAGTACATTTCCGCATAGATATATTACATACAGTATCAAATACCTCATATATCGGGCGTACAGACGCGCAACATTTCTGGTCACATAGTTAGACTATGCTTCTTTACCTCTTTCTCTCCGTATCCAGATCACTGTGTGTTAAATATTCGAACTTTCAGGCAATTTGGTGGCTACATTTATCATATGCGCTTTACGACTGTTACATCTCTGGAAATATATATATTTGTTAACATACACGTTTTCTAAACCTGAAATCTTACCATTCATAAAATTTACAGGATGATTTAAAGGATATGAAGCAGAATTTGGTGGCTACATTTACCATATGCGCTTTATATAACTGTATAACATTTCTGGAAATATATTCATAAACATAAGAATTCTCAAACTGAAAGTGACGCGAAACAGTCAGCTACACTGGCTCCGCCCACATTTGAACAATATGAATGCCCCTCCCCGTAACCCCTCTAGCTCACATCAATACGTGTTAGAGGGGCCCGCCATATTTCTGCCGCTATGGTGACGTCTCTATTGTAGTGGGATGGTTACAAGTGGTAGGTTCCGGGTGATATTTCTGTAAAGAACACAATGCCAATGGGGCCATGGGACCTTCAACAAAACACCAGCCTATTGCTTATCATTGGGACTCTGTGGTATATATTATCTTTACATTTAGCCCTTGAGTAACAAATTAATAAAACAAGTACAACAGCATTTTTCTTGCGGACATTGTTTAAGAAATATACATGCTTCTACGCCCAGAGGGTACACAGCAGTATCATCTATCTTAATAGCGTTTTACTGCTTTCTATGTATCATTTACACCGTTTAGAGGGTATACTAGTAGTTAAGCGCATTTTTGGTGACGAAGAAAATTAAAGACGATGAAAAACACGATAGACAAATACATATCGCCATCCATATCGAATTAGATAGTCAATAACCTACTCAGAAATTCATGAATACAAAGAACACTTATCAACGTTACCATAACGACAAGAGATGGCGGCTTGTGACAAGCCCTGGACTGGAGTACATAGTGGAGGCCACGCACGGTGTCCTTGGGGTTACAGCAGCAGCTCTCTACTGCCACCTAGCGATTGACCATGAACTACAGCTACATCACCCTGCATCTATTCCGCATCATGTTGCCGTTGAGGCGCACGGACGTGGCGATGTTCTTGTTGCCTCCGTAGACGACGTTTTTCATGAGTTCCTTGAAGAGGAAGGTGACATGCCAGTTGTACTTGGCAGAACACTCGATGTAGCCGCACTTCCACGTCTTCCGCACCAGGCTGGCCACGTCACGGCGCGGGACCACGCGGCGATCCGCCAGATCTCGCTGCGAGAGAAAAAGACGAGAGTAGGGCATAGTCCAGCATTTGGAGCTCCCATTGAAATACATGGTAAAAATCTAGGAAAGGAGCTGTAAAAATCACCTACTTGAGAGTTCACTTATTGAAAACTCACATTGACAGGGTAGCTTGACCTCTGAGTTGTCCATTTAGCCCAAAATTATTTTTTTTATAAACTTGGCAAAAACTCACCATAGCGTAGGGTGGGCGCACTGACTTTTGATCCCCCTAAACACCACCAAACACAACAACACAGCATCACTTCTAGAGTTCTACCCAGCATCGAAGATAAGCCTAAAGGCCAGTATTTTCCAACGAAATAAATACAAAGAAAACGCGCTCTAGCTACAAAATACCAGCATGTAGCAAGATTTGCCAAGAAAAAGGCTGTTAACAGTAGATTTGGATGCTCTCTCAAAATGGGCCTTCTGCGCCTGCTCGAAATGGTGACCTTTGTCTACCCACCCCTACACGTATCTTATTACCTCAGGTCCTGGATGTGTAACCTTCACCGGCTGATTGAGAGATACTTACCTTGTTCCCCACGATGACGACCGGCACCTCCTGTGACAGAGCCGTCCGCCGGGTCTCTATGATCTGTTCCCGGAGCAGCTTGATGTACTCGAAACTGTCCCTGCAGCTGATGTCGTAAACCAGGATAAACGCGCGCTCGTTCCGCGAACCCAGGACCTGGAAGTCGTGGAAGTCCTGCCAGTCGTGTCTGCAAGACATTTTGAAGAAATGATATGGTCATGATATTTTCCTTTACCTCTTCTCAGATATGCTGAACTTCAAGTATATTGAGTTGCTCTGCACTCCTTCGAAAGATCGCCAACAGGTGCACATGATGAAAAGGGACCCATGTTGAACTAGAAGCTAACCACCTAATCAATCAATCAATCAATCAATCAATAGTTCAATAAGCAAATAAATCAGTCAATCAATCAATCAATCAATCAATCAATCAATCAATCAACCAACCAATCAATCAACCAATCAGCCATTCAAGTCAATCCGCGTGCCAGACATCATTCTATTTTCACGGTGCTATTTTTAGGTCTAGAACAACATCGTTGCCACCAATGGAAGTTCTAAAAGCCTACATGTCCTTCCTGACAGACGTTACTATCTTGCAGCCCAACGTCTCATTTAGTCAAGATATTTAAATGAAAGAAGGTGGCCATGGGCTCCACCTAGACGTCCGTCCTTTGCAACTTACCATGGAAGAGCCCTGATCCTGCGTGCAACGTTTCTCCGGTAAAATCTGATTTTAGCCGTTCGACAGACGAAAACAGACGTTCGCGAAAAAAATCAGACTAACCGACGATCTGGCGGCTAGCCAATCAGATACTTTTGACAGACGTACAGACGGTAATCTCCAAGCAGATTTCTTTAAATGGAATATCTCTTTTGACTGTCTAGTTTTCTGGCAGCAGGGATCAAGAATTGAAAGTATGATGCTCCCTAATATCAAAGTATGTATATTTTTAACAAACGTCGTGCAGTGAATAATACTTATCATAGTTGAATGTTAGCAGGAACTGTATTTCAGTGCCATGTTTAAGCATGGAAGAATTAACACATTTACTGCAGGCAAGATATCTTGATCCATTGAAATATTACCAGTCTATCCAGATATCCCTAAGATATTCCTAGTGGGTCTTCAGATGATTACAGAGCCTAATTTGAAACAGAATCGGTACTAAATCGTTAAATTCAACCTTACCAGTTGAATTCCAACTAGGCAATCAACGCAACAGTATTACTGAACTATATACAGAAACGAAATTCGTAGTACATATGTATTAAGCAATTTATTTGGCTGTAACCCATTAGATGAATTTTCTTCCACCCGAAATAGTAACACGTATGATTATTGTTGCAATCATTGCCACCAAATTGAATTGCTTGTTTGTCTCTATTAAATTAGACGGCACCTATCAACGCTACAGAAAATGTACCAGGTGCATCTATTTATACACACTGATTTATTGCAATTACGGGAACTACTGTACTGTCAATTGATTTTTCAATGAACTTGTTTCGTTGCAGCCCACGTACCTGAATCTGAACTCACGGCGCCGCACGAAGATATTTTTGTCCGGCCGCAAGGTTAAGTAAACGGAGTTCTAAAATGATACTGACTGATGTATACCATGTGCAAATATTCTACTGAATATACTTGAGGTCATCTGAGTTATGGCAGCCACTCTTGAGATTCAGCAAACCGATGGCTTGAATTCAGCCCTCGGATTTAGTCTCCACCAGACCGCTTTACAGGCTGAATTAATAGTAGAAATCGGCCTAAAAAGAATGTAGCTGGCCAGGGGGGTTGGTTGGCCATACAGGGTCCAGTTTGCCTGAATACAGGCCGGCCAAACTCCCCTGGTCAGCTACATTCTTTTCAGGCCGATTTCTACTATTAATTCAACCTGCAGAGGAGTCTGGTGGAGACTACCTCAGATACGACACAATAAACGTATCTGTCCTTGGTCCTGAATGCCATCCATTTACACACACACACACACACACACACACACACACACACACACACACACACACACACAAACAATACTTACAGGCTGTTGGCTCGAAGGTGAGGTAAAACACCCGGGATGTCCAAGATGGTCAGTTCGTACAGTTGGTCGTTGACCACTACAGCCGTGTGGTACACCTTCCTCTTGACCGACGCCGAGTACTCGTCCGTGTACGAGTTCCGTACGAAGCGTTGCACGATCGAGGTCTTTCCCACACCGGGAGCTCCCATGACTGCAATCTTCAACCGCTCAACCATGGTTGGTTTTAAAAACGTTAACCTTCTCCCAGCTACCTAACCCTGTTACCGATGGAGAATTTGCAGCCAAACGGGTACTCCAGTTTGCTAAACTCCGCTGTCTTCTTGCTGCATGCTTTGGAGTGCCGAGATGCAGACTGACGGTAAAACGTTCTCCCAGTCACCTGTTTAGCAGCACCGGCGCGTCATACAACCGTCACCGACGCTACAATTCAAACGTCTCTTTGAAATGATGATTGCCGCCGTTGTACTCTTCTGCCTTATTTGGTCGTCCTTCCGGGAATTAATGCGTTTTCCATTCACCTGTACGCTCCAGGGTACACCTAGGAAATAAAAGGAAGAAAGCCGTCTGAAATATTACATTAATACGTATACTACAAAGAGACCTCTGAATGGCATTTGCTCTTACGGCAGTCTACAGATTGACGTCCGCATGGGCGCATTGTTGCGGACGGTAAAAACGCGATGGATCGCCTGTAAGCTCTAAGAGATTGGAAGATAAAAGCACCATGGAGGAGACTCGCCATTGACGTTTTTGCCGCACGCAAGCACGCGAAGCGGCAGTGTAGGAAAATCGCCTTAGGCAGACAATTACTATAGATACGCACTTTAAAGAATCGCCTCTTGTCCAATTCTCCTTAAACTACATATGTAGATAATAGAAAAAAGCCAACAATTTTAAAAAATGTAGTAATGCAGGTACTAGGCGAAATGCACCGTCGAAGATAGCGTGAATGAATAATAAGAAAATGCGCGCAATCTTATACCCCTTTTGAAATGGAATGTTCCTTACGCAGACGTTTTGCGCGGTATAAATGAGCCCCACGCCGTGCGGCTATCCCCGCTGATTCCGCCCAAACGGTTTCAAGCGCTTGAAGATACGACTACGTCACTTCCGGCCCTGGCGTCGGCGGAAACGGCAAAGAAGGAAATACTATGTAGATGACGTCACGGTTAAGGTAAACCGGAAGAACACTGACCGCCCTGGACCCAGGGAGGAAGGATGGGTTTCACGTTATGTCCTTATATGGGCATGCTGTAGATCTGTCTCCGTGGCAACAGGTTATAAACACACATACACACAAACCCACACATGTACATCAGCCAGCCTTAGGCTCTTATAACCAAACCCACACTGGTACATAAGCCATGAGCCGTAATAGACACACACACACACACACACACACTCACACACACACACACACGCATACACATACACACACACACACACACACACACACACACACACACACACACACACACACACGCACGCACACACACATACACACAGTGAGAGAGAGAGAGAGAGAGAGAGAAAGAGAGAAAGGGAGAGAGAGAGAGGGAGAGACACTCAAATAAACATAAAAAGACAATAAACGTATCTGTCCTTGGTGCTGAATGCCATCCATGTGCACGAACACACACACACACACACACACAGGGGGGGGGAGGAGGGGAGAGAGAGAGAGAGCCAAAGAATGAAGAGAAACAGAGAGGGATACCATTTCTGATAGCAATGTTACAATGCATTTATTCCAGTCTCGACGTCTGAACGCCACTCATAAAGTCACACAACTGTATGTCTAGACTGAGAACAGACGCCAGGTTCTGTGTTTGTACTTGGCATTCAGTCAGGCAGGTCCGCCTTCACTCATTCATGGACTGTGGTTCCGACTGAATGAATGGCTGTGCGGAACGGTCCGACTATCTGCCGCGGGAGATGCCAGTCACGTACCGATTAATCTTTCCGTGTTGCCTGGAATATGTCTTGTGTCTAAGGGTTCACTTCGAAGTACATACGCTTTCGGGATAGTACATTTATTATCACTGATGATCATGAAGGTCGGTTAGGAGGATCTCTGAATTCCCGGAAATCAAATGTAGGAGATTCATGTTTAAGAGACAAATTTGATGCAACGTTACAAGTGAAAAATTGAGTAAAAGAATTAGTAAGAAATTCTATTGAATATTACATACTTTTATTGTCTTTCAACAAAGTAGAAGGTGTACAACATATCTCGCTTGAAGTAAAACGAGCATAAACGAATGGATAATGGGGCCAGGGAAAATTTCAACCAACTCCCCCCTCCCCACGTTTTATGGAGCAGCCTGCACCCCTCGCCTGTCGTTACCTGCAGTTTATATGATATGGATTGGGCGGCGAAACGTTTAAAACAGATGATTCACTCTAACGGTTCAGCGGCGTACATCAAAGGGCGGCCTGACCCTCGCCCACACACGCACCCAGCAACCTGGACGCCAGCTTTCATTTCATCTGGCGACCGTTTGATGTCTAAAAACGCTGCCATAGCAACAAGGGCAACCATAACACATGGTAGCAGGTGCCAATTAGTCCAATTTGCTTGTGTCGACTGGTCTTTCCTCGTCAACACGTGTTTTTCTGGGTTTTCTGTACGCTACAGATTATTTGCTATACAGAGAAGGAAATTGGGCACTGTAAAATACTCTTTTTTTGTCAAAAACAAAACCAAGACTTCTTGGTAGATCATGTATACTACAGAAGGCAATCTGTTATTGAAAGAAAACTGTTTCGTCGTGGTTTCATCAATTTGGTTTGCGGAAAGGAACCAATTGAGCAAATGACTTTGTTTATCATTGCTGTTGCTTCACACATACAATAGGTCCACTGTATAAGAGCTGGGTAAGTAAACGACTGTCATTGTTGTGGTTAATATATTATATAGCGTTATATATATAAAACAAAAGCATTCTCTATTACATCTTTGCAAACTGGAAGAACAAGCTAGCGGTACGGTGCTGCAAATAGCATGCACAAGCTAATTCTACGGATGTACATGTAATGCCAAATCTTACCGTCACTAACAGTAGCTCAGCTCTGCACCCTGGAGGCTGCAATCCCCTGCGGAAAAACCTATTCAGAGACTATCGCACGACACGAAGAACTGAAGACCCCAAATCTTCTCCTGGTAGCTAAATTTCTTTCATATTCAAACCACAACGAGACAACAAAAGAACATGCATGTATGCACTGCAGGAGCTCGTGTAGAAATAGACTCTTTACCTGTTAGCTCTGCCAGCAGTAGAGCCTGGCCGCTGTCCCAGCAGCATACACTCTTACACAAGGAACATACTGGATATGATAATCAGGCCTCTCCACGTGTAGATCCTTACTATGACGTACGCAGCCATCTATTGAGGTTGATCGAGCTTATTACCCTTGGCAGCACGTAAATACAAGGTTAATAATGCAAACAGGAGGGAGGTTTTGGCCGTATTAGGAGGGTAACTGTGGATCATTTACATGCGGACGGCTCTACATTTTATAAATTTCGGGGTAACATATTTCAAACTAATCTCCAAGCAGATCCCTAGGCCTCTCGGTGGCAAAAAGACAGTATCAAATTGGCCAGGCAGTATCCATTGGCCAGGGAAGCTCCATTAGCCACCGACGGGTGGTGGGGATCAGGACAAAAAAAAACCGGCCATATATAAAAAGGTAACGATCATTCCCCACAACCTCTGCTTGGAGAGTAATTTCAAACCTGCTTAAAACCAGACGGACGTGTGTTGGTTAAAATGTATTTTCTTCGTAACACATCTTTAAACTTGAAAGGTAACATTTGCAAAGCAAATGCATAATGTTTAGGTAGGCACATGGTCTGCTCTGTTAATTCTTACTCAAATACATTCATATATTCAGACAGGAGTCTAAATCCCTCCTACTATAAGATTGCAACATTATGTAACTCAACACCAGTTACCATGGTGACAGACGTCAACAAATCAGGTCATTGGCCATTTCAGAGGTTAGTGTTTGGAGAAGAAGAAGAGGAAGAGGAAACTGAGCAAAAACAATATGTTTTTCCATTTTATCTTGGAAGTTCATCTGTGTTGGTAGAAGTCATTATGAAACAAGATTGAGCTATAATTGCCAACACAAAAAATGGTGAGTCCAAATTTTTGTGTTGGCAAATAATTATAGCTCAATCTTGTTTCATAATCATAATGATTTGATATTTTCTGCATATTTATATATGCATATCATTATATACATGTATCCGTAATGCAATGGAAAAATGTCCTTTATGCGGCCAGATTCTAACCTTGCAAAATCTACTCAGTACGCCCCACTCGTGTCGGCCGGCCATGCAGGCAGTTGTTTTCCCCACGGCCAATCACAGAATGCGGGGCATCCTTACACTCCAAGGGAACGGTCTACATGTAATTAGTCCTTTGAGCTTAACACTCCCCAATGGTGACCAGGCAAGGGCGGACACTAAGGTAGATCAAACGTACTTTGAGAAATGAGAAACACCGATGAATTGTGATGTGATTGCCGTGTACCTGAGGCCATGTTGATTTGATTATATGGGTGACATCCTCTGGGAACCCCCAAAACTGATGCGAGCGTGCCTTTCATGGTCATGAAGGTGTGGTATGGCGAATAATAGACTCTTCGTTTTCATTTCTTCGCATTTTCTTTTCTTCCTTTGGAATCTATTTTATCATTCTACGACATTAGTGTCGTTTTCCAATATTTTTTTTTTCAATTTACGGCATATATTTGCTCATTTTGCTGGTGCCCTGTGTGACTGCTACTGTATGGTCAAATTTTTTTTGGAAGGGGGGGGGGGCGGACGAAACTTCATGCGCGTGCTGATTTCATCAAATCAACATGGCCTGATTTGAGCTCAAAGAAGAGGCGTCTGGGGTATTGAATTGAGGGCAAAAAGAGCCCTGTAGCACACTAGCATTTCCTACTAGCACGCCATGACTACTTATATCTGGGTCTCTAGTGGGAGGTCAACTGTTGTGATCCAGCTATTAGTAGCGATGGCTAACTAGAGAGAAATGCCAACGTGCTCCAGCTACATGTAGGTTGTCAACATTATAGGCCGTCCGAAAATTTGATTTGAACATGTCTGGTAAAATAATCAATTTCATACACTGAGATCTAACCATTAACATAGATACCGTGTGGAACTTAAGAAGTGCAACATTTTTAGGGTTGAATAGCCAATAGCCATGACCATACGCACACGTACAAAACACCCTTAAACTGGTGGAACTAATTTATAGGCCAAACAGCTACCCGACCTTGCCCCTTCTGTTACGTTCTGTTGATGTTTTCCAAGGATGTGTCCCGTATACGCGTAGTCAAAACTGATTACGAATTCTGTGACCGCAGTCCGCCACCCCAGGCCGCTTTATAATCAAATCTTCATCACAATTACTCATGTTGTGATCTGTTGAAAACAGAAATGTCGACGTCTTCGTGATGAAGAAATATTCAAATCTGAATATGTCATGGAGGCATGAAATCTTCGATTTGTTGTGTCAAATTAGTTTTGAAAGCAGTTTTCACGTTTAGCACTTCATATTATATTACTGCTTGACACACACATTTGTCAGGTATCAACGTTTATTGTCTTTGCATTGATGATAAGACTTTTTATTAGGAAGAACGTGATATTATGTTAAATTGCATCACGCATACATCTACCAAGTATCAAACATTTATTGTCTTTGCACTGATGATAATACTTTTTAGTAAGAAGAACATGTAATAATTATGGTAAATTGTTGATTCGGGTTCATGTATACTAGTACATGCAAACCACCTATTGAGTTTTCACTCGTTATATAAGTGGTTTGGTAAGCCAGATGGCTACTCAAGCCTCAAATAACACTCAACTCCTTCTGGTCTCATTTTGAATCCAGCAGGGTGTATTACATGTGCATTCACATGGCTCGAAATACTGGGTGCCGCGATGTGCACCTATAATAAGCGCACCCTTTTTTTTCTGTGGGTGCACCGATGCCCTGAAATATTTTTGTAGGTTTACATATACATCTTAAAATGTTAAAAGTATATTTATTCTTATTCTTATTGATAATAGCTAGTATACAACTATTCTTAACTAGGTGTTCGCAGAACAATAAAATCATTCTTGTAGTACTTTTCTTTAGTAAAGAAACATGATTAGTTTTTTTTTTTCTGACATTCTACTAATTTTATTATATATTTTATATGGTGCACCCCCCAAAAAAATGTGCACCCAATTTTTTTAGGTTGGGAGCACCAGTGCACCTATTCCCCAAAATGAATTTCGAGGCCTGAATTTAGTACCGTAAATGGGAAACATAATAAGCACTTCCCTCCGGTAATATGCTTGTATAAGCTCTAGAAAACGTGTTCCATAGCAACACGTAGTTAAATATGACCTACATGACAGGATTATAATGGTCGTCATAGCAGCGGGATCATCTAATTTGTCGGCGCTGCGTGTCTGAATTATAGCCTGCTGCGTGGAACTAGGTGGTTTACCAGGTCTTACGAAAGCAAAGGCGGGTCGGGAGATACTAGTAGTATGTATCTAAGCCTTCAGACCCATACCTTAAGAAATACATAATGGCAACCATATTCCTGTGCCAACTCGTAAGGCCACGGCAAGTAATGTTTATGGGTGACATCAGCGCGCGCATATAATTTTCCCCTGATTTTGGGAAAAGAAAACAAGGAATTTTGTTGCCCTCTGACAGTTGCCAACATGCCGAAAATGGGTAAAGATGTCTGTTGTCATGCCGGAACGTGGATGGCAGATAAATATATGAAGAGACAAGACAAGGCTCTGACTTTAATGTTTTTGATTTTCTTTTACTTTGATGCAGTGATGTACGTATTTCATTCCTTTTATATGTGATGCTGGCTGTGTATATGTGATGTTCCCACTGAATCAAAACCATTTGTACAATGATTGAAAACGTTTATTTTTCAAAGCTGTTTCAGTGAGAAATGGATGCGGTAATAGTTGGCAGTAAACGTAGCACAATATAGGTATCATTTCGTGAATAGCAAGGTTTGTGATGTCAAAATTTAAAAATTATTAAATGTAGGAATCTTGTTTTTTTTAGGCCCGCTTGTTTTTTTTCCCTATCGCATTAGATTTGGAGTCTGCAGAGGATGTCATTCATCAAATTTACTTGTAGTGGCCTAATAAGCACATCCTGAGTGTATTTTGTATCGAACTTAACCCGTGGGTGGAATGTACGTACCAGCTGTCCTTCTGTGACACGTACTAGATAGCAGTTTCCAATTGGGAAAATCACAGTCTAAGGGTCATCCTTGTACAAGAAAGGCAGCTTTAATTGACCCATACGAACTACGCTTCTGCTAAAGCTGACCGAGCTTGAACTCAAGTCAAAGGCAATTCGACCCTATATCAAACGCGCCTTCCTGAAAGAGCCAATTAAACGCATCGTGTGGACGATAATGACAACAACCTTTTGAAAACCGATGGTTTGAAAGACTTGAAAGGGTGTGTGTGGGCCCGTATAACAAGCTTCATGTTCAAATGCCAGAGGTGATCCTATTTCAAGCACGTATACGTAATGAACGCTGGCAAAGTTCAACGTTCCACAGGTTAGGTACTGACTACGCTAAGATTAAGGCTCTACCGGTATCACTAAACATGTCTATGAAACGTCGGCGTCGTGGCGTCGTGTGGTGTAGTGGTACATCACTGGACTATGAAACGGGGAGACCCGGCTTCGATTCCGGGTTCGATTCCGGGTCGTACCCGAACAAGTCCGAACATGCGCCCGACGTTGTACCCTTGGGAAAGGTAGTTTACACGACTTTCCTCACTTCACTCAGGTGTAAATGAGTACCTAGCTTCGGCTAGGGACGTCCCTCGGATAGGACGTTAAATGGAGGTCCCGTGTTTGGTAGAGCCACACCCCACGCACGTTAAAGAACCCACCACACTTATCGAAAAGAGTAGGGGACCTTCCCGGTGTGAGTGGTTCAAACTTGACAGTCTGGTCTCGGGGTTGACATCTTTGAAGAGGTGATAGTCACCTGTTAATTATGTCAATCCTTCCACAAATGTGGTAAATCGTCATAAAATAAACAAAGGGACACATTTCATCAATTGCGACACATGTTTTAAGCGTATCATTGAGCAAAACCTCCTATCATTGGCGAAAACGTAGTGCTCATGTATATTCCTGGTTAGTCACACCGACGAATTTTAAGGATGACATTCGCGCGCGCATTGATTTTCGTCTGTTCTCAAAAAAAAAAAAAAAAAAAAGATCACGTCCTCCGAGGCTCTGACCTGGCTCTAGGCCTGGGTAGTCCATGGTAGTTAGCAACAATACGAAGCCTATGGTAACTCTTATGGAGGATGGCACCCAGGCTACCGAAGGCGAGTTAGATATGTACAGTGCCGATTCATAAATTCATTTGCCGGCTTGTCGTATACGTCACTATGTATACTGCCGCAAATTCACAATGCTAACGGCTTAGTAGCATTTTTAATTTATTTTTGGCCGGATTTTTTTTTATTCGCCCGCGCGCACTAATTTGGGGGTCTTCAGAGGATGTCATCCATAAAATTAAGTCGGTGTGGCCTTAGGGTGAAATCACCAAATTCGTTGCTATTGTATCTTTGAAAAACACTAACGTTCGATAGCAATTGTCCCAGTTTACAAATATAAATAGGCGACCTAACAGCATGTAACCAATGTACTATGTCCTTCTTATATAAGCTGAGCAGCTTTGAAAAGGAGTCCCTGGTGACCTGTTGTCAAACTAAACTCGCAGCAGCTCTAAATGATTGTTAACAGTTTACGTAAGGGTGTACCCGGGCATAGTCAGGCTGTTAACGTGTGTTACGAAAGACTTTTATTTGTAGGGACGAACTAAATGGCGAAATGATGGAGAAAGAGACAGGGAGGTAACAGAGTAATATTTCAGAACCCGGTGGAAAGTCCCCCGCCATTACTTACCTACCTAATGATATTTGTACAAATAAACATCTAGGTTTCTTCTGTATATATTTGTTTGTATGTCCCTAGAGTTTTGTATTATTTTAATGATGTACTGTGTTTTATGTTTTCTTACCTATAAGGCCATGTTGATTTGATTATATGGATGACATCCGCGCGCGCATGAATTTTCGGCCGTTTCCAAAAAAAAAAAAAAGTTTTCAACCGTACTGTAAATCGTGCAAAACAGTTGCTAAATGAGCAAAAATATACCATAAGTTGCAAGGAAAACATTTAGAAACGATACCAATGTCGTAGAATGCCAAAATCAAAGGAAAAAAGACAAAAATATAAAGAAATGAATTCGAAGAGTAGATTATTCGCCATAACATATTCTGTGCCATTTGTTCAACCTTCATGACCACGTATATTTCATAGTGAAAGCAACTTTTTTTTTTTTGCAAAACTTTTTTTATTCGCACGCGCGCATCAGTTTTGGGGTTCCCAGAGGATGTCATCCATATAATCAAATCAACATGGCCTAATAAAGAATAAATGAAATGAAATTTACTGTGTGACCGTTGAAATGGGTGTGCTATAGCTACACATGCTTGTCATGTAGTCGGAGTTATATATACCACTGTTTTGTATATCAAACATGCTCAAAGCTGCAGTTTCACAAGGGAGGCTTAAGAGACGTTGCACGGATTTAAGCCCACCTGGTCGAGTGCCTACGTGACTACAAAGGATATCGCTGGAATATTTCACGGTCTAGGCGGTGACTTAATGTAATATGTCACTACATCACAAACATCACGCAACAGTCGAGGCGACTCAAAGGACGCTACTAAATCACATTTATATGGAGACTTCACAACGAAGTCTCTTTGCATTAGCACTAGGCGGCGGAGATGTCAACCTTGAATATAATGGGATTCTATAAAAAAAAAGGTCTAATCTTAAATATAGAATTCTAGGAAACAGTTCCAGACCTTAAGTGAAATTCTAAGAAATATGTCTGTATCAAATCAAATGTTAAAACCAGATAATTCGGACATGGTGCATGACTTTTGTACAGACTACACTCGGTAATACACAATATGGAAGTCTCTATTGTTCTCAATACACAATGGGTGATGGCTTTGGTATTTTCACTGTTTAGTTAAACGCGTCAGGTTATACCCTACAAACCTTTCATCACGTATCTTCACATTCAGTATTGCGTTTGAAAGTGTACTTGGAACACGAATTCATCGAAACGGATGTGTATTTTCTCATTTAGCCCAACGTATATTTTTCCCCTCCAGTGTTTCTACGCGTTAGTTACTTATGAATATGATTGCTCGGCCTTCCGGAGTAACCGGATGCATTTGAGCCCAACGGTTTGACTATCATCCCAGGAGAAACATAACGTTGTCGAACTGCTCTAACAAACAGATATTTCTATCCGCAGTAGAAAATGCTTTCGAAAGGCACAGGCAATTTAGTATGACTGCTCACTGACGCTATCTAGCGGAACATTTTTAAACTGCAGATGAAAGCTACACTATATTTCCCAGTGTCCTCTGCGATTTCCTCCTCTTTACGCCATCTTGCGCAAAGTGTGGTGTTCTCTTGCGAGCTAAGGGCGCAATCCGCCGACTCACACTTCAACCAAGGCCCATCCGTACAGATTTTGTACGCAGTCTTGTACTTTAGAGCACAAGGAACATTTCTGTGTCGAAAGTTTTGTAAACCTGACCGAGAATTTTGAAAATGGCATCAACCTCTGAACTCGCCTGTGTGTACAGCGCTCTCATCCTCCACGACGACGATGTCGCCATTACTGTAAGCATACTTTTGTCATATAATTTTTTCCCTCCCAGGAGCCTAGAAGACGCTTAAATTTTGTTCATCATCACAAGAGATTTGGTTATTTTGGGGGGTGAAAACAGGGCAGGGGACGGTGTCAGTCACGAACAAAACTCTGAATCAACCCTCGTGGGGGGAGGGGGGCACATGTTTCTGAACACCGTCAGACTCAGAACACAGAAGATTAGCTAAATCTGTAAAGGCTATGGTACCTTGGCTTACTTTAGGACGAACGAAGAAAATTAACACGTCCGCCTTCTCGCTCCCATGCACACAAAATTGTTGAGTTTTATGTTTCTGATTACCAAAATCATCATACAGTTTCATGCAGTTTTAACTAAGTAATTTAGTCTCACTCAACTTAGTCTAGTCTAGTCAAAAGTAAAGTAGCACAGGTAAAACTTGTTTTGAATACCCAAGATGATCAGAAATGTAGCTTGGTAACATAGCCCTCTCCCAGCTGCCAAAACCAGCAATCAATACAAATTTGGTGCAAAAAGCAGCGAAACATAATTTCACCACAGACAGTATATTGAACAGGGCTATAACTATCTGGAATACTCTCCCTAGCGAAACTAGAACAACCCGCTCCCTCAGCTCCTTTAAAAAGAAACTATGGACAATACTTGATAAATACTTGACGACACCTACTTAGTAAATAGTTCAATAGAATAATATTGTATTGACAATGTAAATATAGTGGACAACATCTGTTATGTAATAGTTTATTAACCTGACATATAAATGTAATTGTAGTAAACGCACGACGACCAGGCCGGATATTCTAGCTTGTTAACGTTTCGCCACAACATCTGTTATGTAGTAATAGTATGTCTATCTGAATTGTAACTGACACCGTTAACTGTTAACTGTTCCGAATTGTTTATGTTATTGTTGTGAGGGCTAGCCCTTTATAATAGCCTCCGGCTAGTTGGGCAGTCCTGGCTGCATACATGAGTTATATCCAAACCAAACCAAAGATTAAAATTTAGAAAGAAAATGAACTAACTAGTATAATTAGTAGTAACTAGTTGAGTACACGAATTTGACACCAAGTTCCTTCTCCTTCCCAGGGAGAGAAGATCGAGGCCCTGATCAAGGCAGCCCACGTGGACGTTGAGCCGTTCTGGCCGGGACTGTTCGCCAAGGCCCTGCAGGGTTCCGACATCTCAGCCCTCCTGTCCGCTGTCGGGTCCGGCGGTGGCGGCGGCGCGGCTGCACCTGCAGCTGGGGGCGGTGCAGCTGATGCACCTGCTGCAGGTCAGAGGATGACTCTGTTTTCTCTTTCTTAATTTTAGGCTACATCTTTGGAGCACAGTTATTGCTATGTACTATATATAAAAATGTTTAGGTTCAAGTCCAGAAAATCTGAACAGTGAGAACCAGTTCTGGACTTAAAAAAGTTTGCCAACATGTAATTTTGTATATGTCATGGGTTTCGGTCTGGACTTATAAGTACAGAGCTGAACCTAAACCTCTGGACTTAAATCCGGACCTGAACCTAAACATGACTCATGAGTTTAAGTACATGGCACTAGGCACAATTCAATGCTTTCAAGTACACAATGTAAAGGTACTGAAAACTGCCACAAAATTGCCAACTACAATGTATCAGTTGGCAATTTTCGACACAAAATGATACTTTTGTGTTACTGATCGGATCATCCCATATTTTTTGGTAGAGGTAATTTTTGAAACACCACAGGTGGTTTTATTCTGTCTTGGTCTTTATAGTAAAATTATAGCTATTGATTTTGGTGAGTATCTGTAATTGTGGTCCTTACAATTGTGGGATTACATTCTTGACAGCTGAGGAGAAGAAAGAAGAGAAAAAGGAAGAGTCTGATGAGGAATCTGATGAAGACATGGGCTTCGGGCTGTTTGATGATTAGACCTAAGTCTACTGTCCTTGTCCGAAAGGCAAGATTTGGCGTGAACTCCCATAACTCTGGGTGTCGTTTTCCGCCACTTGCTTGGCTTGGTTGTCTGCCTCTACCAAGTCCTAAAACTTCACTGCCTGATGATAGCAATTGAACTAACCTTTTCAGGGATACCAGCATTCTTTGGTGATGCTTGGAAGCTCTCCAGAGAAATTCACTTCTGGAGTCATATATTAGCCCCATTCATGTTGTGTCTTTTTGCTGAAGTGCTTGCTTGTGCCATGTTGTTTTTTGCTGCCATCTTTGGCAGGCTTCCATGTATGCTACTGGTGTAGCGTGATGTGAACTAGTGTTGCTTGGTGTATGTTTACACATTTATTACATTGTCACTACCTGATGGTTACCATTTTACAGCTCAGAAATCTTACAGATGTTTTTTGTTTTCTTTTACAGCTAAAGAAGAGGAGAAGAAGAAGGAAGAATCCGAGGAAGAAGAGAGTGATGACGACATGGGATTCGGACTGTTCGACTAGATCCATTGTCTTCAACATCTGTCAGAAATGGAAAAAAAAATGTCCATACATGCTTCCAACTCCTTTGTGTATCTGACATGATATTCAGTGTGACCTGGAATGTTATAATATATTACCAAGGTTTTCTGCTTATTCTGTGTACATGAAGAAGTAAAAGCTGTATGATAACAAGAAAGACGTGACTTGTGTCTTCATTGTCTACTGCTACACTGGTTGAAAGGGCTGTGACAAATTCCATGTAAAGAAAATTGAAACTTCTGTCCCTGGAAGTGTTTCAGATATGCAGCAATTAAATATAGTGTGTGATGATAATTATTTCAAATTAATACAGGAATACCATCTCAAATGTTATATTTGGTAGTGAAGTGAAGAAACTAGGTCTTTATCACATTCAAATGTGCTAAGCATGGGTTCTCCAAGCCACAAACCAAGCTACACTGACTACCTAGTAGTTTTTACCTAGTCCTATGACTGACCAAAGCAAGCTATTTCAAAACAATGGAAGACAAGTAAACAATGACACAGTATTTATATTATACAGTGTAGGCTTTTGTTTCATTCTTTTAAAAACAAAGGAGATGAGCATTTAACTTTTTAAGACATTCTGCTGCAGTCCAATTAAGTAGAATACTGGTACATGTTGGTGTCATTTCTCCACACAGAACAAGGCTGGTTTCTTCTGAGCTGATTTCTCACGCTGCACTTCCTCTAAGTAAGGCTGTAGGTAGGGGTCCTCGCTGTACTTGGTCCACTGTTCAGGCACCAGTACCTGTTCAAGTTGGAAAAACTGCACTTTGAAATACTGTACTGTAGATCACTTGATGTTTGCAGTAGTAAAAGATCGTGGTCAGAGGAAAATGAACATGTTTGCAGAACTATTCGTTCGTGGTGGCGGCAGATCAGCAAAAAGAAAGTTGGCAAATTATCTCTTTATGCTAACCCAGACTAAAGCACTCACATGCATTGCCAAAATTTCCACATCAAGAACATATCTGGAAATGTGAAAAATAACTAATTCCTACATTACCATTGATATGTTTGAAAAGCTGCATTATTTCAAACAGTGGGATTCTTAGTAGATAATTCTGCTGAAGAAGCTAAGTTGTGACACAATTTCCATCTATATGTAAATTTTGGACATAAAACAGCTGTGGACTTGTGTACAGTCCTTTTTACCTGTAACCTATTTCAGTCC
Organism: Branchiostoma belcheri; assembly: GCF_001625305.1. Classification (NCBI taxonomy): domain Eukaryota; kingdom Metazoa; phylum Chordata; class Leptocardii; order Amphioxiformes; family Branchiostomatidae; genus Branchiostoma; species Branchiostoma belcheri. Next base: position 2,407,077 of record NW_017804032.1, read on the forward strand.
AGAACAACTTCTATTGATTTATGAAACCTATTGAGAAACTGATGGTGAGACCCACAAAATTAGGGACAGGTCACTACACATGGTATGCACCATTGAGGAAGGTAATTGTGCAGAAAGGTATTCAGCAGAAAAAACAATTTGGATACATGTTGTTTCTCTCTCTCTGCTTCTAAATAAATTCAAAGGGCACGTAATGGTTTCCATAACCAGATGAATATTAAATTTTACAAAGTGAGTCTTCCTACCTCCCCTTAAGTGCCCCCCCCCCACTGCCACACATTTTGAAACATGTACATGTTGTAATGCCCCTCCCCCTGTACATATGTAGTTATAAAAAATGAAATCCATTGTTTTTCTTCATGAGGTGAACTTATCTTGCCATTCCCTCATTAGGCATGTTCATGCAACTTGAATGGACAAAGCTACATTGTATGTTGGTGGTTGTAGCATCTCTCAAAACTATTCCACATTTCAGTCTATATTCTTAAAGGACAAAATACTACTACATGTATACTACCATAGTATAGTAGACTTTTGGAATGGCTACCAAAACATACATGTATGTGTTGCCTTAACTTTCTCACCTGTTTCTTCAAAAGCAGGTTGACTGCCCTGCACACTCTGAGATGTCGTTCCTCCAGCGTATTCCTGGGCAGTCGTCTCAGGGATTCTCTCACGTTCCCTCCTTCATACAGCAGGTCGTCTTTCTTCAGCCCCAGCTGGTTCTTCCCACCTGAAGTGAACCTTGTCTTACTCCTCTCCAGCCAGGTGTAGTCGCTGAGTGTGATTACCTGGTCTTTGTTTCCCGTTTCTCTCCTATTTTTTGTCTCCATAATTATGTAATGTTGTTAGATCTATTTACATTAAGATCACTTGAAATGTCTGTATCCTTTTCCTGATTCAACTGTCTGCTGTGCAATTTAAGTTGAAAGTTCATAAAATATTTATGGCAGACACAGTGCGATTCCTAGAATGTGCCAACAGATATGTAATTATCCTACATATACAATGTATATAGGTAACGCTTAAGCTGCAAACCATGCAATTGGAGCTGTCCAAGTGTAGGAGAATGCTACAGTAGGCTCAGTTGGGAAAAATCCACTGGTGTAGAAAGGGCCAGATGGTCTAAGTATGCAACAATTGGTACATAACCACAGCTGGAGGGGTTTTCATTGAGCAGCCCTGTTCACCTCTGACTCTAACCTGGTTACAGCTTCTTTTGTGTAAAGAGACTAGGGTGACACCAACTGCCCGACCTTTCTGTCATACAAATACAGTACAATGCGATGCAGATACACGTAACGCATATTAGTTACATGATCTTGATAGACTAATGAAATGTAGAAATGTGGTAAGAAGGTACTGATCATTCTATGGGCATGTTTAATGTGCTGGTTTCTCTGGTGTTTTCATGTCAGAGCACAAAGACTCAAAAGCTCACCAGGGGTCAAGGATATTGACTAGTCCTGCCTTCAGGCAAGTATGGTGGCTCCTTCAACTTAACAATACCCCAGTATTAAAAAGTGGGGGGCGTGAGGTATAATTTACATGTGTACTTTGCTTTCATCTTTGTGTTTGCCACAACTGCACATCATTTTATTCATGAACATCAAGTTTTCATATTATTTTATTTCTATAAAGGAGCATTAAATGTCTGTATCTGTATAGCCGGTATAACCGCCTTTCGGCGTAACACACCAGCTTCGCAGGCACGCGGCGCGGCGGCAGCTGGCTATATTACACCGATCGACTTGTTACACCTAACCCTTGAACTTCTAGCTCTAGACATTGTTTAAAGCTATCTATTGACAATGCCCCTACTGTACTTGGTGACAGTGAGTTCCACTCTGCGATAGTTCTAGGAAAGAATGAATTCTTGAACACCTCAATCCTTGGTTGATAACTCTGGTACTTGAATGCGTGGCTATTTCTTGTTCTCTTCTGGGCTGGTATTAGGTACTTAGTAGTTGGGACATCCACCAGTTTATTAGTCATTTTGTACATCATGCATAGTCTAGACATCTTTCTTCTGTCTTCCAGTGAGGTCCACTGTAGGTTTCTTTTCATTTCCGTGACACTAGCACCTCTTACATAGTTGTTCATACAGAATCTTGCAGCTTGATTCTGTACCCTTTCCAAGGTACCCTTTCTGTACCCTTGTCAACATGCAATTAGCTTTCATATTTTTTATTTCTGTAAATGAGTATGAATATTGTCTCCTCTCAGTAAAAGTATTAAAAGAAAATTCTTCAGTCAACAAAAGATTATGAAATAATAGAGGCAGAACAATATATCTGTATGTGTAATTACGTTAAAATCTATGACAGTAATTACATACTCAATACATAATATACCCCAAGGTTTCAAACCTATATCCATTTAGCCATGGCATGCCATTTTGATATGTAAGCAAACTGAGACACTGTAGATTAGTTACATTTTATTTGCTGATGGTAATATGGTACAAGTACAAAGGTACTACCATACCTCAAGGAGTGAAGCCAAATACATCTTTAATATTCCAAATCTGCACTGTATGAGTATGCATGATAAATCACCAGAGGAATACTGTACTCACCTAACCCTAACCCTAACCCTAACCCTAACAGTCATTAATTGAATAGTTAAACCACCCACCCCTCAGCCTATTTCTTCCAGTCCATTACATAAAAGATTTGAACAAAAGCATTGACAGAAAACAATTGGAATTATTCATTGATAAGAAAACAAAAAGAAGTATTTTCATCCTTTTTTGTACACATTTTCAGTTCCATTTACTCCGACGAGAATATTAGCACCAGAGATTTTGTTGACATACGCCTTTTTTTGACATAACGAGAAGATTTTGACACAACAAGTACGTAGTACAAAAACGAAGCATATGTGAATCAGCCCCGTCTGTACTGGACACCAGGCAGGACACACAGCATCTCAAACAGCAGGTTAGCTGCAGTCAGCGCTGTGTTACCGGATGGGTCATAGGCTGGGGAAACCTGGGGAAGGCAGCAGAATTGTTAGATAAATGTACAAGTACATCTGTGCCAGGTACATTAGCCTGGGTACCATCATCATCAGCGATCTATACCACAGTGTGAGCATGTATGAAGAGTGAGTAAAAAACTAAACAGCAATGTCAGGTACCAAGGCTACAACCAAATGTCACAGGTATGACTGATTGCCATTTTGTAATAAATACAGATATACTTGTATCCTCCAGACTTAATCTGCAGTCATTATCTGCAATATATATAACATCAACAGGTGGCACTGTTCAACATCTCTTATCTACATTCTACATGATGTACACTGTGTTTTCAATATGATAACTTCATAATACACCTACATTTTAAGTAGATCTTGTAGTAAAATGTAGTAAAAGTTACGGTATTTCTTGTGGCATAAATGATTAGAAAAATAATTATATTGTTCTCACCTCAACCAAAACTACTTAACACAGTTTAGATCTCTCTTATTCACATGATGCCTTATATATAGTACCGGTAGATCCCTCAAAAAGTTTGCTAGCAAAGTCTACAAAAGTTATTTCTTGGGGCATGAAAATGGCTAAAAAAAGAATACTGTTCTCACCTCTACCAAGTCCCCTCCGACCAGGTTGAGCCCCCGACATCCCCTGATGATCTCCAGACCCTGGTGGGACGTCAGACCGCCTATCTCAGGTGTTCCTGTCCCGGGGGCGTACGCTGGGTCCAGGGCGTCGATGTCAAAGCTCAGGTAGACAGGCCCGGTCCCCATCTGTGCACGAACCTCCTCCATCAGTGGTGCCAGAGACTTGTACCAGATCTCTTCTGCCTGAACCACTCGGAAACCCTGCAAGATAAAATGCACTCACATTTACTGAACTGTTGATGCTGATACACAGTGCTTAGAGAGGAATAGTGTACTTCTAGAGGAATATTAGTACACTGTGCTAACAGCAACAGTATACTACAAGAGGCACGTTATTATACAGTGCTACATTGTTCAGATTGGGGCATTAATTTTGTGTTTATAGACTGAGTATACTGTTAGAACTTTTTACCCTCTAATTACTGTGGGATTGTCTGTTAGTGGAGCAGTTTACCACAGAAATGGCAGCACAGAAAAAGTAAACAATTCCCCAATATCTAATATTATGTAGGCTCATCTTAAAACATTCAAGAGTGACTTTCGACCAGTTACAATATATAATGCAAGCATAAGGAAGGTTTCCCCCTATAGTCTGCTACATGTATGACAAAGAAGGACTAGCCAGTCTTTAAGCAATCTCTTGTGTCAGGAATGATGTAAAAAGATAGGTATTCACCCTTGAAAGTGCATAAGTTTAAGAAAGGTGATCTCCATCTAATTCATTATGATTGTGTAACACATCAGATTGGCAAGCATACATGCATAAAGTATGCAGACATTAAAAAGTGATTTTTTTCTATACCTGACTTCTTGACCAATCATAGTCGTAATCAGTGTACCCTGTTCCGCGCAGCCCTATCTGAATGACTCGGCTACAGTCCAGGAGACCTTCTTCCACCGCACGATAGAACGGCGTACCGTGGGCTACCTTCTCGTTGCCCATTTGGTCGTGCGTGTCCGCGTGTGCGTCCACATGCACTAAGCCAACTGGGCCATGCTTATCCTGTAATAGAATATATGCACTTATATTGTATATAGAAACTAATACTAGTAGTGTGCAGCATTCACCACAAATGACTGAATGATCCTCCCCTGTTGATTGAATTTTTAAAAAATTATTTTAACAGAAGAACTCTGACAAATGTTATGAGGTCTTTTCCAGAATGGCATTGGACTTTTTAGCTAGCTATGGGAACCTTGTTAATTTTCCCATCTGGCAAAATATTTTGAACTGTGAATACAAACAAATGCAACCAGGGAGAGATCACTAATCATTCAAGGTGAGTGCCACACCTTAACTGATCTACCTGTTGCCTGCTCCACCCATAATCATCACTGGAATACCCCGTGCCTCTCAGCCCTATCTGTAAAACGCGTCGGCAGTCTAGGAGGCCGTCCTCCACCGCCCTGCGGAAGGGCGTGCCGTGGGAGACTTTTTCTCCGAGCTGTGTGTCGCTGGTGTCAGCGTGGGCATCAACATGTACTAAGCCAACAGGACCATACTTGGCCTACAAAACGTAACACATAAACGGAATCACAAGGGCTGAAAACATTTTCTGACAAAATTTTTCCTCAAAACTATTTCACAAACTTTAACAATTTCTCAGTTCTTTGTGCTTAGAATGACTTCTCTCATATAGTTCATCTAGCAGCCCTTATACAATTTATTGTTGTACATGCTTCACTCATGATACCTAGACTAACACTATATAGACTAACTAAAGCCCCATCCACTTCAGAAGTTACTAGTACATACCTTAATGGCTTGTAAGATGGGGTAGGTGAGAGTATGGTCACCCCCAAGGGTCAGGGGCTTGCACCCATTTGCCACGATCTCAGCGTAAGCCTCTCGGATCTTCTTCACTGCGTCCTTCAAGTCGTACATGTTGATGAAGACGTCTCCGATATCCGCAACTTGGAGGGAGTCGAACGGTGCAGCACCTGTGGAGAAGGACCCCCGCAGCAGTAAAATCAAGCAAAGGATAAGGTAGATAATATTATCAACTGGGTACGAGAAATAAACTGTGTATAGTAATAGTGTACTAGTACTAGTAACATATGGTACCTAACATACCTGTCCAGTTGTTGTAAGGTCTGAGCATGACCGACTCGGTGCGAATCTGTCTTGGTCCAAATCTGGTTCCTGACCGGTTGGACGTACCGATGTCCAGTGGGATCCCCACAAAGCAGGCATCCAGACCTGTGTGTGCAACAGTGCATAGAATTGATGATAACTATATATATAATGTAATGTCATCAGTGAAAAGCCTATGAATATACTGTAAAAATTACTATAATGTGAAAATTATAATATCCAGATCAAAGCCGGGTCAAAGCGAATCTATTTGGCTTGATCCGGAGTCATTCTGGACGATTCTATCCTTGTGTAAAAAGGGCACTGATTGACAAGATGGGCAGGCAACACCAAGCACACTTCTGTGTGGCGTTGCCAAAAACTGCGTGGGGTCATGTAGGGGGCAAGTTATGCCTGGCCTGGCAACATGTGTGTGGGGTCCCCCCACCGCTGTCACAAGACTTGACAATCAGTAAAAGCTGAAACAAAGCGTTAGAAAGTTCTGTAAGCACCTTGTGTATCCTTCTGGACGGGTAGACGCATCATGGAGGCGATGCCGCCGGGTCTGGGCAAGTCGTTCCCGCTGGGAGGAACGTTAAACTTCTGCTGCCAGACACCGCTCGTGCACAACGGTCTGGATCCTTCAAGGGGACCAGAACGGCCCCGAAGTGTCTGCAGAAGAACTCGTCTGGCTGCAACCGCCATGATTTCTGTTCTATAACGTCCTTGGTTCTTGTGAAAGTAGTACTCCGGTCCACTAGTACTATACTAGTTCACTGCGTAAGGGGGCGGGGTTGCATGCCAGCTGACTGCCTGAGCGCCAAGAGAGTTCAAAGTTCACAGTTGTTGATCATCGAGAAAATGCTGACGCTACAAAGACAAGGTTAAATCCCTGGCAGTCCAATGTTGTTTTTGTAACTTTTGTCGAAAAGCCGATTTTAATTTGGAAAAAAAACCCCAACACATTACCGTTACGGATTTTCATTACGAACATTTCGCTGTGAGAGCCACACAATGTTGGTTCGAATGACCTAATGACGAACTCGCGACCTATTTTTCGGATAATGTACAAGCAGATGTTAGGGTATAATGAATTTCTTTATGGCTGACTCGTATTCTTGGCACGCACTAGTCCCGAGATGAGGTATTTCATGACACACAGCCTTGCATTTCCCCGGGCAATGAGTTGTAAATCGGGTCCTAGCTACTTCCCACTCTGAGATGACGTGCTGTTGTAGAGAGAGAGGGAAGTCGCCAGGAGGCGTGTTGAATTAAAGGCCCACTACGTCTTCTTCTTCTCACAGACAAGCAGGGGGGGATATATTACCTCACACGGAGGTTTCAAAAACGTACCTTGGGTCAATACTCACTCATTGGACCTACGTACTACATGTACATTTTGTGCCATACTGGCTGGCCGTAGCTTTCGGTAGGGAATTTAATTTTGTGATTTACACATGTGCACCACTCGGTGTTTTTAATTTATTCGGCGGTTGTAGTAACTGAAGAGGCTTTATCATACCATATACGCCGAGGATAGGGCGAATCACTTACGATATTATCATATAGCCCATCCAAACTGGCACAGTGCACATTCCTGTATAACATACAGTCACTCCCCTATCTTTACCATCCGCTGGGTTGATGTTCCTGTGCACCTTCCTTCAATGTCCAGGACCCAACAACAGAGTCTAGATCGCAATATTGGTTTTCAATTCTTCAAGGAAAAATTTCTGACATCGCGTTGGCATTGGGCCCTTGTGTTTGTTTTAGGCTGTTGTACCAGGGTTCACCTGGGGCCACCGGCGGTCATTCGAACAGACTGGGGTTACCGACGGTCATTTAAATTTCTTTAGTCAAGTAACAAGTATGTGTAACTAATGTGCGATCCACATCATAATTGTACAAAATTGCAGTGCACCCGTGCCCAACGGCGCTCTTCATACCACAACTTCACCGATCTCAGCTGGAGACGCAAAACTCTCCCAGATCTACCAGATCGAGGATTTAAAAGGTACTGGCACAGTTTTTCGTCAACTTATCTGTGGTGATGCATTTATCATGATCACGATAACTGTCAACCATAGGAGAAATTTTGTACCAACAACGGTTGAACTTTGTAACAGTCTTCCGTGGGAGATTGCTATGATCAGGGACAGACAGAGAGTTAAATGTGAAGTTAATTCTTTCCTCAGCGCAAAACTCTGACAGCATTCTGCTGCTAATGCTGAGCAGACATAGAAAAACTGTCTTTCTGAACAAGACGCTCCCAAAAGTCTTACTCCATGGTATGTTCGCAGCTAAATCACAGGGTTCCATTTGTTTAATCGGTATGCAATTTTATACGTCGTCTCCAGTCGGGTGGGAATTTTGATACAGCGTTTTGAAGAGTTTTTAACACGTGCTTTTAATAGCCGGCCATCCTACAACCAGCCGCGATCGAGAGAAGGTTCCATTCCGCCCACAGGCTCCGGGCGAGTGGGAATTTTAATACAGCGTTTTGAAGACTTTTTAACTGTAGATAACTGTACAGCGCTAATAAATATGCTAGTATTTCGTATATTAGTATATTAGTAATTGTTTCGCACTTGGTTGGTTGGTAAATTGACCTCAATATCCACTTACTGGATAAGGTCGTATTACATAACAACGCTAAGCTAAGCAGGATTGATTCCCACGGACACATCAAAGAGCAAAGCGACACACTCTCTGAGTCGCTAATCAGGAGGAATTGACCTTCTGGCCTCTGACGCCAGTGCAGTCAGAGACTATGGCCCGGTTTACACGGAGGGAAAATCCTTGCGTACGAAAATGTTTATGGATAGAAGGGATGGCATCAACTTTATTTATTAAAGAAGCAGAGTTCGGATTTAAAAGCAAAAGGACCAACGGGAACGGGGTGTTAAAGAGGCAATATATGAAAGAATGTACAACCCCACCCTCAACAGGGAAGGGGGGCTACGGGTCGATCTTTCCGGCACTTGGGATTTGGCACTCCCAGCCCCGAGGACAGACAACACTTAAGCTCCTGTTCTGTATAACAGGAGCTTTCAGACTAATTTGCATAATCTTGTCTTGACTTGTCTGACTTTTGTTCATTTTTCGACTTCCAAAAAATTTGTCTTCACTTTATTTGCATATCAATCAATAGCTTGTACTTATAAACCTGCTTTCCCCTCTGGTCTCTCAGTCACTGACGAAAGCTAGTGGATACTAGCTGAAACGTCTGACGTTTTCAAAATCATATCCAGTTGCAATTGCTTGAGTAACTGTTTTTTGGCGTATCGTATTACCTGGATGTCTAACCTTCATCGACGTACTTGAAAGGACCAACAGAGTGCCTGGGTGACTCTGTAAGCGGCACTTTCTGGTGACCTTCTGGCCTGTCACACCAATTAAAAAAAATAAATTTGACAAAAAATAACATCGCAGGTAACGAACAGGTCTAAAGTATTGGTGTCTAAGCCTAGCTTGGTCCAAGTAATTTTCTCAATTTCTTTATCTGCTTAAACATAAACTGTTCAGAAGAGAAGGACACTGGACAGGACATGCAATTACAGATGTTGCAATTTTACCCACCTGTTCGTCGGTATGTTTGAAGAAAAGGAAACAAATTGTGCAGGACATAAGGGATAGAAGGGATGACCAGGAACTGTTCAGAAGAAAAGGACACTGGACAGGACATGCAATTACAGGTGCTGCAATTTTACCCACCTGTTTTTCGGTACGTTTGAAGAGAAGGAAACATTGTGCAGGCTATAAAATACATGTACTGTTGATCGTCATAGAAAACCTGGTGACCTGACAATTTGATAGCTATATAATCCAAGTAGTAAAATAGGTACGGTTTAATATATTAGCGCGGGAAAACTGGAATTAATAATGAACATGTCTGGAATTACATTTATTTTCCGGGGGGGGGGTCTTTTCCTTTTTCGTTAGCTTCGATCTGTCTGTTAGATGAAATGGAAATACATACCGTACAGTCAACAACTGCTTGTAAAGCTGTTTTCAAAAGATGGGCACTGGAGTATGGACAGAACCTGCAAGTAATGTATATTATTACAACCATTAGCGTGATTAAATAGAAAGACATTGTGCAGAGCATGCAACTTCTCTGTGAGCCTCACAGAGAAGTTGCATGATCTGCACATTGTCTTTCTATTTAATCACGCTAATCACTGTGTCCCAAGGTCGTTAACGTTGGTATCAAAACACAGACACTGGACAGACTCAGCAATTAATGTGAGTCATAAGTGGAGCAATTACTACGATTAGTGATCTTTTATTCCTAGCTATACTTTAGGTGTCCACAGGGCCTAGGGAGACACATTTCGTCAGAAAAAAATTAAGGTGGGCTGAAACAAAAGGGCGCCGCCCGCGCGTCTGGACAATAATATGTAGCGTGCAAATTGTAATTGCCTCATCAGTAGTGGTAAACAACGATCTCACAGGTGGTCGTTGATTGTGTACCTTGACTTCTTCTTCTTTTATAAACTTTCTTGGTACATCACAAATAATTTTTTAAGGGTTGGATAGTGTAGTACTAGTACTGGACCATTTTGTTTGCAAACTTTGCCAGAGATTTAATTTGGAGCGATAATTAATAACCGGCTGACGGGCCATGATGTCCATGTTTGTTTGATGTTGTTAATTTCTCGTCGGCACGACGACATAAAGACGAAGAAATATCTGTAATCTTGTTGTCACCGCTTACTAACCTGCTACACCTGCAAGTATGCAGACCCCCAAACCCACCAACCCTATCATTCACGGCCAGTGATTGGTTGGAAAAATTGGGCCGTGTCTATACGGAATCACCCAAACCGCGATTCGGGTAACTCACATTCCTCACATCTGGTCCACGTGCCACACACACCTGTGAAACCGTGTCCGAACACAATACGCTTGAGCTACATTTATTGCTGTTTGATGATAACACGCAAGGTGGCGTGTTATTAATGTCAGAGGTCAACGACCTGCTTGCTGATGCACCCCTCCCAGCGTATCTCGGCCGAATGCCGACGTGGTCCCGCAGAGGCGGTGAAGCTCGCCTAGAACGGACACATTATTTGACCATTACTGCTCTTTAAGTTGCTGCCACGTAAAAGTTGGTATTGCATATAAAAAAAAGAAATATCACCCCGTAATCCATGACCAGGCGAAGTTACATTGAAATCACATTGCGTTCAGACGCAAATCGCGATGCGGGGAAACCGATTCGAAACCACCTCTAGAAGTGGCTTGGGATCGAGGCGCTTTCAATGTGATTTCGGGGCGTTCACATGGAGCCACTTGAAACCGGCTTCGGGGTAAACCACATGTAAACCGCCTTGGGTGATTCCGTATAGGCCGTGTCGCGGTTTGGGTGATTCCGTATAGACACGGCCATAGACACGGCCTTGGTCAAGGACTGGTCACAACAGATAATTGACCAATCAATGGTTATATCTTAATGATAATTGCACAAAATTGCAGTGCACGTGTGCGTCAGAGTGTATAAAGACCCGTTCCCAACCACGCTCTTCATACCACCACTTCACCGATCTCTGAAGACGCAAGTCTCTCCCTGATCTACCAGACCGAGGATTCAAAAGGTACTGGCGCAGTTTTTGCCAACTTATCTATGGTGAAGCTTTTAGTTTTATCATGATAACTGTCAACCATAGGAGAATTTTTGTACAAACAGCGGTTGAACTTTGGAACAGTGTCTTCCAGGGGGGAGATTGCAAAATTGCTATGATCAGGGACAGACAGAGAGTTAAATGTGAAGTTAATTCTTTCCTCAGCGCAAAACTCTGACAGCGTTCTGTCTTAAGGCAGTCCTGCTGCTAATGCGAGAGCAGGCATGGAAAAAACTGTTTTTCTGAACAAGACGCTCACAAAAGTCTTACTCCAGATGACTTCTAACTCTATCCATTTCACAGATTTTTTTGTAGTGCAAAAGATCAGGAAAGATTCTTCCTATTATTTATGACAGTATGGATGCTTACTAGATATAAGTACATGTAAAAAGTTCTTATGATTCTTGTCCGTGGCCGCTGCCCCGCCACTTCGACCTTTCGAAGCAAAATGAAGGCATTGACTTGTCATTGACTTGACTGATTTCCCTCTCTCCCGTACGCCAGACGAAGCTTAGTGACACCATGAGGCTGTTTGTGAGTGTGCTGCTCGTGACCATGGTCGTCGTGGCCACGCTGATCGACGACTCCGAGGGGTGGCGGCGCCGGCGCAATGCCGTGCGCAGGCGTATGCGAGTGGGTTGGTGGGTTGACAAGGCCGACGGTACGTTTAGCTTTATCGGAGTTATCCCCAAGCAGTCTGGGCTTATATTTAGGCGTAAAACACTGTTTTTGCATAGTAAATTACTAGTATGCAATCTGCGTAAGACTAGGTTTTGATTTGGGCCCCTTTCCGTCTCGATAACTTATCTTTGACGGTGCATTCGGGGTGTGGCTGTCCTCAAACATTGGACCTCCTACCTTACGTCCAATCCAGGACGTCTATGTCCAAACTGAAGCTATCGTAAGCATACAATCCTTTATATACCGCAAGGCCGCTTTGCCACGTACCTTGTCTTTTGGCTAGTTCTGACTAGAAGTCTGCGTTTTTCTCTTGTTTCACCCCCTCTCTACAGATAAAGGGTGCGGAAAAAAGGGGCATCGCTGTACGCTGAGAAAGTCTTGATACTTTTAGTCCCTGTATTTTCAGTTATACCTTGATCAAGTGTGTTTTCTTACTGATCGCCAGCGCCTGCCTTTACTGTCTGTGTGGTGTCGTGTGGCGTAATGGCCCGAAAGGTCCTGGGTTCGATCCCCAGACATGCCTTTGCGGAAAGGCACTTTACACGACTTCCCTCTCTGTACTGGAGTAATGACGCCCGCAGCGCCTTTCGGCTTATCGAAGTCGACACCGTGTCGATCTAACATTGATGAGGACACAGACGGATTTGGTGTCGCCAATGTGACAAGATCTTTACATTTGCCTCTAAGAACCTTACAATTTTTTAAATGTCTGTTTACAGGCGAGCTGATGGAGGTCATGCAGGAGGCCAGGTCCCTCCTGGAGGTACTGGACGACCTGGACGAGGCACCCGAGCCTCGCATGGAGGAGAGGGAGTATGAGGAAAAAGGTAAGAAACTTGACAACTTCTGTTTCTTTAACGGTTTGCGCATGATCGGAGCACAGTTGTGGATTTTCTAGTCTAGAGCTACGTACGGAAACAAATGTACAAGTACTTCATCTAAACGATTTACACGATTATAACAAACACACAAGCAAACAAATATTGTAACGTACAAATGTAACCGAATTCTCAAAACAGTGTACGCGATGTGCCGTGAGGCCCGTTGTCCTGTATCGTGTAGAAGTAGAAGACGGGCATGATTTTGATGCTTCGTGGTTGCAGTTAAAAGCATGACATGCCATAACGGTAGATGATATCTGAAAATGGATCAATGTTTGATATTATGATATATCTTTTTACAGGCTTACATCCAGGTGACCGGAAGTAGAGCTGGCTCCTAGCTGCTCCTGACGTCCACAGTTCGACTTTTTGATCGGCGTCAACCGCCCAGACTTAGCGACCATCAACTACACATAGAATGGGGGATTGCTAAGGTTTATAATCCATAGACTTCTATTAATCATCCTCTACTGTGGTTACATAAAGGTGAATTTCCGATGTATGAATGATTCCAGCCTCACCAGGGGTCAAGGATATTGACTAGTCCTGCCTTAAGGCCAGTATGGTGGTGCCTTCAACTTAACAATACCCCTGTATTAAAAAGTGGGGAGCATGAGGTATAATTTACATGTGTGTTTTGCTTTCATCTTTGTGTTTGTCACAACTGCACAGCATTTTATTCATGAACATCAACATTAGTTTTCATATTATTTTATTTCTATAAATGAGCATTAAATTTGTCCCCTCTCAGTATTTGTAAGTTTTGAGATAAAAGAAAATTTTTCAGTCAACAAAAGATTATGAAATAATAGAGCCAGAACAGTATATCTGTATGTGTAATTATGTTACAATCTATGACAGTAATTACATACTCAACACATAATTCAAATATACCCCAAGGTTTCAAACCTTGGGACTCCTAAATCCATTTAGCCACAGCATGCCATTTGGATATGTAAGTAAACTGATACACTGTCTTGCTTTGTGACATTTTATTTGCTGATGGTAATATGGTACAAGTACAAACGTACTACCATACCTCAAGGAGTGAAGCCAAATACATCTTTAATATTCCAAATCTGCACTGTATGAGTATGCATGATAAATCACCAGAGGAATACTGTACTCACCTAACCCTAACCCTAACCCTAACCTAACCCTACCAGTCATTAATTGAATAGTTAAACCACCCAACCCTCAGCCTATTTCTTCCAGTCCATTACATAAAAGATTTGACAAAAGCATTGACAGAAAACAATTGGAACTATTCACTGATAAGAAAACGNGGTCCCGCCAGAGGCGGTGAAGCTCGCCCTAGAACGGACACATTATTTGACCATTACTGCTCTTTAAGTTGCTGCCACGTAAAAGTTGGTATTGCAAATAAAAAAAGAAATATCACCCCGTAATCCATGACCAGGCGAAGTTACATTGAAATCACATTGCGTTCAGACGCAAATCGCGATAGCGGGGAAACCGATTCGAAACCACCTCTAGAAGTGGCTTGGGATCGAGGCGCTTTCAATGTGATTTCGGGGCGTTCACATGGAGCCACTTGAAACCGGCTTCGGGGTAAACCACATGTAAACCGCCTTGGGTGATTCCGTATAGGCCGTGTCGCGGTTTGGGTGATTCCGTATAGACACGGCCATAGACACGGCCTTGGTCAAGGACTGGTCACAACAGATAATTGACCAATCAATGGTTATATCTTAATGGTAATTGCACAAAATTGCAGTGCACGTGTGCGTCAGAGTGTATAAAGACCCGTTCCCAACCACGCTCTTCATACCACCACTTCACCGATCTCTGAAGACGCAAGTCTCTCCCTGATCTACCAGACCGAGGATTCAAAAGGTACTGGCGCAGTTTTTGCCAACTTATCTATGGTGAAGCTTTTAGTTTTATCATGATAACTGTCAACCATAGGAGAATTTTTGTTACCAACAGCGGTTGAACTTTGGAACAGTGTCTTCCAGGGGGGAGATTGCAAAATTGCTATGATCAGGGACAGACAGAGAGTTAAATGTGAAGTTAATTCTTTCCTCAGCGCAAAACTCTGACAGCGTTCTGTCTTAAGGCAGTCCTGCTGCTAATGCGAGAGCAGGCATGGAAAAAACTGTTTTTCTGAACAAGACGCTCACAAAAGTCTTACTCCAGATGACTTCTAACTCTATCCATTTCACAGATTTTTTTGTTAGTGCAAAAGATCAGGAAAGATTCTTCCTATTATTTATGACAGTATGGATGCTTACTAGATATAAGTACATGTAAAAAGTTCTTATGATTCTTGTCCGTGGCCGCTGCCCCGCCACTTCGACCTTTCGAAGCAAAATGAAGGCATTGACTTGTCATTGACTTGACTGATTTCCCTCTCTCCCGTACGCCAGACGAAGCTTAGTGACACCATGAGGCTGTTTGTGAGTGTGCTGCTCGTGACCATGGTCGTCGTGGCCACGCTGATCGACGACTCCGAGGGGTGGCGGCGCCGGCGCAATGCCGTGCGCAGGCGTATGCGAGTGGGTTGGTGGGTTGACAAGGGCCGACGGTACGTTTAGCTTTATCGGAGTTATCCCCAAGCAGTCTGGGCTTATATTTAGGCGTAAAACACTGTTTTTGCATAGTAAATTACTAGTATGCAATCTGCGTAAGACTAGGTTTTGATTTGGGCCCCTTTCCGTCTCGATAACTTATCTTTGACGGTGCATTCGGGGTGTGGCTGTCCTCAAACATTGGACCTCCTACCTTACGTCCAATCCAGGACGTCTATGTCCAAACTGAAGCTATCGTAAGCATACAATCCTTTATATACCGCAAGGCCGCTTTGCCACGTACCTTGTCTTTTGGCTAGTTCTGACTAGAAGTCTGCGTTTTTCTCTTGTTTCACCCCCTCTCTACAGATAAAGGGTGCGGAAAAAAGGGGCATCGCTGTACGCTGAGAAAGTCTTGATACTTTTAGTCCCTGTATTTTCAGTTATACCTTGATCAAGTGTGTTTTCTTACTGATCGCCAGCGCCTGCCTTTACTGTCTGTGTGGTGTCGTGTGGCGTAATGGCCCGAAAGGTCCTGGGTTCGATCCCCAGACATGCCTTTGCGGAAAGGCACTTTACACGACTTCCCTCTCTGTACTGGAGTAATGACGCCCGCAGCGCCTTTCGGCTTATCGAAGTCGACACCGTGTCGATCTAACATTGATGAGGACACAGACGGATTTGGTGTCGCCAATGTGACAAGATCTTTACATTTGCCTCTAAGAGCCTTACAATTTTTTAAATTAGTCTGTTTACAGGCGAGCTGATGGGGGGTCATGCAGGAGGCCAGGTCCCTCCTGGAGGTACTGGACGACCTGGACGAGGCACCCGAGCCTCGCATGGAGGAGAGGGAGTATGAGGAAAAAGGTAAGAAACTTGACAACTTCTGTTTCTTTAACGGTTTGCGCATGATCGGAACACAGTTGTGGATTTTCTAGTCTAGAGCTACGTACGGAGACAAGTGTATAAGTGTTTCCACTAAACGATTTACACGATTATAACAAACACACAAGCAAACAAAATGTTGTAACGTACAAATGTAACCGACTTCTCAAAACATTTCACAAGAGGACGCGATGTGCCGTGAGGCCCTTTGTCCTGTATCGTGTAGAAGTAGAAGACGGGCATGATTTTGATGCTTCGTGGTTGCAGTTAAAAGCATGACATGCCATAACGGTAGATGATATCTGAAAATGGATCAATGTTTGATATTATGATATATCTTTTTACAGGCTTACATCCAGACGACCGGAAGTAAAGCTGACTCCTAGCTGCTCCGGACGTCCACAGTTCGACTTTTTGATCGGCGTCAACCGCCCAGACTTAGCGACCATCAACTACACATAGAATGGGGGATTGGCTAAGGTTTATAATCCATAGACTTCTATTAATCATCCTCTACTGTGGTTACATAAAGGTGAATTTCCGATGTATGAATGATTCCAGCCTCACCAGGGGTCAAGGATATTGACTAGTCTTCCCTTCAGGCCAGTATGGTGG
This sequence comes from Branchiostoma belcheri, assembly GCF_001625305.1. NCBI lineage: Eukaryota > Metazoa > Chordata > Leptocardii > Amphioxiformes > Branchiostomatidae > Branchiostoma > Branchiostoma belcheri. The sequence goes on from NW_017804032.1 coordinate 2,423,995, forward strand.
TGCCTTCAACTTAACAATACCCCTGTATTAAAAAGTGGGGAGCATGAGGTATAATTTACATGTGTGTTTTGCTTTCATCTTTGTGTTTGCCACAACTGCACAACATTTTATTCATGAACATCAACATTAGTTTTCATATTATTTTATTTCTATAAATGAGCATTAAATTTGTCCCCTCTCAGTATTTGTAAGTTTTGAGATAAAAGAAAATTGTTCAGTCAACAAAAGATTATGAAATAATAGAGCCAGAACAGTATATCTGTATGTGTAATTATGTTACAATCTATGACAGTAATTACATACTCAACACATAATTCAAATATACCCCAAGGTTTCAAACCTTGGGACTCCTAAATCCATTTAGCCACAGCATGCCATTTGGATATGTAAGTAAACTGATACACTGTCTTGATTTGTGACATTTTATTTGCTGATGGTAATATGGTACAAGTACAAACGTACTACCATACCTCAAGGAGTGAAGCCAAATACATCTTTAATATTCCAAATCCGCACTGTATGAGTATGCATGATAAATCACCAGAGGAATACTGTACTCACCTAACCCTAACCCTAACCCTAACCCTACCAGTCATTAATTGAATAGTTAAACCACCCAACCCTCAGCCTATTTCTTCCAGTCCATTACATAAAAGATTTGACAAAAGCATTGACAGAAAACAATTGGAACTATTCACTGATAAGAAAACGAAAAGAAGTATTTTCATCCTTTTTTGTACACATTTTCAGTTCCATTCACTCCAACGAGAATATTAGCACCAGAGATTTTTTGACATACGCCTTTTTTGACATAACAAGAAGATTTTGACACAACAAGTACGTAGTACAAAAACGAAGCATACATGTATGTGAATCAGTCCCGTCTGTACTGGACACCAGGCAGGACACACAGCATCTCAAACAGCAGGTTAGCTGCAGTCAGCGCTGTGTTACCGGACGGGTCATAAGCTGGGGAAACCTGGGGAAGGCAGCACAATTGTTAGATAAGTAAAAGTACATCTGTGCCAGGTACATTAGCCTGGTCATCATCAGCACATGCATCTATAACACAGCGTGAGCATGTATTGGGGCAAGCAAGAAAAATGTTACTAGTAGGTACCCAGACAAGCAACTGTCACTGATACAACATCCTTTCATTTCAATACATGCAAACAGTGAGAGGCATACTAGCATCTCACAGACAAACTGAAGGAAAAGGCTTTTACGCAAAGCCTGCAGTCATTATCTGCAATATACATAACATCAACAGGTGGCACTGTTGAACATCTCATATCTACATTCTACAGTGTGTTTTCAATATGATAACTTCATAATACACCTGAGTCATGATGCCCAGAAATTACGTAACCTTACATTTAGACTAGATCTTGCAGTAAAATTTGTTGTAAAATTTATTGCCCTGTCACTTCATATTTTTTCTAAAAAAAATCCAAGAACCAACAAATCAAATTGGTGTGGCATTTGTTCTCACCTCTACCAAGTCCCCTCCCACCAAGTTCAGCCCCCGACATCCCCTGATGATCTCCAGACCCTGGTGGGACGTCAGACCGCCTATCTCAGGTGTTCCTGTCCCGGGGGCGTAGGCAGGGTCCAGGGCGTCGATGTCAAAGCTCAGGTAGACAGGCCCAGTCCCCATCTGTGCACGAACCTCCTCCATCAGTGGTGCCAGAGACTTGTACCAGATCTCTTCTGCCTGAACCACTCGGAAACCCTGCAAGATAAAATGTTCATACATTTACCAAACTGTTGGGGTTAGTACACTGTGCTACATTGTGCAGATTGGGACATTTCTTTCTTTTATAGATATAGAGTACTAGTATACTGTTAGAAACCAGAATGATATACAATGTAAATAGAAACTTGTGTTTTTCCCCGTGCGTGTCCGCGTGTGCGTCCACATGCACTAAGCCAACTGGACCATGCTTATCCTGTAATAGAATATATGCACTAATGCTAAGTGATTTATATACAAAAAGTTATACTACTGTGCAGCATTCACCACAAATGACTGAATGATCCTCCCTGTAGATTAAAAAAACAACAACAGAAGAACTCTTACAAATGTTATATTTTGAGGAAATTTCCAGAATGGCATTAGGCTTTAAGCTGTGGGAACCTTTATGGTTTTCCCATCAAAATGTTTTGAACTGTGAATACAAACAAAACTAGAAAGGCCAACATTTGCTTCGGAGCAAATGTAGGAATTTCACTCCATACCCTTCCCCAAACAAAAATGAGAGATTCTAAATAAATCATACTGCAATTATACAAGGACAAGCTGTTTTAATCTTGACAGGTATTTACAAAACTGGCACTTGGCAATTATCTCCCTTTTTTTTACAAAGATACAACGACACGCACTTTAAATCTCGACAGCTTTACTTTACACTTTTGACGAGATTGTAACTACTACTAACGGAAGCAAAATTTTCACGGCCTGAGAAAAATGGACATGTTCACGGAACTATATATTCACGGTGGTGACAGTTGCAGGAAAAAGAAAGTTATTTCCTAACTGTAATGATAAGTTCACAATACAGAGGTGACAGTGAAAACCGTGAACATTGACCCCCCGCTTGCGTTGCGGTACAGTGAAAAAAAATCGGGAATTACAGCAATCAATTTACTGAGTATGTTTGCTTAGTTTCCAGATGTTTTGTACTTGTAGTTTTTAAATGAACGAAAACCGATGCGCGCACAGATGTTACTTTTCTGACAACATCAAAGTGATTTTGGTTTGTATGTTGAAAAAATACAAAAGACTAACATTCAAAGTTATTGAAATTCTTGAGTAAGAACAATCAGTTTTGGAATGTTAAAAGCAAAGCAATGGATATTAAAACGAAAATGTTAAAATTAAATGTTGAAATTGTTAAAATGTAAAATGGTTAAAATTGTTGAAATTGTTAAAAATGTTAAAAATTGTAAAAAGGGTAATTAAAAATATCCGGTGTACCGGGGTTCGAACTCGCAATGTCTGGATTTGCAGCCCTGCGCGTTACCAACCGAGCTATCTGGACGCGTTTCCATTACTCTCTGCATTGTATGTCATATAAAGTGAACAACATGGCGGTAACGATCGCTTCAAGTACTAGTAAGGGACATTCTAGGAGATTTCCTTCTTTATCAGGTTCGCTTTTGAACCACCGGTACCTTGATGTAACGTAACTATCAATCCGGCTAGCAGAAGCCGCCGGCTCCCTGTCCAATCTTTGAAAACTGTCGGGCATGCAAGCCCTCAACGCTCGCTTTAGGAAAATTTGCCAGGAAGCGCGCCGTCTTGCGATGTTCTCAGCAACAACAAATGAACGCCTGTACACTCTACAATTTTGGTGATTCTTCAGAAATCGATAACAGAATATATAATACTAGTCGGTGAAGATTGCGTGCGCCGACGATACACATTACGTACCGTTGTTTACAGTACTCGCGGGGCGCAGGTCATTGACCTCCCGCTTGCGTTGTTCCAACAGAGAAGAGCAAAATATCTGCCAGTTTTTGCGTCAGATTTTCAGTGTTTGTTAAAATCATATACAGGCATCCATGCAGCTATAATTCTTCCAACTAGTTCGTAGTTAGGTGAAATGTTTATAGGAATCACACGAATCGGTATCCAATATCAGAGTATCAAATAGTAATGGCCCACGGCCGAGACCGCGTGGACCAGCCGATGGCCCACGGCCGAGACCGCGTTGACCAGCCGCGCTGGTAATCCCCCTATTGTACGTGAAAATGGTAGTAAATAAATTAATAAGCCAACAGCCAATCAACAGCCACATCTGCAAACATGACCACACCTGCTTGTATGCCCATATTTGGGCCTTCCCCCGAATTCCTTTCTTATTACGTCACGCGCGTACGCCCCCACAGTACTTTCCTATGGGGACCACTAAAAAGCAAATAAAACGATTGTAAAAGCTTATCAAAAAAAAATTAAAAAACGCCTAAGGGTATTTACCCACTCTACCTCTATACGAAATTACAGGTAATTTCGCCCAAAAATGAAGGAGTTGAATCAATTTAAAGAAGTGGCAGGAGAAGAAGAAGGAGGAGAAGAAACATCAGAAAAAGCAGTATTTCACTCCATACTGAAGTATGGAGTGAAATAATCAACCAGGGAGAGATCACTAATCATTCAGGGTGAATGCTGCACCTTAACCGATCTACCTGTTGCCTGCTCCACCCATAATCATCACTGGAATTCCCCGTGCCTCTCAGCCCTATCTGTAAAACGCGTCGGCAGTCTAGGAGGCCGTCCTCCACCGCCCTGCGGAAGGGCGTGCCGTGGGCGACTTTTTCTCCGAGCTGTGTGTCGCTGGTGTCAGCGTGGGCATCAACATGTACTAAGCCAACAGGACCATACTTGGCCTACAAAACGTAACACATAAACGAAATCACAAGGGCTGGAAATATTTTCTGAGAAACTCAGATTTTTTCCTGCAAAAAGATCTCACAGACACGTGAAAACTGTAATAAATTATCAGTTGTTTGTGCTTAGAATAATACTTCTCTCTTATACATGTAGTTCGTCTAGAAGCCCTTAAGCCCTTGTTGTACATGCATAAGCTTCTCCATCCTTTTTTTGCGGATCTCTGCAAAGGACAAACATGTTTTGAGCTGATCAACCTTTCCTAGCTCCGTGATCTGACACCAAAGTGATGAAATGTTATACAATCAGTTTTCCAACGTTGAGGTTGAAAATTGAAGTATGCTCATGCAACTTTTACTTTGTTAATTATTGTGTAAGTTGAATCACTAGAGGTTGTGAAAGTCTAGAAAAAAAGATAATCCCTACCTACCGACCCTAATTTTTCAGGACTGAAACAGGAAACTAGGCCAAACTACAACTTCATGGAAGGTAGGCTAACTAAAGTCCACTGTCCCGTGAACTTCAGAAGTTACATACCTTAATGGCCTGTAAGATGGGGTAGGTAAGAGTATGGTCACCCCCCAGGGTCAGGGGCTTGCACCCATTTGCCACAATCTTGGCGTAAGCCTCTCGGATCTTCTTCACGGCGTCCTTCAAGTCGTACATGTTGATGAAGACGTCTCCGATATCCGCAACTTGGAGGGAGTCGAACGGTGCTGCACCTGTAGAGAAGTGGGCATGTGACATTGTATGAGTACAAATAAACATACAACAAGTTGATATTGTGTTGCAGTTTGGTAGAACATTGTTCATACTTGGCTTTAGCAATATAGCCAGTCAGTGTACCCTCCAAGCAGAGGTTGGTGGGATTGTTACCTTAAGCTTTCTATACCTGTATATCATTAATTATATGCTCCGTTTTTTCTGTCACTACCTTCTGTTGGTGGGGGCAGTGACAGAAAAAATGAGGCATACATAGAATAGAAAGTTCCCCACCAACCTCTGCTTAGAGATAAGTCAGTGAACACTACATTTCAATACATCTATTCTAAACAGTGTTCTTAGTTGTACATTGTAGCGGTTGAAGTTGGAGTAACAGTGTGCTAGTACTAGTAACATATGGTACCTAACATACCTGTCCAGTTGTTGTAAGGTCTGAGCATGACCGACTCGGTGCGAATCTGTCTTGGTCCAAATCTGGTTCCTGACCGGTTGGATGTACCGATGTCCAGTGGGATCCCCACAAAGCAGGCATCCAGACCTGTGTGTGTAACAGTGCATAGAATTGATAATAACTATATATATAATGTAATGTCATCAGTGAAAAGCCTATGAATATACTGCAAAAATTACTATAATGTGAAAATTATCATATCCAGATCAAAGCCGGGTCAAAGCGAATCTATTCGGCTTGATCCGGAGTCATTCCGGACGATTCTATCCTTGTGTGAAAAGGGCATTGATAATGACAAGATAGGCAGGCAACACCAAGCACACTTCTCTGTGGCGTTGCCAAAAACTGCGTGGGGTCATGTATGGGGCAAATTATGCCTGGCCTGGCAACATGTGTGTGGGGTCCCCCCTTCACACCCTTGACAAAATATTTTTTTTTTCATGGGTAAGATATGTTTAGGATCTAAGGTAAAGACACAACTTGAGGAATCATCTTTGATGAAAACATTGAAGGGTAGAAGTAAGAGCTTCGCCGTTTGGAACGTTCGCGGTTTAGGCTCGAAATTAGAAGATGTAGAGTTTTTAGATGAAATATGTAAATTCGACTTCTTTTCGTTACTTGAAACATGGAGCAATGAAAACACAAAGATCAACATCGCTAATTATAGCTACTTCCATCCGCACAGAACAAAAAGTAAGCGAGCAAAACGCTCTTCGGGGGGAATAATATTTTTCTACAAAAACGAATTCAAAAATCACATCAAGAAAGTACCTTCCAAATCGACAGACATCCTCTGGGTGCAAGTAGATCGTACCTTGTTAGAACTTCCAAAAGATTTATTTATTTGTTCAGTTTATCTAAGCCCCAGCGCTTCTACTACTCATAGAAATGCTGAGAATCACGTATTAGAAATTCTAGAAGAGGAAATTTGTAAATACAGTTCAGAGGGATTCATACTACTAGGGGGAGATTTGAATTCGCGCACTGGTAATCTTCGTGATTATGTAGATGATGAAATAAACAAGGACGGCTTTACCGACATTCCCTCAAACCACGTTAGCAACAGACAATTTGTTGACAAAACGTCCCCCATTGCAACAAGTTCGGCCGTCTTCTAACCGATCTGTGCATTCAGGCCGACCTCAGAATACTGAACGGCAGGGTCCCTGGTGACTTGCAAGGTAAATTTACTTGTCACCAACCTAACGGTAGCAGCACAGTCGATTATATTATTTGTAGCCAATCTTTCCTCCAAAATGTTTTATTGTTTCAGGTCCATCCCTTAACTCCCTTTTCTGACCACTGTATGTTATCAGTTTTCCTTCACTCTAACTCAGTACATGTACATCAACCAAACAAACATAAACACGAAAGGTCAAAAACAAAGCCCCTCCCAAAATGTTTTCACTGGAATGAAAAATCTACCCAAAAGTTCGTCCGTACACTCTCCTAACCTCATTTTTCCAAAAGACTGAACTCCCTTTCATCCAAAAACACTACTTCGAAGGTAGAAATAGAAACATTCGTCTCGGAGTTCAGTTCAATTTTGATAGACGCCGGTTCCAAGTCCTTGTCAATTAGGAGAACAAATAATAAGAAACGCCCCCCACTAAAACAAAAGAAACAATGGTTTGACAAGAGTTGCGTCGAACTAAAACGAGAAGTAAAGAACTTGGCATACTTACTTGTAAAGCAACCGTCAAACTCAGACATATATAAGAGGAAGATATTTTAAAAGAAAGAAGGAATATAGAACTAGTAAAAAAGAAGAAAAGGGACTTCCACAAACACATAATGTCCCAATTGTCTTCACTTAAAGACAGAAATCCGGCTGCATTTTGGAATTTAGTAAAAAAATTAAAACCATCAAAAGCTCAAGAAGTCAATCAAATCTCAGAAGAAGACTGGCTTAAACATTTCAACAACTTAGACAAACTTTCCAGTAACACTACAAACGACCACATCACAGATTGTAACAATCTTAATTTATCGTCACTCCCTGAAAATCCCTCTGTTTAAGACTCCCCAATAACTCCAGAAGAACTGAATACTGCCATCTCTAAACTCAAGAACAATAAATCAAGTGGTAACGACATGATTTTGAATGAAATGTTAAAGTCAGGCAAATTAGTGCTTCAAACTCCAGTCCTTCAATTATTTAATACATGTCTGCAAAACGGATACTTTCCTGAGGAATGGTCCATCAGCCACATTGTTCCAATCCACAAGTCTGGTGATCCTTCTCTTCCAGACAACTACCGGGGTATATCTATAATTAGCTGCCTAGGAAAATTATTTTCGTCAATATTAAACTGTCGCTTAGTTAGCTATGCTGACAATAATAATCTCTTCAAACCCCACCAGCCAGGTTTTAGGAAAAATTTTAGAACTACAGATAATCTATTCGTATTAAGCACCCTAGTTAGCAAATATATTAGTAACTAGAAAGGCCAATATTTGCTTTGGAGCAAATACAGCGATGGGTTCACCACATTTTACGACATGGCAGGGAAAGAATGAGAAACACAAGGGAAAACAATGATTTACATTGATATAACTATAATATGAAGTAACATACATGTGTACAACTAAAACAACAGTTGGATAGCTATTCCCTACTTTATTGGTTAGGATTTTTAATTGCATAATGCAAACTGTTGATTTAAAAAAAAAACGTTCATGCCCCGCATTCCAATGCTGGAGCAGAAAAGCTTGAAATACCTACCAAAACACTTGAATAAAGACATACTGTCAGTATGGAAATGCTCTGTGCAGGTGTTAATCAAGTTAAATCCCAACAGCCAATCAGCAAGAAATGCTCTGTGCAGGTGGAAATGCTCTGTGCAGGTGTTGATCAAGTTAAATCCCAACAGCCAATCAGCAAGAAGTATAGAGGAAAGCTGCATGCCTATTGGTTGATGCCCTGCATTCCATTGTGATGACTCATGCCCAGACGTGTAAACACGGCACACTAACACAGTAATACATTTGCTATAACACAGCCAAAAAAACTCAAATAAAACCATTCTAAAAGCCTGTATCACAAAAATTTAAAAAACGCCTAGGGGTATTTGCCCACTGTACCTCCATACCAAATTTCAGGACCTTAGGCCCTAAAATGAAGAAGCTGAATCCATTTAAAAAATGGCAGGAGAAGAAGAAGAAGGAGGAGAAGGAGAAGAAACATCAGAAAAAGCAATATGGGGTCACCACCACTTCGTGGTGTGGTGAACCCATAAAAATTCTCGTCTCTTTGCCTGCTTCGTAGATTTTAGTAAGGCGTTCGACTCTATCTGGCGTAATGGACTCCTAGTTAAATTAAACAAGTTAGGTATAGAGGGAAAATTCCTGAAAACAATCAAAGACATGTACTCAAAAACCACTAATCGTGTTAAAAGCAGTAACGGCTTGACTGAATCTTTTGCTACAAACTGCGGTGTCAAACAGGGCTGCAATTTAAGCCCGACTTTATTCAATTTATTTTTAAGTGATCTTCCATCTGTATTCAATAACGATTAACGTTTAGTAAGCGAATACCTTGTTTGTTGTATGCAGATGATTTAGTCCTTTTTTCCGAATCCAAGCAAGGACTACAATCATCCCTAAATATATTAGAAGAATATTGTAATACCTGGAAGTTAAATGTTAACATCAAGAAAACAAAGATTATTGTTTTCACCAAAGGTGGTCGTATACCAAAGGAACTATTTTTTGTGTATAAGAGAAATATGTGTGTACAATAAAGGTCTTCATTCAATAAGTAAAACCTAAGATAAAGCGTCAGGAAGTTCTGTACGTACCTTGTGTATCCTTCTGGACGGGTAGACGCATCATGGACGCGATACCGCCGGGTCTGGGCAAGTCGTTCCCGCTGGGAGGAACGTTGAACTTCTGCTGCCAGACACCGCTCGTGCACAACGGTCTGGATCCTTCAAGGGGACCGCAACGGCCCCGAAGTGTCTGCAGAAGAACTCGCCTGCCTGCAACCGCCATAATTTTGGATCTAAAACGTCCTAGGTTCTTATGAAATTGGTACTTCACTAGTACTACTTCACTGCGTAAGGGGGCGGGGTTGTTGCAGACATGGTAATAATAGAGCACCATGCGCCAAGCAGACTGCCTGAGCGCCAAGAGAGTTCAAAGTTCACAGTTGTTGATCATCGAGAAAATGTTGACAATCTGGCGCTACAAGGTTAAATCATTGACATTACAATGTTGTTTTTGTTACCTCTTTCGACAAGCCAGTTTTCGTTGTGAAAATGATCTTATTTACGAAGATTTCGCTGAGAGCCACTGTTTAGTTGGTACGAATGACTAGATGACAAACATTGCGACCTACTTTTCCGATAATCTAGTACAAGCAGATGTTAGGGCATAATGAATTTCTTTATGTCCTTTATGGCTGACCCGTATTCTTGGCACGCACCAATCACGAGGTGGGGTATTTCTTGACACACAGCCTTACATTTCCCCAATGAGATGTAAATCGGGTCCTAGCTCCTTCCCACTCTGAGATGACGTGCTGTTGTAGAGAGAGAGGGAAGTCGCCAGGAGGCGTGTTTAATTAAAGGCCCACTACGTCTTCTTCTTCTCACAGACAAGCAGGGGAGATATATTACCTCACACGGAGGTTTCAAACACGCGTACCTTGGGTCAATACTCACTCATTTGGACCTATGTACTACATGTACATTTTGTGCCATACTGGCTGGCCGTAGCTTTCGGTAGGAAATTTAATTTTGAGATTTACACATGCGCCCCACTCGGTGGTTTTATTCAGTGTTATGGTAACTGAAAAGGCTTAATCACAACACATACGCCGAGGATCAGGCGAGTCACTTACGTTATTATCATATAGCCCATCCAAACTGGCACAGTGCACATTCATGTATAACATAAATTATACAGTCACTCCCCTATCTTTACCATCCGCTGGGTTGATGTTCCTGTGCACCTCCCTTCGATCTGAGGACTGCTTGATGGGTCGGCACTGTACTGAGTCGTGGAGCTTCGGTAGCCTGGGTGCACGGCTCCGTATTGACGCTAACTACAATGGACTACTCGGGCCTAGAGCCAGGCCAGAGCCTCGGTGGACGTGATTTTTTTTTGAGAACAGGCGAAAATCAATGCACGCGAGGATGTCTTCCATAAAATTAGGTCGGTGTGGCCTTACTGTTAACAAAAATAAATTTGACAAAAAAAAAAAAAAAACAACATCGCAGGTAACGAACAGGTCTAAAGTATTGGTGTCTAAGCCTAGCTTGGTTCAAGTAATTTTCTCAATTTCTTTATCTGCTTAACCAGAAATTGTTCAGAAGAGAAGGACACTGGACAGGACATGCAATTACAGGTGCTGCAATTTTACCCACCTGTTTTTCGGTACGTTTGAAGAGAAGGAAACATTGTGCAGGCTATAAAATACATGTACTGTTGATCGTCATAGAAAACCTGGTGACCTGACCATTTGATAGCTATGAAATCTAAGTAGTAAAATAGGTACGGTTTAAGATGCGTATAAAGTTTTAGTGGGAAAACTGGAATTAATAATGAACATGTCTGGAATTACGTTTATTTTTCGGGGGGGGGGTCTTTTCCTTTTCCGTTAGCTTTGATCTGTTAGATGAAATGGAAATACCGTACGGTCAACAACTGCTTGTAAAGCTGTTTTCAAAAGATGGGCACTGGAGTACGGACAGAACCTGCAGGTAATGTAGTTATTACAACCATTAGCGTAATTAAATAGAAAGACATTTTGCAGAGCATGCAACTTCTCTGTGGGTCACTGTGTCCCAAAGGTCGTTGGTATCATGGTTAAAACAAGGACACTGGACAGACTCAGCAATTAATGTGAGTCATAAGTGGAGCAATTACTACGATTAGTGATCTTTTATTCCTAGGTATACTTTAGGTGTCCACAGGGAGACACATTTCGTCAGAAAAAATTAAGGTGGGCTGAAACAAAAGGGCGCCGCCCGGGCGTCTGGACAATAATATGTAGCGTGGAAATTGTAATTGCCTCATCAGTAGTGGTAAACAACGATATCACAGGTGGTCGTTGATTGTGTACCTTGACTTTTTCTTTTTTTATAAACTTTCTTGGTACATCACGAAGGAATTTTTTAAGGGTTGGATAGTGTAGTACTAGTACTGGACCATTTTGTTTGCAAACTTTGCCAGGGATTTAATTTGGAGCGATAATTAATAACCGGCTGACGGGCCATGATGTCCATGTTTGTTTGATGTCGTTAATTTCTCGTCGGCACGACGACATAAAGACGAAGAAATATCTGTAATCTTGTTGTCACCGCTTACTAACCTGCTACACCTGCAAGTATGCAGACCCCCAAACCCACCAACCCTATCATCCACGGCCAGTGATTGGTTGGAAAATTGGTCAGGGACTGGTCACAACAGATAATTGACCAATCAATGATTATATTTTAATGATAATTGCACAAAATTGCAGTGCACCTATGCGTTAGAATGTATAAATACCCGTTCCCAACCACGCTCTTCATACCACCACTTCACCGATCTCTGAAGACGCAAGTCTCTCCCTGATCTACCAGACCGAGGATTCAAAAGGTACTGGCGCAGTTTTTGCCAACTTATCTATGGTGATGCTTTTTGCACGATAACTGTCAGCCATAGGAGGGATTTTGTACCAACAACGGTTGAACTTTGTAACATTCTTCCGTGGGAGATTGCTATGATCAGGGACAGACAGAGAGTTAAAAGTGAAGTTAATTCTTTCCTCAGCGCAAAACTCTGAAAGCGTCCTGTCTTAAGGCAGTCCTGCTGCTAATGCGAGAGCAGACATGGAAAAAAAACTGTTTTTCTGAACAAGACGCTCACAAAAGTCTTACTCCAGATGACTTCTAACTCTATCCATTTCACAGATTTTTTTGTAGTGCAATTTTGTAGTGCAAAAGATCTGGAAAGATTGTTCCTATTATTTATGACAGTATTGATGCTTACTAGTACTAGATATAGGTACATGTAAAAAGTTTCTTGTCCGTGGCCGCTGCCCCGCCACTTCGACCTTTCGAAGCAAAATGAAGGCATTGACTTGTCATTGACTTGACTGATTTCCCTCTCTCCCGTACGCCAGACGAAGCTTAGTGACACCATGAGGCTGTTTGTGAGTGTGCTGCTCGTGACCATGGTCGTCGTGGCCACGCTGATCGACGACTCCGAGGGGTGGCGGCGCCGGCGCAGGCGCAGGCGTAACGGCAAGCTGGATGCCGATGACGAGGCCGACGGTACGTTTAGCTTTATCGGAGTTATCCCCAAGCAGTCTGGGCTTATATTTAGGCGTAACACACTGTTTTTGCATAGTAAATTATGCAAGCTGCGTAAGACTAGGTTTTGATTTGGACCCCTTTCCGTCTCGATAACTTATCTTTAACGCGTTCGCCTGAGCTGCGGCTCTCCTCAAACATTGGACCTCCTACCTTACGTCCAATCCAGGAGGTCCGTGTCCGAACTGAAGCTATCGTAAGAATACAATCCTTTATATACCGCAAGGCTGCTTTGCCACGTACCTTCTGGCTAGTTCTGACTAGAAGTCTGCGTTTTTCTCTTGTTTCACCCCCTCTCTACAGATAAAGGGTGCGGAAAAAAGGGGCATCGCTGTACGCTGAGAAAGTCTTGATACTTTTAGTCCCTGTATTTTCAGTTATACCTTGATCAAGTGTGTTTTCTTACTGATCGCCAGCGCCTGCCTTTACTGTCTGTGTGGTGTCGTGTGGCGTAATGGCCCGAAAGGTCCTGGGTTCGATCCCCAGACATGCCTTTGCGGAAAGGCACTTTACACGACTTCCCTCTCTGTACCGGAGTAATGACGCCCGCAGCGCCTTTCGGCTTATCGAAGTCGACACCGTGTCGATCTAACATTGATGAGGACACAGACGGATTTGGTGTCGCCAATGTGACAAGATCTTTACATTTGCCTCTAAGAACCTTACAATTTTTTAAATGTCTGTTTACAGGCGAGCTGATGGAGGTCATGCAGGAGGCCAGGTCCCTCTTGGAGGAACTGGACGACCTGGACGAGGCACCCGAGCCTCGCATGGAGGAGAGGGAGTATGAGGAAAAAGGTAAGAAACTTGACAACTTCTGTTTCTTTAACGATTGCGCATCATCGTAACACAGTTGTAGATTTTCTAGTCTAGAGCTACGTACGGAGACAAATGTACAAGAATTTCATCTAAACGATTTATACGATTACAACAAACACACAAGCAAACAAAATATATATAACGTACAAATGTAACTCCGAATTGTCAATGCATTTTACAAGGGACCAACGCATGTAATGAGTATCTTGATGCTTCGCGATTGTTAAAAACACTCCATGCCATCACGCGAAATATGTGAATATGGATATGGATGTTTGATATTATATCTATTTTTACAGGCTTACGTCCAGGTGACCGGAAGTAGAGCTGGCTCCTAGCTGCTCCTGACGTCCACAGTTCGACTTTTTGATCGGCGTCAACCGCCCAGACTTAGCGACCATCAACTACACATAGAATGGGGGATTGCTAAGGTTTATATTCCATAGACTTCTATTAATCATCCTCTACTGTGGTTATACATAAAGGTGAATTTCCGACGTATGAATGATTCCAGCCTTACATATCAAAAGGCTTTTCAACCGCAAAATCAACATCAATTTTCGAAAAAAAAAACCGCCGTGTTCAATAACGTATAACTTTATTGCGCAACAATTGTACATGGTCCAAATATGGCATCTACTAAGTACATATCAACTACATTTTCATATAATGGAACATCATTCTGACCACAATGACAAAAGTGCAATGCTACGTACGTCTCTGCAGAAAGGTGGAATACTTGTACCCAATACTTGCTTGGTGATCTTTTCTTGAATAAAACTTACAGGTGTAACTTTGTGTCTGAATTCATCTTTCCTTTAAGGTTATGATAGATAGCCAAATGCAGAGAAAAAAAAGAAAGATCTAGAGTTACACTAGGCAGCCTATAACTGTCCAAAACTAGGTAGCAAGGTAAAGCGTGTCCAAACAATACTTATGGGTCACTATATTCAGTATATACTTCATAGAATCTGCCAATTACTTTATTAAGAACAGGCTAGCTTTGAAAACATGCAAAGGGTAGATTGTAAAAAGAATCTATGTTAGCTTGTAAGAAACAGGTTAGAAAATGCTGTCTTACTCTATACAGTCGGTGTGCCATCCTTTGTATTTGGTCGAGGCCCCCATGGCATACCACATCGATATCCCTACCCTATTTTTAGCGAGAACAGCATCGGTATCTAGCTAGTATAGAAGTCCCAGCATAAGAAATCGGCTGGCAAGTTTTCACACTAAATTGTCGGAATTTAGAATTTTGTCAGCCTCAGTTTTGTGAGGTTAAATTTTGTCGCTGCACGCAGTTTTGGCCACCACTAATGCTATGAAACCTTTGACAACTTGCAGAAAACAGACAATCTGATTATTTCCCTTTTGTTGTGCCGATCGAAACCCATGTTTATCGCGATAATTGCTACATAATTGTTCATTCGGTCTTTGTTAAGCCGTTTAATATGTACAATTCATGTCACCATTACAATTCTCAGCGTTAAATTGTTAAATTGGGCGATTCCGCTTATTGTTGTGCAGATCTATAATTATCTCAATGGCTAATTTAGTGTAAAATCCACAATGTTTTTAATTGGGGCTTAAGCCGTATCCTAATCATGGTGTGTCATCTTCTGACAACTGCCAGAAAGGAAACTGTTAAAATTTTCATAGCTTAAAATTGGTTAAATATATAGGTGAAGTCAGGTGTAGCCTGTGTTTACATAAGCTCTCGGTAGGAGGTGAATGACCACACCCCCAAGATACTGTAATATTAAGCATATCTGAATAAAAAGTTATGGACATGATCGAGGGAGAATTGATGTCAGTTCATGATGCTTTTGATTGGGGGCGGCAATCATTGGCATTGAACATCACCAACTCCCCACGCTACAGTCATAAACTGCTTGACCAATGCACTCCCTGTCCCCAAATTGGAAGTCAATTATAGCTTTGAAGAATGGTAGTTCCCTGTAGAAATCGATAGGTGGCAGTATTTCCTGGACTACATACTACTTGAACGCAAAGCACATCTGGAATGTATTATCAACCCAAAGAACTTAAGAATGGTCCAGAATCTGCTTCCTTCCTGTGTCATCTGCAGCATGTGTGAGGTGAGGACATGTGGTTATATAGCGATTTGTTCAAGTAAACGTGCATTAGCTTAAAATACATAATTTCAGGTTGCCCCAAAATATTAGAAGCGTCAAATTAGCTACTAGTATAGTGGCTTCAAATCTGCCGCCAGGTCTACGTCGTTGGCAAATCATCTGCTATGTTTATCCTAGCCTGACTCGTTCTTCAGCGGGAGATTCGGCTGGCAGTTTCACGTAAGCAGTGCTACAGTTTTATATTCTAAACTATTCAATTGGTATGTAGGTTTATGGTGAGGCATGTGTAGGTTATAGTCTGAGCTTTGTAAGTAAAAGGTTCAACGTAGAATATAACAATTTGTTTTGCCAAGGACATTATTGCATGTGGCTAGCTGAAGTACGTTGTGCTCCAATGTACTGTACATGTAAGAGGGTCTGTATGGGGAAATTCTGGCAACAGTACAAATGTAGGTCAGTAGAATAATGGTAAAGTTTTAATAGGACATTCTGAATAACTGCCACAGCACCAAAAGACTGTCCATACAATATACATAGATAGAATCTTGAAACTTTATTTTCAACCACCACCATTACCAGTTGTACATGTAATATTCTGTGTATCTTGCTAGTCACGGTGTTATTCTTACATTTTCAAACATCTTCAATTCCACCTCAGGTGCAGTTCTTCTTACAAATAACAGTTTTAAATAGTGATAAAAGAATAATACTAGTAAACCATGTCTCGGGTATATCTACAGTATGTTCCCTTCTCCCAGTGCACCATTTTCTTTAGATGCATTTTTATCATACCTTAACTAATGCTTAGCAAAAGAAGTAAGAAGTATTTGATAGTATTGGTATGATAAATAAGGTGGCCATCCATTATAGAGTCAAGCAAAATGTACAACATAAAGATGTGTCAGCAGTACAAGATACATGGCATTTTATAGAAATGTTAGATCCTGAGATTAATTTATACTCTGGACACACAGTCCTTGGCTCAAGTCCTTGTTGAAATGTTATAACTTCCTTTAAGATCAATGTATTATATAGGTATAAGGGATGGTATATAACAAAAATTGCCATTATTAAGCTAAAATATATCATTATAATATATGGTTCTCCTCAAAAGAGGAAGACAGATTTCTATTTTTCTTTTGTAGGAGACCCTATTCCCAACCCTAAAGCATTTAATCCTGTATAAAAAAAATTTTGATTAATTCTTATACAACTGAAAAGCATAAATATGAAAAGTTATAGACTACCAAAAATACTAGTACTGTAGTAAAATATAGTTACACATTAGAACAGAAAAGTTTAAACAATTATATAATGCTTGTTTGAAAGTGTTTCATATCTCTTTTACCAGTAACTAAATACTAGTAAAGTTCAAACAATTATATGATGTTTGTTTGAAAGTGTTTCATATCTCCTTTAACCAGTAACTAAATAAGGATTAATATCGACTGCTCCCCCTTGACCTCGGTATGGATTGTTGCATCATGGGAGGTATCTCGGGCTGTCCCATTGGTTCAGAAGAGGGGGGAGCCAGGTACACCCTGAAGGGACTGCCAGGGACATGTTTATCAGACCACTTTACCGTGATGTCGTAGTTCCCGGGGAAGGTGGGGTCGTATGACACAGCTATGACACGTTCGTTCTCCGCCAATGGGTTCATGCGAACCTTAAAGGCACCTGGAGAAAAATAAGAACACGTTTAATCAATGACATCAAAATCCCTGGCATATACATTTCAGGTTTAATCTGTATACATGTATGCCCATATCTATGAGGTTGAGGAAAATGATTGTAAATTGTGCCTTCTATGTGTATAAAGCTTTTTATTCATCTCCAAGCAGATGTAGGATGAAGCATTTGAAGTAACGTCATAATAGCAGATTTTTTTTTCAAACTTACAAGTATCTAAATGTACATCCAGATCTTTGTCAGATTTTGATACAACCTTCCAGACCATTTTTATCCCCCTTTGATTGGCACAGAGATTCAATGTTAACTTTAGATAAACAACTAAACAAACAATCAAAACAATGGGATGCATCTTGAGCACATCAACCTGTTGCTCTGTTTGGTACCTGTCTGTTCTGGCGACACTATTGTAGACTGGTCCTCCCACCGTGAGGGGGCCTGCTTACGGAAGGACAGCTCGGTAGTCTTTTTTTACATTTATCTGTACATACTTTGATGTTTTTTTTAGATGCGTTTGTGTCATTTTGTTATGTGTCTGTATACTATAGGCCGTCGAGTCTTAAATAGATAATAAAGTGAATTACCTTTGGGTCCCTGAATCCTGACGGACAGATCGCCCTCCCCTGCCCCGCGTGTATCACACAGGAAGTTCCCCCTGTAGTAGTTAATCATGCCGTTGTTCAGGCCTGGTCCGAACACCTTCACCCTCTTGTAGTCAGACTTGGAACCAACCTCGAAAACATGTGGACTCCCTTCAGGGTGAGAGAAAGGGAAACAAAAAGTTGTAAGAACTGAAAATGAATTAGAGAACTCTATTTGACAATGTACATCCATGTATATATTATGTAGTTGGCTCTATTGAATTTCATGCTTTGACATCCATACTTTTATGTAGTATATTAGTGCTAGTATGGTAATCAGCATCAGTTAATTTCCCAGGTCCTGTCCTTGGTGCTGAATGATACTTCTTTTGATAAAAGGTCCATTTTGGAACTTACAAGATCTACTCTCATCTATCTGTTTAGATAAGGTAATGAATAAGAATCATGCTTTGAATGAAAGCATTTACAGGTAAGATTTTCTCATTTTGCAAGGTACATAACATTTCTACATTTTTAAGAATATTTTGAAAAAAAAGAAGATATTAATTCTGTAGTCGGTTCATGATTTTTAGTAAAGCCTAGTGGGTGCTCCTAGTGGGTTGTAGTACGAAACAGGAACTGTCACTCGAGAGCGTGCAGAGGAGAGCCTTGAAGATCATCTCTCTGGGGGGAAGGAGGAATGTTCCCGACCTCCCTACACTCCGAGAAAGACGGGAACTTGCGGCTGTCAAGCTGTTCAAGCGCATGCTCAGCCCTGACCACCCACTACACGATTTGGTACCGGGAGCCAGGTCGGACAGCACGGGGAGGTGTTTGAGGAACTCTGGGGGAATCACGGTGCCCAAGGCACGGACAAACAGACTGTACAACTCGTTCCTCCACTGCACAATCAGATTGTACAATAGCCAAACGCAGACCTAGTGTTCTAGTGTTTCATGTCCCACTTTTGTATGTAATTGTCTTGTGCATTTCTATACTTATGTAAAGTCCACACAATTCAGGAGTACTACGTACCCCTGCTATGTAGACTGTTCTTAATAAAATTGAAAATTGAAATTGAAGTAGGTTCAAAAACTGTCACCTATCCTCAACGAAATTTCGTAATTCGTTTGTTTTTGCTTTTTGTTATTTCGTTTGCAGAGTGACAGGTTGTTTGGTAAATGAACTTTTGGTGTAAATAGAAAAGAAATGTGGGAACGATCGAAGAACAAAAGCAGTGTTTGAAATACACAAGAATGAATAGACCTTAGGTAGTTAGTACAACAGTGTACAGTTTTGTATATCAGACAGCTACTAAGTTTCGTAATGCCTTCACAAGTATATATATATTACGTCTTTATTGATTTGTCGAACGTTTTGACGATGACTTAAATGAATAAGTGGCTGAAAATTAGCAGAATTTTTGTGTTTTACAATTCTGATCTATAGGNACATACGGTCATTTTCNGTCAGCTGGTTCTGTC
>NW_017804032.1:2443548-2472877 GCF_001625305.1 Branchiostoma belcheri
GGGGAATCACGGTGCCCAAGGCACGGACAACAGACTGTACAACTCGTTCCTCCACTGCACAATCAGATTGTACAATAGCCAAACGCAGACCTAGTGTTCTAGTGTTTCA
Source organism: Branchiostoma belcheri (assembly GCF_001625305.1). Classification (NCBI taxonomy): domain Eukaryota; kingdom Metazoa; phylum Chordata; class Leptocardii; order Amphioxiformes; family Branchiostomatidae; genus Branchiostoma; species Branchiostoma belcheri. Next base: position 2,443,658 of record NW_017804032.1, read on the forward strand.
TGTCCCACTTTTGTATGTAATTGTCTTGTGCATTTCTATACTTATGTAAAGTCCACACAATTCAGGAGTACTACGTACCCCTGCTATGTAGACTGTTCTTAATAAAATTGAAATTGAAATAAAGCCATGCATAAGACAGACCATAACTTACCTGGAGCATGTTTCTGGTCATAGACCACCTCCAGTGTGTGCCTGCCCTTCTCCTTGGGAGTGACCTTGAGCTCATAGGTGCCGTTCTCAAAGTCATACAGCTGCACATCCGAGGACTTGCTTGGTCCAAAACACCTTGAAGCCAGTGTCCCTAGAAATTAAGTACAAAGTTGATGAATATTTCTATCATCACTATGTAATGTAAAAGTTGCGTCCAATTTTCAGATGAATTGATCCAGAGTTCTCTATTATTTTAGAGTTAGGCCACACCAATTTAATTTGTTGGTTCTCGGATTCGCCTCTTCATTTTTTTCTGATTTGCAAAAAAAAAAGATTCTGGTTCTGAATCAACTAAAAAATGCTCATATGTTGCCCCCAACAGTTGAGGAAATTCCTTTTCTTCCTAGTTGTTACAGTTTTTTTCCATCTATCAATGCAGTGGTTTGATTAAAAGTTCAAAATTTATACTTTAAACTTTAACCCAGCCTTTTTTGTTGACTTCATGGCTCATATTGTAGCATTTGGGGCTATAATAGGATGCCTAGACCTGTTTTTATTTTTATTATTTTTTCGCCCTGTCGCTTCATATTTTTTCTGAAAAAATCCGAGAACCAACAAATTAAATTGGTGTGGCCTTAGTTTATTTTTTCTACTAGTGCTGTATTTTCCTCACTTTCACAGTAACAGATAAGAACTCTGAATGGTTTAATTTTGAACATCATTGTATAGTCCATATTTTACCAATGCCTCTGCCCCATTTTAAATGCATTTGGCATTCTAATCTATAATGATTTTATGACACTAAATAAATTCTTACAGCTATGCAGCTACTAGTAGTATACAGTAATCTCCAAGCAGATCCTATGGTGACAAGACATGCCAGAGGAGTGTCTGTACCCAGAGGAGTATCCACTAGCCACCAATTTGCTTAGAGATTAAGGTAGTACATGTACAAGCTACATGAACAAATGTTTGACACTGTTTTCTTACCTCCCCCAGGTGCAGGTCTTGTGTCCACGTGAACCCGGAACGGTGTCTTGGCGTTGGCGTACTCCGGCAGCCCCTTCAGGATAACATCACCTACAGGCTGTAAGTACAGACATTGTTATTGCCTTATTCATCTTCTTCATTTGCCATCCTCAAGTGATGTTAAGCATGATGCTTTTTCAAGTAGCTAAGTACTAGTACTAGTAGTAGTGCATTGCGACTTTGCTATTTAGCTTGTGTTTTAGCCAAGCATGCCAGTTGATGCTTGAGGCTGTCTTTCGAAGCTCTCTTACATTGGGTCACCAGCTTTCTATCACCAGCCAATACAATGAATGCAGCCAATTACAACTCATCAAAAGCATCATCATTTACTAACTGGTAAGAAAAATATGCTTCCAGCTCATGCATACATGCATATTCTGTGTATTCTTCAAATCTCTGTATTCTCATACTCTGTTCAGTTAGATTGCATATTGAGAGTAACTAGTATATATTTTACATGCACGTTGTTGGAGGCTATAGGCATGTACCTCAGTTGCCACCTGTTTAGGTTGGGGCACCTGTGCCGGCTGGGCCACCTGTTCAGGTGGAGACACCTGTGCCTGTGGTGGCACCTGTGCCGGCTGGGCCACCTGTTCAGGTGGAGACACCTGTGCCGGTTCTGGCACCAGTGCAGGTTGGGGTATGGGTGAAGGAGCCTCCACCTATCCAATACATTAAGGTGTTAATTTTACATCACCGTGTTCAATATTTTAGATTAAGTGCTAACAAAACACTTCACAAACAAAAAACACCTTTGAAAATGTTAGTTGTGCATGTATCTCTTTGTTAAGATCAAGAATTCAAACATAAAACATACACCACAGGACACTAATTTGTTGTATTATGTACATGTACATTGTGATGAAAGATTGCTCATGTCAAGTTGTATTTTAGTAGATATCTACTACATACCCTTTCTCATAAGTTGTTAATGTAAGAATAATAGATAAGTAGTTTTTACAGTGATATGTGTCAATATATAGGAAATGTGTAACATACCGGGCGCGATGACTGGGAGGGTGAACGTGGCGGCTGCGATGCCAGGGAGGGTGCCTGTACACAAGAAAATATAACAGTTACTTAATATCTGACTATATGAGGATGAGCAGAAAGGCAAGAAAGATTTATGGTACTGCAGTAAACTGTTAAATTAAAGATAAAGGTAAAACATTCATCCTCAAAGAAAGACTTTACAAATAATAATTTGATGCGACACTATTTTGTAAGAAGGAGTTGAAATAGGTACAAGTCAACCAGTAATTAGTGTATCGCTGCAAAGCCAAAAATATGAACTTAGGTTGCCAAAAGTTAGCTCATATCTAGAGTGTTTCCTTGATTTTATTCTATGTGTTGAATGACTGCTCGTTTTTAAATAACTTTAATTTGCATAACATACCCGTACTGGCGGTGGCATTGACTGCTGGACTGGCTGGTCATCTATCGCTTGTACGATGTCCGGTTCCTGTACGTCTGCTCGGAAGGGCGAGTGCTTGATGTCGCGGCCGGCGTACAGGACAGAGATCTCGTGATCACCCTTCTCCAGAGGTGTGAACTTCAGGTTATGCCTGTCGTTTCCTACATCAGTCACTGAGGACTGGATCTCTCCTGACGGACCCCGCACCACTGATTTAAACGTTCCTGCAATGTCAAGTGCGGGTATTAGGGAGTGGCTTATATCTCTCCTTCTTTTCTACACTATATATCCACTTACAATACTCTTATTATTATGTTTACCATCACAGAAGGAAAACACATTGTTTTTGCTCAGTTTCTTCTTCTCCAAACACATGAGGTCAATGACCTGGACCAGACGTCTGTCACCATGGTAACTAGTGTTTGGGTTACATTATATAGCAGAACAGAGCTGGAGAGCCTGCTCACCATACATATGAATGTATTTGACTTTGAGTAAGAATAAACAGATCTGAAGTTTGTTGGGCTGGAGCAGGTGAAGGTAAATATTATGCATTTGCTATGCTACCTTCCTAGTTTTTATTATTTCTCCTAGTGGTATTTCATTGGTCTCATTTTCTGAAGGAAAGAAACACCATACAAGTTGTCATTATTTTGATAGCACAGAAAAGGGCAAAGATGTCATGAGTTTTTCCCCTTTCTACTAGATGTAGAAAAGATGAAAGTCTAACCTGGTCCAGCGGTGGACGCATCTAACTCCACGTTGCATGTCCTGTCCACAGTGAGAGGCAGCTTCCGTCTGTCTGCCACCATCTCTCCTGGTTTGCCCAGGATCTGAACATTTCCTGGTGCAGAGATGTTTGGATAGAAGGGACTACCTGCTCAAAATAAACCAAAGAACTACTTTTAGGTAGAGAATCATTTCATGTAAAATTCTGCAAAATATATTCAAAATAGTTAATTCAATTTTGAAATGTTTAAAAGATTATGTTGCTGTGAATTATGGTTTACTGTTCTCTGATTATAAAGTGAGTAAAATGCATAATAATTTACCTTCCACATGTTTTCCAAAGTACACAATATCCACGGTGTGAGGTCCTGCATCTCTTGGCGTGTAAATAACTTTGTGTTGGTCCCCTTGGCTGTCCACCTCGTGAGGCACGAAACCTTTGCTGTCTAAAATCATAACATAAAATATTTTGTAGAAGTACCTCAAGTCAAGGTACAAAATGTACATACAAAAATGCTTCAAAGTAACATTCATGTATATCCATGGATAATATGTTGAGGTTTTAGCTCATTGCTGTTGCAAGTGAGAATAGAATAGCATCAATATGGGTGTATGCCAACAAGAACAAAATGAAATATTTCCACAGTGTTGAAGACTCACTTGAGATCCTGACGCCAAGTTCTTCCAGCTTGCAGTTTTGGGCATTAATGTCAAATGTGGCCTTTTCATCAACATAGCCTCTTAACAGCCCACTTCCAGCCACACCAATTTGTGGTTCTGCCTGGACATCACACACAAATGGTGTACCTAAAATGATATAATAAAGATTTGTAAGATAAAAACACCAGCTTTAAAGTAATTGAGGACCAGTGCTTGTAACATTGTCACTGTAGATTGATTTATAATCATGTTTTAGTATAGTATCTATTGAATCTTCGTATAGCCAAGAGACACGTAAACAAGAGTAAACAAATAACACGAGTAATGGCAAATGTTTCAATTAAAGCATCTTCAAAGCAGCATACATATTAGGCAAGAGACACTGGAATAAATGTATTACAAGATGAAGTTGAACATTATAAACATGAATAGGAATATTATAAACATGAGCATTTATACATTAAAGAGAAGTTGCTTGAAAAATAGTCGTCTGTTGTTCAGAGGCACATTGTAATATTATGCATTGACTTGTTTAAAAATACATGTACAACGTCTTGCAATGGTTGTACCGAAACAGATGAACAGCTTTGGTAAAGCGCGCTAGGTAGCATGATTATCGTGCCTGTTAGGGTGATCATGATTGGTGTTACGGAAAACATTGTTATGTTTGCAAGTTTTTTGTGCAGAAGCTGCGCATGATGGAGACTTGGAGTACAAAAACTGTGGAAACACAGGCAAGCAAACAAACAGTCACACACACAAACAATACCTCCATTCACGGAGGTGATGGACACACGTGAGACAAGGAGATGACAGACTTTATTAGATTTTTTGTTTCAAGATCGTTGTCGACATGTTCCTGTCATGATACCTGGCACATGTGTATTGTGATACTCAAGATGCAGGTCGTGAGGCCTCAGCTCTGTCGGCGTGAAGCGGATGGTGTGAATGGCAGGTTCGGGCATGTCTTTATCCACTACCGACTGCACCTCTGAACCCGCCATCATCACCAAGGCGTTCAGATCTCCTGGTCCAGCTTCACTGCAATCAACTGGAAACATACAGACTTGTCATTACAAAACTATAAAAACAAAGACTTTCAGAAGAAAGTTCGTACTTGTAATCGATGGGTATCAACAATTTGCCTTGCAAAGTAGTAAAATACCTTGGAAAGTCGTTTCTTGTCCAATAAATGAGGGCTCCAACAGAGTCACGACAATTTTGGAAACATCGTAGGCTTCAAATGTGAAAGGACTGCCATTCACCTCCTCTCCAGAAAAGAAGACGCAAACATCGTGTTGACCTACGATATCAGAGGAACAACAACTTAACTGAATTGTATTTTCTTCTGTATCTTCTTTTTCGAAGAACGAAAAGTTGTATTTTTTTATCTTCGTGAAAGAAACTCACCGACATACTGCGGTGTGAAGGAGACCAGGCTGTCCTCGACTTCATACCGTAGAGGCAGTCCTTTGGGGTCTGTGAAGTTTTGTTAATGGATTTGTAAACTTTTAACGATTGCTCTCATTGTGGTCAAGAATGATCATGATCGCAATATTGGTAAAAGTTGTTGGTAGTTTTTTTTTTAATTTTAATTGCCATGTGCCTTTGATACAATGCATTCTAATGTTTAGCAAGCAGAATTTTATTTCTTTGCCCACGTTCGCTTTATCTAAAAGCAGATCTGTTGGGACACAGGCGGCTTTTGAGCCCCGTTAGGCTGAAAACTGGAACTTCTAAAGTTGCACAGTCATCTAGAAAACGTCACGATATTTTTTCCTGATGACCTGCTAGGAGATACACAAAACTTTGATATCCATAAGAATCACCTGACACGTGCACCCCCAGAAGGTCGTCGTTGTCGGCACCACCCACGAAGAAGTAGGCCTTCTCACCGACGGGAATCTTGCTGAGGTTCTCGGCCATCACCACTATGTTTTTGGTGTCTAGCACCAAGAACTGGAACGGAGATCCTGCAAGAAACCTGACCACTGACCCACAAAAATCACCGGCACAAATTTGCACCGTGTCTACGCGCAATGGCAATCTGCAGCTTGTAAGGAGGTCCAACTCAGAAAAATTTCTTTTAAATGTTATTTCATTAAGCTAAGAAACAGTACAAAACAGTACATGTAGTTTAGATTTCACTTTGGCTCTTTGCTTCAACTAGCCTCTGAACAACAGACGACAAGAACATAGCTTATTTCCGCTCATGTTTGTGTGTGTAAGTCTTTGTTTTACCTGGTACAGGTTTGTTGTTATACTTCATATCCACACTGTAGCTTCCAGGTTGAGTCGGAGTATACTGTACAAGGTACTGGTCACGGGACGGCTCTGTCATCACGTCAGGAACGTCAGGGTCGACACTGTAGGTCAGCTTGCCTGGACCAGCATCTCTTGCATCCACTAGGGAATGGTAACATATAAAATTGATTTCTATCTAATATGTACTTGAATACTAAGATGGCACACAGATTCCAGTTGGTGGTGGGAGGCAACGCAGTAAGGTTTCATTCAAAGTCAAAGTCATTGCCTACATCGGGATGTATTTCACTATTTCACTAACGGATCAATATTGGTACCGTCCACTATAATAATAAAATTGAATACTCTTATACGTTATAGGTAACCAGAACATGTGACTAGCGCATGTATAGCTAGCAAAATCTAGCTTCATCAACTTTTATACCCTTTAAACGTTGATGCTTTATCACAATGATTAAGATTCCTACCTTTGATGTTGACTGGTTGGTTGACTGTGGCGGTCCTGTCTGGATCAGCGCGTATTCTATTGGCGTCGAAAACGTTGACGGTGTAGGGACTGCCTGACACCTCCTTCTCGTCATAGTGCACCCTGACTTTGTGTTGACCTAAGATGACATAGAAGATAATTCTATTAAGGACACGTCAAACCAACGAAAAGGACATCTACATTTGTACATACAACTCTCAACTTAACAATGTAAGAATATTGTCACATCAGATTACTTTATTACATGGCACAAAATTCATCTGATATCGCTATACCAGAGAGTAGAGATGTATATTTGAACCTCAACGAGGTGACTACAAAATAGAAATCTCTGTTGATTACCGATCTCTCTGGGGGTGTAGTCTACATGGTAAATTCCGTTGTGTGCTGTGATGTTAGCAGGTACATCTTTTCCCGTGGGATCTGCAAAACACAATATATCAGCAAAAATGGATATTTGCAAGTACTCTATAAATGTTTAAGGCTCAAAAGGATATATGCTATGTTTTTGACTTAAATAATTGTGTATTGAACATCCAGCTTGTTTACAAAAAATCACAGGCAACTGTGCTGCATTTTGTATATATGCAAAGAGGAACATTTCATTATCATGAACAGAGAACATTATACAATATTGGCTTCTCTGGCTGTTGTGTCCAAACTAGTGAGAAGAACTTACCTGACACCTTCACCAAGGCATCCTCCACATTGCCTGGTCCTTTTGTCTCCATGTAAAATGTGGTCTTCTCGTTGACAGGAAGAGGCAGGGTCTCGCTCACACCGTCCCCGTGGACATCGACGGCGTCCATGTTGTACACTTTGCACGGGAATGGGCTCCCTGTGATAGGAACATCGGTATGTATTTTATAAAAGCAAATAAATTAGTTGGTGTATCTTCGACCCATTTTGTTATGCGAAAAATCTGTAGGTCCTTTCATATTTACCTTCGTTTTGCAGATCAAGCCATTATTATGTTTACCGAAGGAAAACATTTTGTTTTTGTTCTGTTTCTTCTTCTGCAAACAAGTAAGGTCAATGACCTGCCCCCAGACGTCTTTCACCATGGCAACTAGTGTTGGGTTACATCATGTAGCAATTTTATAGCAGAGGGGATTTAGACTCCTGTCACCATATACTAGTATATGGATGTGTTTGAGTAAGAATTAACAGAGCAGGCCATATGCGAAGGTAAACATCATGCATTAATTTGCAAATGTTACCTTTCTAGTGTAAATATTGAATTCACGTGGAATGTTCCTGATCCTTAGTCATACCTTCCACAGGGAAACCGCCATGCCGGATGTGGGCGTTGTACGTCCCAAGTTCATTGGCAAGGAAGGTCATCAAATGCCGCCCATCATCCGCCTTCCACAGCTCAGACGGCACCTTGTCCCCGTCCTTACTGATCTCTCCGGTAAGTTCAGCTTTGCCAGCGTTCCTGCCGTCAACTTAAAGGTAAAGACATTGTTAACTCATTGTATGTAATAGTGAATAAGTAGTTTACGGAATATATATGTTGCAATGATAAATAAGAAGTTTTTGAAACCATTACATGAGGTACAATCCTATTTCTTACTTTTCAAAGACACTTGCTGTCCAAGTTTGGCCTTGGGGACACTTTGCACCTCGACTTTGCTCGGATCAAAGGCGTGCGCGATAAACGGGCTTTCCTTGACTTCTTCCTCCCCGTACTTCACCATAAACTTGTGGTCACCTGGAAAACAATGGAAGTTTAGTTAAGATTACAAAAAGCGATAGCTTGTTTTTATTTCCTGTATGCCATGCATTTTATGATATCTTCAAAGAGATCAATACCGTTGAAGTGCTTTGCAAAAATTTGTGGTTGAAACATTAACGTACCAACATCCACGGGCATGAAGTTGACACTGTAGATTTGGTCTTCTGCATTCATTTCACAAGGGAAGTCCCTTTCCGTAGGTCCTATAATTCAAGAACAGAAAAGAGTTAATCGTTAAATAACATGAAAGTCCTTCAAAACTAATAGAGTTCATGAGGAAGCCACACCGTAAAGCAAGTTATAAACACTTAACCACTTTAACTAATCAACCAATGATTTTACCAGCCACTTTGACGACGACCTCTTCGTCTCCAGCCTTGGTGGCGTCAATTTTCATGATGGCCTCCTTGTTGACGGGGATACACTTCTGGTCGCCTATCCCTGCCCCCATCACCACAATGTCCTCTGGGGTCGACAGGACAGTTGTAAACGGAGAACCTGTAAATGTAGATAGCGATAGTTTGAGCGTTGCCATTCTTTTTCAGCATGGATGCTTATACATATAACAATATCATTTAAGTATGATAGTGTTACTAGTAAGAATTGAATTGACCTGAGATTAAGTCAGGTAAAACATATATTTTCTGTTGAATTTTGCTGACTTCAGTCGACTTACACAGTCATTCATCATCTTCATCATGCCTCGACCTCCGGATTGATTATCCGGTAAGGTACACTTGATTAAGTTACTCCAATACACCCTGTCCCTCATGGCGGACACTAGAGCAGTCCCTGCGTCTTTTTCTCTAACATTGACAAAAGTGTATTATGTGGTCGTCCCAATGTACGTCTCCCAGTGGGAAGCCATTGGATTAGTCTACCAGCTGTTTCATTACGAAGTAGCCGACCTAAATTCTAATGAACTGAACTTAACCTAGAAAATAACCTTACCTTTAACCATTTCGTCATTGAAGGAGAAGGTTGTGAGATGGGCTGCACTGTTCTTGGGGGTGAACGTTAGATCGTACAGCCCCTCTCCGGCCGAACTCAGCTTGGATGGAACGTCCTGTCCACCTGCCGCCACGACAGCTTTCAGGACACCCTGTCCAGCGTTCGTGGTGTCCACTAGGTAAAGGAATAACACGTTTACTTGTCTCACGATGGTCAGATTTGGGCCCAAAAGTCCCACTCTGCTACTATGGAGATCGAATCCCCCGAACCCGCGAATCTTGTTCGATATGACGTCATTCGAATAGAGCGGGCGTTCGATCTGGGGTTACCCGCGGTCATTTACAGTAAAGCCGCTACAACCGGCTACTTCAAGCCCTTTTTTACTTGGGAACCACGGAACAGGAAAAATCCACCTTTCCACAAATATAAACCGTTTTCAAAACATTACATCTATGCCGTGATTTTATTGTGGATATGTAACATGTAACGAAGCTACTGCCGTCATCGTGGGTGACCTTGAAGGTCAGAATTCTTGTTGACGCTGTTATAAAATCCAGGTCCCCATATCCAAGTGGCACAGCATGCGTGCAAACATGGTATTTTAACCATTCCCAAAAATCGCTCAAATTACCTCATTGAGGGCTTGTTTGGAAGAGGAACGATTTCCGCAGATTTCTGTCTTAGGGATTTTTTAAATATGGCCGCGATTATGAATTATCGGTATTTAAAGTTAAAACACTGCGTTTTTAGCTCTTCTTTTGACTGTAAGTCGAGTTTTAGTTAAAATAAAAAATCCTAAGACAGAAAGTTTAAATTTACTGTAATATTTCTAAAAATCCAAAAATCTAACCTTATTTTTAATTTTCGGGGCCTCTTAAAATCAGTTGTTTGGTTCTCGTGAACCCTTTTTGAAATCCGAAATTGATCTCATTCGGAAGCAAATGTACACAAAGTGGAGCAAAGGCAGTGCAAGAATAACATTTGAGGTAAACAAAATCACTTATTACATTTTATTTTGACGAGTATTTACTCTCCAATTACTTTTGTTTATTTTCAAATTTTACCCCTTGCCCCCGGGCCGGCCCGGGACTCCCGCGCGGCCACGTTCGAACGCGTTCTGTAACCCGATACCTCCCTAGTAATGCGACTTTTAGCCTAGCAACCGACCGCCGTGTCTATTGAAAGCTTTGTTTTGTCGAAAGATGAATAGGTTTTCTTCTGATGAACAATCACGTTGCCTGCAATTCCTTTAATTGGTTCTTTTGGTTTCTTGGTCAATGGTTTATTGGTTAAGCATTACCTGTGTAATCACAGCCTTTTATAGCGCTGAATTGATGCAGGGTTTACAATCACATAATACACATGATACATATGATATATTTACTCCACACACTTTTGTGGAACTGTCGCAAGGGTCTGATCATGAGCGGCTGCCATTCGGCGCCACCAGGTGACCTCAATACGACTTTTCTCCTTACATTTCGCGATATTCCCAATCATTGTTGCCCTTCCTATATTACCATAAAGAAAGAATGGTTCAACGGTGGGACTTTACCTTTGTGACAAACCTCCTTCCCGATCTTCCCTCTCTCCTGCGCGTTCACAGCCACAGCCGAGGCGTCGTAAGCGTGGCTAACGAAAGGCTTTTGCTTCACTGGCTCCCCATCGAAGAGCACCAAGAAATCATACTGGCCTAAAGAAAAAGAGCAATGATTTTCCCACATTAGACACGAAACGTTACAGAGTAGCAGCATAGCAAATAGTATCATGCACGAAGCAATACAAAGCTATCTATGCATAATTTTGATGACGATGATACATATTTTTCATGCAAGCGATTGCCAAACAACTACATATTCTACCGGGTCATGTATAGAGAATGCACTAGTGACACCATGTTCATTGTTCACCAAAATGTTGGTTTCCTTGATATGTTTGATAGCTTGGGCAACTTTGTCTCAGTGACTTGGTGTACAGTGTTCATGCAGGTGTTGGTGTAGGCTACGCACCTACGTCACTCGGAAGGTACTCCACATTGGTGACCTTGTCCTGGTCCGATGGGGTCACACTACCGGCATAGTCCGCCCCCTTCCTGGGACCTGGTTTGGTTGGGAAGAAAACAACAAATTTAAGCATACAAACAACGTATCATCATGATGCATGCATTCCAAGATAAAGGTTTAGAATATAAATTATGAGTCGAGAAGTGCAAACATCACTGCAGCTCTAGCTTATTAGTATGCAAATAAAGTCGCTCTCCAGCTATTGGAGGGCACATGAATTGTACTGAAATATCATAATGTTAATCATAAGATTAATTGCAAATAAAAGAAATCAAGATTGCATATTCATTGTCGCGCATATGGAAATGATAAAAAAATGACATGCTGTGTAGTGTAGCAGAGAATGCTTATTTGTAATATAGTCAGGTGAACATATCAATCATAAGATTAATTGCAGAGGAAAAAAATCAACACTGCATACTCTTTGTCACGCATTTTAAAAAAAGGTAACAAAAGGACGGTTCTAAAACATGCTGTGTGGTCTAGCGGAGAGAGAACGCTAGCGCGCTAGCTGGCACACACAAGGCGCTCGCAGGACGCAGGCAAACGGCACAAACCGGCAATCTTCACGGTGACTTCGCCGTCACCGGCGCGCGACGTGTCTATTGCCCACAATGCCCTCTGTCCCACAGGAACTAGTTCCTCTCCCTTGACCTGCACCTCCTCTGCCGACGCCACGGTACAGACGTACGGCGAACCTTTAAAAACGGTGTCCGTTAGTGAATCATGGAAAAGAAACATGGTCAATTTTTGACAACTACTCCATTAATGAACTTACAGTATAAAACATACAGAACACAAGATCAACAGTGTGTGTCAGAGATTTGGAGTCTAAAAAATGTATGTATGATAAAATATAACCTCCATGACATGTCATGGAGGTAATAATTAGATCAACCTCTCGACCAATCAAACCTGCAGACTCGATGAAAGAGGCAAGTTCATTGGGCTAGCCTTTTAATAAATAGAGAGACAGCCATACCTATCTGACCAATTAGGTATGCTGTAACAAATCATCTTACAGTGATAGACCAATCCGATCAGGGCTAACAAAGTGTTTAAATTACCCGGCACGTCTTCCTTGTTGAACCTTAAGATTGTGGAATACTGCCCGGACTTATCGGCAGTATAACAGAGACTGTACAGCCCGGGTTGGGTAGATGACATTTGACTGTGAATTGTTCTTCCGTTGGACCTCACTTCACCTCCCAGCGTTCCTCTTCCAGCTTTTGTGGTGTCGACTGACGAGGAAAAGCCACAGGTAATCATTTTTGTAACTACTATAACATTGTAACTACTATAGTATTGTAACTACTATAGTATTGTAACTACTATAGTATTGTAACTACTATAGTATTGTAACTACTATAGTATTGTAACTACTATAGTATTGTAACTAATATAGTATTGTAACTACTATAGTATTGTAACTAATATAGTATTGTAACTAATATAGTATTGTAACTATTATGTATTGTATAGAGAACTACTACTGTAGGTGATCAGCCGTAGTCAAGTGCCCATGTCACAGCAATACTTGTCCATGAGCTTTCACGTGGAATTGATAATTGAAATATCCAAAATGCGACAGTTTTTGTATGTAACTTCGCACAGGATTTGAAACCTTTATAGTTCTTTATTTGCAAAATCATTCCCGAAGGCTAATTGCTTTTACAGTCAAATTCGGTACAATGCAATAATAGTAGACAGACTTATATGCGCAATGTACTGATTTTATGACGTTAGTGACAGATACGTACTTTGGATCTGTACCCTATCTCGGATCTTGGCCTTACTCTGATTCGTCACCTGGATCTTGCTAGGATCATACGCGTGTGAGATGAACGGCGAACCCTTGATGTTTACGTCGTCTTTCAGGACCAGAAACTCATGCTCACCTGTTAGGACCAAACGTTAGCGGCGAGAACACAATCTAAAACATACTCCAATACTCATGTACTCGTGTATATGTACTACAATACTCATTATCGTTTTTGTTCCACTGTATACTTCTTAAGTTGCTGTACACGTACATCGGTTGTTCATCTAGAAGGTATGTTTCTAACAACAGGAATAGTACTAGCTTTGTAATTGTAAAATTAGTTGGGTTATCAAATAATAATCCAATCAACAGACACGTATTATATTAGGCAGTATGAAGAGCTGCAGCCAACATGTCATGCTGAGGGGGAGTTAAAAGAAGTTTGTAAATGATGTCAATGTGTCAGCTTTTTGTAAGCTTAATATTATGTAGGAACAAAATTGTAAGTGGAAGGACGGGTAGCATCTCCAAACAAAAGGCACATGCCTAGTGAAGGACTAGATTTGCCGTGGAGTACTGGAATACCTAAAGGAGGCGGGATGAAATGATATAGGATGAAAACACACACAGGATAACATAACAAGACTCGGTCCATACCAACTTCAGCTGGTATATACAATACTGTGTAGATGTCGTCTTCTTCAACAATCTCTCCTTGCACAGTGGCGTCTTCTGAAGGTCCTAGGAGGTTAAATTACAACGTGCGTCACCATTCGGTGTTTAAGATGTAGCTAACATGTATGCTATTTCTTCTACAACATGATAGGCTGTACAAAAAGTGTGGGGAAAAAACGTCGCATGCGCCATCGCAAGGTAAATTCGCAGCAGCGGTTGCAAACAAAAAGGAAGTATGCTTGGTTCGCGATTTGACGCCGAGCAACGGAAAAGGCAGCAGCAATGAAGATGCGGGCATATCATCATTGCCAGTATCGCAGGACACTACCTTAGGGACATACTATCAGGCATATTCAGTGACATATCTTACCATTTATTTAGCAACAGCCTTTCAGTTCTATTTGTTTTATTTGATTAAATAAGATGTCCATTAGTGTAAATTCTACACTATTCTTCATGGAGTTCGTAGTGAATCACCAACTTTCAGGTAAACAACAAGCGTTTAGGTTCTGGGTTACATGTATGTATGTCTGCTATCAGATGTAAATTTCTAAAGTAAAAAACACAAACTTTCAGATAAACAAGCGTTAAGGTGATAGGTTGTGTGTGTCTGATATCAGATGTATTTCTGAAGTAAAAAAACACCAACCTGCTATTTTGACCACCACGTCTCCCCCCGGCGTCTTGCTGGCGTCCACCTGGAACTTGGCGAGTTTCCCGACCGGCACGTTCCCTAACCCTTCCCCGCCAACCACGATGTCGCTCGTGTCAAAGTTCTCGTACACCAACGGAGATCCTGGGACGTGGAAGGGATTTTTTTAATACCTCAATTCTTGGTTGATAATATGTATCTGTATAGCCGGTATAACAGCCCTACGGCGTAACACACCAGCTTTGCAGGCACGCGGCGCGGCGGCAGCTACTATATTACACCGAACGACCTGTTACACCTAGAATTTGCACGTCTAACTGTATAGTGTATACGTAGGAGTAGTTAGCTTTAGTGATGATGCCTCAGCTGTACATCTCAATTCTTGAATTCATGTTTGAGTTTTTATTTCAGTTGACAAAAATAGACTTAAGTGTGACTAAAAGGTCATCTGGTGGTCATGTGGGTGAGACGCTGCGATTCAGTTTAGTATATCTATGGGGTTGCAAGATTATGATTATAATGTGTGTGATGTTGATCCGTTGGCATCAATATATCAGGTTTAAATAACCTTCAGCCAATTGTTAAAATGCAGGAGCTATGTACTTATATAGTATATTACATACCTGGAACTGTGACGTCGTTGTACTCGGCGTGGACTTCATATTGCCCAAGTCTCTTGGGTTGGAAGGAGACCTTGTATTTCCCAGTGTCCAGTTTGTCGCAGTTGTGAGGCACTGTCTCGTCTTTGGTGGTCACTGACGTGTTCAGTATCCCTGATCCAGCTTTCTTAGTGTCCACTGCAGAAATGGCATTGATATCATGAATTTAAGGCTGTCCATCTCTCACAAATTATGCCAATCAAAATGTTTAGAACTCAGAATGATGTTAACGTAACAAATTGAATTGAAAGACCGGTAACGCTAAGCGTACAATTGTAACTTCCAGCTTTTATGTTTCTTTGCTAGTAAAGCATTGATTATAACATGTATTTAGACAAAAGGCAGTTGTTTTCTTTATGTTATGCATTACGTTTAATACATGTTCATAGGAAGTTTCATGCATCTAAAACATATAAATGAACTGACCGATGGTGGACACATATCCTAGTTCGTCCCTCTTGCTGAGTGGACCCAGGCTGACGCGGTTGACGTCGTAGGCGTGGACAGTCACCGGACTACTGGCCACGGTCAGTCCCGCGAACTTCACGTTCACTTTGTGGTCACCTTGAGGGAGAAAAAGATGTTTTCATCATGTAGAGATACCATAGCTTTCTTTCAACCAATCTCTGTTCTTGCATTATGAAGGGAATATAGGTAGTATGATATGTATTTCAAAGCTTTACGATCTACAAAGCACCACACTGGCATTATATTTCTGTTGTTTGGGCTTGTATCCACTAGCTTTCGTCAGTGACTAGCTTTCGTCAGTCACTGACGAAAGCTTGTGGATACTAGCTGAAACGTCTGACGTTTCCAAAATCATATCCAGTTGCTTGAGTAACTTTTTTTGGCGTATCGTATTACCTGGATGTCTAACCTTCATCGACGTAGTTTAGGCTTTTAGTTAATACCCACTCTTTGTAATATTATTGTCTGATAGTTGACGAGTGAGTGGAAGGAAAAAGACCTTTATTGGTAATGTAACAACTCACCAGGTTCCTTGGGTGTGTATGTTGCCGTATAGATGGAACCATCTTTGTATACGTCGCAGGGGACGTCGCGGTCTACCGAATCTATAGCAAAGACATAAACAACATTATTTCCAACACTTAGGTAGGGGTAACAGATAATCCTCCATGTACCGCCAAAGTAGTATGCTTCTTTTGTCAAGCTGTACTAGAGATTTTAAACGTCAAATCTAAACAATGAGCTTCAAAAACTGTTTGAAGCTCCTTCATCTAAATAGTAAACAGCTAAAGATGCACAATAACTCCGTTACAGCAGTTGCCTCTAAGTCTTTAAGTCAATTTTCTCATAGTCACAAAAACATCTTCTTAAAGTTGAAAAGCTATCAACTATATGGCATACGTAGACAAAACGAATTGGGATAATTCAAAGTCATTGCTAACCTGTTACGGTTGCTACCACAGGGGCATCGCCTGACTCTGTGGTGTCCACGTTGAAAGACACGGTCTCCCCCACTGGTAGGTAATGTCCCCGTCTGTAGCCCTCACCGCGAACAGCTACCTGGTTCGGATCGATCACTGGACAGCGCACTGGAGAAATAGAAATTGAGCACAAGATTAACACATAGAAATATGCTTGTTGAAAGGTTGTGGTGGGCTTTGATATAGAACCGGAGCAGTCACTGTGACTACTCCACGCGATATCCCTATGTTGCTGCAGCAAGCTCAGCTGGATATACCGGTACAAACCAGATTGAGCCTGACCTGCATACACCACGATTTCTCCCTCTTCTCTGAACATTCCGGTTAAACGTCCATCTACCCTTAGACTATAATGTAACGAAGATGCCAGAAACAATTAGCTATATTCTATGAAAAATAGCTATATCTCTCTCATCACTGTGTACTTGATCCATGGTTAAAGCACAATAGTCTTTGCTACCAGACCCCAAGACTTAACCTTACCCCACCGAAAGAGTGACCCAAACCATGGCAACCCATCGTTTTTATTTGCCTTTTGTTCAGCTGAAGGACCTATTATACAACTGAATGGTTCTGTGGGACTCAGCAAACCAAATGAAGGAGTCTTAAACCCGCTATTTTCGTGCCCAGAACATCGATCTCCATGGGTGTCAAGTTAACACTATACTCTGGACGTGACCTCCATTCCAAAGTCAAGTACCGCTAACACATTCAGATGCAGGACACACATATTCATCTCCAGCTTTTCCCCCAGAACAACTCCAGAATGGAAAACATTACCACAGCACATCGTAACACAGTGAATACCTTCAATGTTTGTTTTGTTGTCAGACACTTTCTTTTTCTTTTTTTACGCCACCCATCGGCCGCACTGGTCGTGCACCCTTGGCGTGATGCCCCATAGAGGGCAGTATCAATGTAGATGTAGCACCAAAGGTACGAAATCACCATACCAGGCACATTCGTCTTGTTGAAGGTCAGCCCGATGTTGTAGAGACCGACACCCTCCGGGTTAAAGGACAGCATCTGTTTGCCGTCTCCCTGGTCGATCAGCTTGCTGCCGATGTCGCGGCCATCTTTGGTGACAGACGCGCTGAGGTTCCCCTGGCCGACTCGTGATGTGTCGACTGGGAGGAGAGCAAACAACAATACAATGGCGATGATTCCAAATCATACATCTTGTCACGTGTGTGAAGATTAGTGGTAGAGTTTGAAACACTATTTTATTCACACATTTTATCGCTCACACATCATGAGGAAGTTCGCGGCTTTGTAACCTAATTACAAGAAAGAGTGCAGGTCGTGATAACATACATCAGGAAAGTAATGAGATAAGTGGTGGGTTCTACCGCAGAGTTTTCACGCTCGCAGGGCAGGGGTTTGTGCTGCATATCAATTATGCAGACTGCGTTATTCCCTGTTTAGCTCTCTAGATACGAAGTGAGCAGTATTAAGCATCGCAGATGCGGGCTGCAGTTGAAGTTGAAATTCCCTATATGATCTCATTGCTAATGGATTATCAAAGTATAATGCATGTAGCAGGCATCGGTATGGACATATCAATGGAATATAGTTAGCATTTATCATTTTAGGAAATGATCGTATACACACATTACTGATAAATATACCACAAATATGTATGGGTAGAAAAATGGTCTGACCATTAGCCGCTAAACTGATAAGCCAATATAACGGAAAAGTCGCACGACACTGACAGGAATGTGGGATTACGTGTCAATAACAGACTATCTGCATGCTACAAGTGCCACTACAGAAAGAAAGGTTGTATAGTCCGAATCTATCGCATTGCCTGAACCCAGTCCTCGTCACCTACCTGTGCACTTGACACCTGTAGAAGGGTGTTTAATCTTCACCTGAAACGTTGTCATCACACCTACAATTTATGTGACGCTCTATCCCAAATAACAGGTGTACAACACGATGTAATGTAGCTGTACATTTGTGCAAATTCCCCCCGGGGTGTTCCATCTATTATCTCATCACGCCAGAGCGCCAACACGTAATGTAAATGACTGACGACAAGGTCACACGAACCAGTGTCATCATGCCCCCCTCCCCCATTGGCCTACAGTTGATATTCCAGTTCCTGGTACAAATGTACTTACTCGGAACTTCGACGTCCTTCCCGACGTCCCATTTGGCCTCGCTGACCTTGATCTTGGTGATGTCATAGGCGTGGCAGACGAACGGACCTCCGGGAACTTCTGTGCCGTTGTACTTGACAGAGATGTCGTGTTCACCTGTAGTAAAAATAGCAACATATATTGGAGTCACATCTTGTTATACATATCTCTTAATGTGGTTTCTAATAAGCAGCTCAGTTATGATGAAATGTTCCCCCAGGCAAGTACTATTATATGTATGAATTGATTAACATATGGTTTCTTCTATATCTAGATGTTTGCCACAAATGAAAATACTAAAGTAGATAGAAAATGTGCTCTTTCGTCTGTGTATAAATGATCCTTATCAATATCGACATAGATATTATCTACTGTATATATACTCGAAATACATTTCAAATATGAGTTCAAATTACGTATAAAGATACTCGATGTAGGTATGCGTACCTTACAATCTTATAGAAATATGACATTTCATGATACCATGACCACAGATATGTTTAAAACCAAGTGTCTATTGCCCTTTTCATCAAAACCTATACATCTGGGTGTGCTCATAGCGAAACAAAGGATCATATTAGTACATTCAAAATAGATGTTACAAACGATGCTTTATTTACAAACCACAACATGCTTCTGTCATGATATCAATAATTTATCGTTGAAGCAAGTAAACAACAATATGATTTTGACGTACCGACTTCTTCGGGCACATATTCCACCTGAATGCTGCCGTTGGCGTCGTTATATCGGCACGGGAGTCGGTCCTTCCTCGGCCCTACAGGACGTAAAAAACTCGTAGAGTTCATCTTCTTCAAAAACTCCACTAACCTTTTATCTATACTCTGATTACAGTAGTCCGGTGAAAACGCCGCCGGCATCTTGTTATAGTATATAAATCTCTCCTGTGTTTTGAAAATGTGTACAAATTTTCTACATGTATCGAATTGTAGTTCGTGGAGTATCAAATATTTATATATGGTGACACTCCTTTTTATTTAGGGTGTGGTATGATTGCTATCTATACCTCATTTGCATATGATGAAGGGCGTTGCCTTAGAGGACCCCGACGTCACAATGGCGGCCTATGCGTCATCATTGGAAAGTGGGCTATAGCGTTATCATTGAATCCTAACTCACCCGTAACGATGATTTCCATTGGTAGCTCCTCCACATTTTCAGCGCTGACCATGAATTTGGCCGTGCGGTGAACCGGAACATGTCCCAGCCCTGACCCGGAAACGATCACCTTTCCGGAAGTTTCTAGCATAGGGGCAAATTACATGTATTAACCTAAAGCCAAATTACACATCTCTGCACCTGTTGAAGGCGTAATTCAAAGTAGATTATATGTATTAACGTCAACAAAGGGCAATAATATACACAGGTGGATGTAGTCTTTATCACAACAGATCACTCTTTTTTACTTCCTTTTAAAGGTTGAAAAAACTTCAAACCAGTTCGAAATGACGCCAGAGTGTTGTAGACTTAAGTTCTTTGCTTTTTTCACATCCGTATCTGATAATATACACTTCATTATCTGCGTGTTTCCACAAGTTATCATATCATTAATTTGATATCCATTGGGGCGTTTACATTTCCACTGGTGTTGGATTATATAAATTATATAACAATGGCAAGACAGAGGTGGGGTTGGGGGTGGTTGCTGGTCAATATATATATATATGTTTTATACGAATGTGTTTAACCAAGGACTGTGTATAATGTCCTTGGTTTAACTAAGAATAAACAAAGCAGTTAGTTTGTTGGGCTAGACCATGTGAAGGTAAACATGATGTATTTTGTTACCCTTCTAGTTGTTTCAGATCTACACTTACTGTTGTCTAAAGAAATCTGACTTGCTATTCATAATACGCTATTTGTGAACAATGGATCTTCAGTGGTAAGATAAATGTAAAGCAATTAGCTATGTCACCTAACGAGTGTGTTTGAATACTGAAAAAAGTTGTCTGCATGGTTTGTTTGTGGATGAAAATAGAAAGTAGCTACCAAGCCATTAACTTTCACTTTGTCTGAAAAAATGCTTATGCTTTTTTTTAATTGAAAATCTGCATTGTGACTATGTTTTGATATTTTTGTTAAGTTGTGACATAAGTTTGTTTACCTCTGTAACTAGTTGCCAGCTCGAGTGAGTAACTATACGGTATGTCCCAATTTCGCTTGAGGGTAGTAGTCACTTCCTACAAATACCTAGACTTAGATCTCTCCAGATAAAAGGTTGTTGTGAATTCAAGGTCTATTCGTTATACCAGGTATCATACATTTGGTGTTTTGCCTGCGTACTTAGTTACTTTGATCTGGCATATATTTAAAGATGGTGAATTCTGAAATACTTTATTTACATGTTCCAAGCCATTCCTCTGGTTTAAAGGTGTACACAGGGTCATGTTAGAAATGCATGCGTGTCATCTCAAGCACGCCGACTCAAGGAAAAACAAATACCCGGCACGTAGGGCCAACTGTTCGTTAGAATGTCACTTCTGTCGGTAAACAGTTACGCAAGAACGACTCTGGTGGTAGTAGCAATAAATAATACCAGGGTATGCTGCTACCGCCATTCCGTGAGTGCCATTCTAAGGTGTAGGAGCCATCTGCCATTAAACGTGAATAAATATGATTGGGTATAAGATCATTACAGTACAAAATACACTCATAGCGTTCTGGCGAACTCAAAAATTCTTCTGGATGTCACCTTTAGTTCACACCCACTAGTTTTGGTGGCTCGTGTTGGCCCAATTAGGCATAATTATATACAGACAGCTTGGTGAACATTCATTTTCTAGGTGTGGCCACTTTAGAATCTAAGTAAACTCAAATGTTTTTGTACGCTTACAGTGTACCCTTACACATGTCCTTGAATTCATAGAGTAACCCTGGACTGTTGCTGTAAAGATCTAGAGCTTTCGCGGTGTTATGCTGTAGCTAGAGGAACATTCTTTAGAAGAAAAAGTTTGTTGTGACCTTTTCCAGGTCATTTGTCATAAGTCGCCAGGTGAAATGTACCAAACAAAACAGCTTGCTGTAGGTTGTGTCGGATAACTTCTGTAGTACGATGCAAATGTGAGATAAAATCACTTTAGTGATTGTACGAATGGTTAAATCGCAGGCATTTTTCATTACTGCTGCACCTTATATAGTGCGTGTCTGTACACATGCTCGATAATTGCGAACGGGTTGGGTCATATGGCATCTGTTTTCATTGTTGTCGGCTTAGCTAGTAGGAGTACTGAATTTCTGACAGATGCCTTTGAAACGAAATCCTTTGAATCGTAAGTCTTTACATGCAATATGTCATAAACTTGCCAGAAAGTATAGAGAATAAGATCAAAGTATAGGCCACCTGTTTACATTGCTTGGGCTCTAGATCTATGCCGATCTTCAAGTTGTTGGGGAGGGGGGTGTAATGTATTACAGTTAGACTACACTCAACAAAATCAGTGTTTAAAAGTTGGAAACTTACCTGGTTCTCCATTGAGGAGTTTAGAAGGAGGAGGGGCAGAGTGGGCTTCGTCTGCGGTGGCTACTGCCACTTGTTCCGGCATGGGTGATGCTGGTTTCTCGTACTCGTCGTCACTCGAACTACTGGAACTCGAAGTCAGCTCATCTTCACTCACAATGATTATCTTCGCTCCTTTCTTGTTCTTAAGTATCTCCTTTATCTGATCGACATCATCAATCTCCCTACCCTCGATCCTTTTTGCCTTAAGGGTGGTCTTTTTACTGAACATGTCATCAGCTTTGTCTTTTATCTTTTCGAAAGTAGATTTGTCTTTAGGCGCCTCCATAACGGGTGGTGGGGCCGAACGCACCTCTTCGACAACAGTAGGCGTTGCTTCAGTTGGGAAGACTGGAGTCGCGGCGGGGGCCTCAGTTGTCGGGGCGACCTCTTCCTCGCTGTCCGATGATGACGACGACGACGACGATGAGTCTTTACGAAGTTGCTTGATGTTGCCGAGAACAGATTGTCGAGCCCCTTCTATTTCGGTCGGGCTGCGGGCAGTTTGCAGGGACACGCTGTTGTTTACAGGCGGGGCGGGACTTTGCGTCTCGACCTGGGTCACCTGGTTAGCCTGAGGTAGAACAGGAGGGGGCGTGGTCTTCACAGGTTCGGCAGGTTCGACGACATACACCGGGGAGACGGGCTCGCGCACGCGCGGTGACTCGGGGGTCTTCTTCAGTTGAGCGGGCCTGGCAGCAGGTCTCTGTACGGGCAAAGAACTGCTTGATAAGATCGGGGGTGATGCATTCATGGGTGAGAACGGTGTGCTTACTTTTTCTACAGGTGAAAAGCTTTTAGCTTGAGAAGGCCAAGGTGCGTCTACTTTTTCTACAGACCAAGCCCGTTTTGCTAGAGCTTTCTCGACAGTGTAGCGCTTTTTGCTGGAGAAGGCGTGTGCGCTTTGTCTAAAGGAGAAAAATGCAGCGAGAAAAGGTGCTCTTACCTCATCAAAAGGGGTTGTTTTCTTAACCGGAGAAGGCGGTCTCTGAACTTCAACTGCAGGAGACGCTTTGACGACTGGGGGAGACGTTTTCTGGACCAGAGGGGGCGTCTTCTTAACCGGAGGAGGCGTCTTCTTAACCGGAGGGGGCGTCTTCTTAACCGAAGGAGGCGTCTTCTGAACCATAGGAGACGCTTTCTTAACCGGAGGAGGTGCCTTCTGGACAGGAGGTGGCGCCTTCTGTACTTCCACAGGAGGAGAGGCCTTGACCTCCGGAGATGGTGTTTTCTTCGTAGCCATCGGAGGAGCCGTGTTCACGACGGGAGACGGCGGCTTCTGTACCTCGAGGGGAGGGGTGCTTTCCAACACAGGACTGGTCTTCATCTTCAGCGAGGATGGTTTTGATCCAACC
Source organism: Branchiostoma belcheri (assembly GCF_001625305.1). Taxonomy (NCBI): domain Eukaryota; kingdom Metazoa; phylum Chordata; class Leptocardii; order Amphioxiformes; family Branchiostomatidae; genus Branchiostoma; species Branchiostoma belcheri. The sequence continues at coordinate 2,467,356 of NW_017804032.1, forward strand.
ACCCTGCTGGGCGGAAGATTGGAATCCTCAGCATCCATATTCATGGGCCCTGTCTTCCTGTCATCCACACTGCTAAGGGAGGACACGCTACTCTTAGAAGAAGTAGAACTCTTCCTTTCCTTCTTTTTCAGCTTTTTCTTCTTGGGGAGATCAAGACTGCTTGCAGACGTGAGGGATGAAGAGGATGTCTTCCTCTCCAATTTTGCCTCCTTTGTCGGAAGTGCTGCGGTGGGACCAGCAGCTGAGGCATTGATTGCTGGTGCTGGTGCTGCTTTAACTTCCGGCACTGCAGCCTTCTTCAGCGAACCTTTTAGATTCTCAGCACCGCTACTAGACGATGTACCAGGTTCCCTGGAGTTTGCCTGATGAGACCTCACCACTGTGGGGGTAGGCAGGCTGTTCTCCTCGTCTTCTACTACCGTTACGTCTGCTTTCCTTAGTTTGGGAGCTTCCTCCTGTAGCTCCAAAAGTGGCTTGCGCTCTCGCGGTTCGTCAGGTAAGGTGTGAGACGTGCCGTACTTGATGCCGACGTCGGTCTGTGCCTGTTGTAGGTCATAGCTGGTCCTTTCTCGACCGAAGAAGGTCTTGATTCTATCCATGACGCCAGGTCCTGATGTTCTTATCTTTGGTGGCGGTGACGGTTGTCTGCTTAGCTCCTCGTCGCTCTGCCCTTTCTTGCGAAAGAAGCTTGCCTTCTTCTTGACGTTTCCTTCCTGGACACCCCGAGGTTTAGTAGGCTCGCCTTTTGGTTTACCACCCGCGAGGACGCTCTGTGGGATGTGGGAGCCTGCCTGTGGTTCCCTTACGGGAGGGTTTGCTCCACCCGGCGGCAGAGAGGACTGTACCTCCTCGGCTGGGGTTGCTGATACAGCCGGGGTGTACCCAGGTGGTTTCCTCAAACTATCGTCCGACTCAGACGAAGTATAAGAGGGCTTACTCTTCTTGCTTTGTAACTGGTCGTCTATGATATCTGGTGATCGCTTCTCACCGATTTTGCGAATGTCTTCCAGAACGGACGTGCGTGCGTCGTGTGTCTGAGCAGCTTGCTTAGTACTCATCCCTTCCTCTGACTCCTCTTCCTCTTCTCTAGCAAAGCTACTGCTGCTACTAGCAGATACCGGTTCTGGGATGGTTTCCTCCTGGAGTTGACTTGTACTGCTTTCCTGTACCGATGCTTGAACAGTAAGCTCTGTATCCAATTTGACAGGGTCAGATTCTGTAACGTTTTCTTCTGTAGCCGAGTCTTCGGTGCTATGAACAGGAGTATCCTCCTCTTCCCTGTCGCTTTCGTCTATGGACAAGGTACTCTCTGATGACGAATCTTCTCTTCCCAGTTGCCCAAGAGCTCTTATGTCGTCAAGTAGCACTTTCTTTTTCTCTACCTGGTTTGGGTCCTTCTCTACTTCTGTCTCTGTGTCCTCGGTTCTATCTTCAGGGTCTCTGACAAATACCTCTTCGAGTGAGCTTACTCCGGAGTCGCTGAACGGGTACGTCGGGACCTCTCCCTCGGTTGGTTTGAAGACTTCGTCGGTTGAAAGCTGCGGATGCTCGTCGGTTGGAAGCAGCAGTTGATCGTCGGTTGAAAGCTGTGGTTGCTCGTCGGTGGGATTCTCAGTGATAGTGTCGTATCGAGTGGAACGGACGGACCCACAGACTGATGAAGCGATAGAAGGGGGTCGTCGGCTGGACGAGGTGTCGTTGAGGTCGATGAGGGATGTTTTTGAATTCCTTATTCGGAGATAGACTGAAGAAGTGAATTGCAGGATGGTCTCCTCATCGGAGTCAGCGGTGGCCATGGAATAAGGACTGGAAACAAAATGTACATAATCAATTAAAGCGGCGTAATCCTGTAACAAATATCAACTTGCTCATTTACATGTATTTTGACTTACAAGGACTACGTACTATACTGAGATCTCAAAACAACTCAAATCGTTATATCTATTTTTAATTCATTTGCAGTATATTTTTGTGCACAGAAAATGATTTATTATGTTGCCTTCCTATTGGCAGCCACTACTTATCACTGTAAAGTCACAACTGTCCCAGACAGGTCTAAAGTCTTTATAAGAGCATCGGTGACCGACAGTATTCCTCCCAAACAAAAGTTATAAAGAATGTTTCAAAGGTGATCATTCTAGCATGAATCATACCTCCCGCTGTGGGGAACTATAATGACCCCATTTGGCCCATATATATATAGTTCCTGACATGTACAATTATTGTGGAATGTTTAGAGAAAAAAGGCAGGTCCGGTAGTGGTCACCTAAAGTGATGAAGCAAAGCAAGGTGGGGAGGGGGGTTAGTCTGTCATGACTCACTGGCCTTCCGGTACTTACTTGTATTAAACAATATTTACACCTCACGTTTGATCACTACTGCATGCAGTGGCCGTATTGTATCATAGTTTTTGAGACACACATATTTCCTACCTTGTTTCTTCAGGGGTAGAAGCCATAGCTGAAGCAAATTGTAGCAGGTGGATTGAAAGATTGTGGCTACCTGTGTCTTGGGGAATGATTGGAATGTCAATCTGTTTATCCCCATTTAGGAAAAGGAAGAAAGCTTTTGAAATTCAAATCGTTCCTACTGCAACCCTCCCTCGTGACACGACACTTGTTAGAGAAAAGTTTACTGACAGACTCTCATTGTTTAGTAGGGGCTTAAAGTTTACTACTGAGATTTTTTTAAATGTCTCAATATCCAATTATTAATTGTAATTGAGAGATTTTTACGTTGATTCTGAATTAGGTTCAGAAGATCAGTTTAGATATCTGTCGCTTTGTGTATAACAACGTCGTTACATGGGTGATGTAACCATAACCTACAGTTTGTGCTTCTTGGCATCATCATTATGGGTTCTAAGTGGAAAGTTTACGATAAATTCTATATCGTACTATGTTATAACACTCTCTTATGCGGAATGAAATTTTTCGAAAATCGTTGCAAATTTCAAGTCATGCTTTCCTGCGTGTTTGCAAAACTCTTGCACCAATTACGATGTTATTATAGTCACAAGCCAAACATTTTCAATTGACCTTGAGTCTACAACATGGCGGAACAAAATGGCGGACACACTAGTCAAAAGTTAGACGAGATGTTAACTACAGTTAACAAAGTATCTATTGTCGTATTTACTAGCGTTCTTACTATGTAGTAAATACATATACTCTATGGTGTATTGTTATATATATAAGATTCGGTGAGAAAAAAAAGATCACCACACCCTCATACCCTCACAGTAGCGACAATGTTTTACAAAACCCTTCATTCTGGACACCTGTGAACTTAAGCTTGATTTAAAGGGACAGCGCAGCCAGGGCTTAACTTAAGTATACGTCTCGTGTGACCACAATAACAAACAAAAACTGTTGCAAGAGTTTCCATCTTGAGGGGTGCACAAAATCTTATGGAAGGGATTTATAATTATACAGATGGGAATATCTTAAAATATCTTGAAAGAATGCATGGCATGCGCTGATTCAAACGCGCCCTGTGGCAGCTCCTGAATATGGTAATGAGTCTCTTCTCCGTACAATTGACAAAAGGCCAGGACTGGATGGTTCACCCTGGGGGCAGGTAGCCGGGGCGAGTAGACACCGACAACAAAAACTTCCAGCTTATTTATTAGATTTCTACACATCGCACATCTTATCAATTACTTTGATAAAATAGAGTTTTCTGGTTGTTCAGAAGAAATCCATCGTTTGAAAAAGTCTGTTGTGGTTACAGGTTGACCCTGCTTACGAGTGGAATGAGAAGAATGCACCAATAATTGTGGGCCGATGTGATGCGATGAGATAGGATTGAGGAAGAACAGGTTTTACAAGGTTGGTGGCAAGGGGCACGACCCATGGGCTTAGTGCAATTTGCATGTGTATTTGTCTTTCCACCATTCATCAATGCTGCTACCAAATGCCAGTTATAATGGAGCGTCTGTTGCCTTTTGTTGACAGAAAGTCTGCATTTTCTATTAAAAGTATGATTCAATGTTTTGTATGGAGGAATAGGATACTGCGTGTGATTATGTCCGGGTCGCTGCGCATACGCCTATGCTATGTAAACACCGGGTGAAAGATTATGATAAATATGGTAACACTTATCCACATACTACTTTATAAACAAGTCTTAAGTGATAGAAGCTAAATGTTGGGGAATAAGTATCCCACTCATAAAATATAGCACCACTATTTTAAGAAAAATGCAAATCATATGTTATAGTATATAGATGATGTATGCTGTTATGATTTAACAACAGCGTCTGATAAAATGCCCTGTGCAGTCAATTAATTGTTCGCTGTCTGTTTTAAACGAGGCTATTTTAGTATATATGTATGCCTATAATCAATTAGAGGATGCACTATGATTGGAATTTTCACTTAACGGTAATTAAGCCACGAAATAGATTAAAGCTAATTTTCCTTCTACGTCATTTTTGCCCGAAGTGACGGCGTAGTATAAACGACAACACAAAACCTTACGTTTTTGACTTTGAAATGGTTAAGAAAAGAAGAAAATTTAACTTACCAGTGCCGCCATTTATGCTACCAAATCTCTGCACTCTAGTCACGGAAAAGTGAAGACTCCAGAAGGAGTCCAAGTTTTGACCGGCGCGACCAAGGCCTCTCCAAAATGGTGGCACAGGAAGGGCGTTGGACGAGGTGAGACCCCTCCCACCCTTATACGTCACGCGTAGCTTGACTTTCTACCTTTCACCTATAATTGACAGAATCGGGGCGACTTTGGCTAGTCTTGGCAGAGTTATTGGGGGAAGCTACGGGTGACTGAGTGACAAGAGATCTTTCATTACAGGATTTATCGTTGTGTGCTTGAACCTTCTATTGGTACCATGATAACAACAAAGTACTGCGTCCCATAATATGAGACGAGTATGTCTTGGGCATTAACAATTGATAATGTACAGACGCCCACATTACGTCGAATGAAAGAACAGGAAGTATAGGTAATTTCACACTAACGTAGTGCACGAAAAAAGACGCTAGTTTGATTTGTAATATTTGGCAGTAGTAAGACTTACTTTCTTTGGTACTTATAAGTTTTGATCTTTTTTTTTCATGTGAAATACTACAGTGTTTTGTATCTGGCATTTTACGTATCTCCAAATTTGTGCCAGTCATTGTTGTCTTTCATGGCAAGATGACAATATGAGTGGGTTGGTGATGATAAAATTCACACGGACATTCACACATTCATACATGCACGCACACACTCACACACACACACACACACACACACACACACACACACACACACACACACACACACACACACACACACACACACACACACACACACACACACACACACACACACACACGAACACCTAACGAAAACATAACCTTCTTGGCGAAGGTAAGAAACGAACAAACAAATCGAAAAGGGTTTGATAAATAACATGCAGCGTATTTCATTCTCGGGCGATATTATGGTTATGCCGGAGACAGACTATTGGAAAAAAGATTCAAGAATGATGTTCGTCCATCGTAGTCGAACAACATTTA
>NW_017804032.1:2472897-2602741 GCF_001625305.1 Branchiostoma belcheri
ACACACACACACACACACACACACACACACACACACACAACACACATACACACAATTGAATGTAAACAACACACAATGAAAAGTCCAACACGTCTTTTTTTTCAAATATAGAATAGTTGTATAATGAATATTTGTAATAAGAGATACATGTAGAAAGTGACATATTCAGAGCAACCAACCATACCCACCCTATAAGAACTAGTGAGATGTCTTTTAATATAAATCCTTAAAATCCGGTCCTATTTCAAACCCATTACCTTTATTCCCTTACAAAATGCACGTATTACAAGTAAGCCTGATATGTTCTTTTTGGTTCTTGTAGCCATATTATGTCCTTTTTAAAACACCACTTCTATGAAATAAGCTGCAACCAAAACATTAAAAAAAATAAACGTCGCAAAGAGTCCACGAAGGATCAAAATGGTCGGAACCAAAATGTCTGTTGCAGTTGGCGTATAAACTAGACGCTCTTACAACAATACTTTCTTTTGTTGCCAGTTTTTATGCATGCCGAATGGTTTATACTAGTCCAGGCATCGTGATCATTCATGCTCCACTCCTTTGACAAGTTTACAGCCAGCATTTTATCAATAGGTACCTCTAGACTAAAATGCAATACATATCGTATTCTACTGCGTAAATACAAACCCTCATAGGGCCTATGGCACTTGCGTTGCTTATCAAGCATAAAAGTTAAACAAAGTCAAATAACATGGTTAACTATTTTTAAGGCAGTAGAAAATTAATGAACCAAATGATAAACTAATCACTGATACTCAGGTTCGTCTATGAAACAGATAATTATAACACAAAAAGGCACGAACGAAGTACATATAAGTACTTTGAATAAGGAAAGTTTACAACAAAGGATCACTAGTGTTTTTATATCCGCATAGCTACAGAGCAGCTACTTTTTAAAGCTAAAACAAATGTTCCCTTTAAAACATAATCCACCGCAACCATCTATAGAAGCTACTGGCATGTTGTTACGGTTGTTGGTTGCTTTCTTTTACATTGAACGCTCATGGCATCTAGGTATCATTCACTTGAACTTGTCTTGATTTTCCAGCTGATATAAGGATTTTAGAAACATCGTTTTTTGAAACACATTATCCATAAATAGAAACAAACTGTTCTGATGCTTTTCAGGTATGAGACCGGCCTTTTTGTCTCCTTTTTCCCCAATGGCCATGGCAAATTTGTCAAATGTTTTATCAAAAAGGCTCATTAAAATATGCATCTGAGCTGGTCTTCTAGTAGTATGTGGATATGGCTCTGTCACGTTCTATCCTCCTACCATAGATACTCTCCTTCTCCTTGTAGTTGCCAGGCAACGCGTACCCATAATTCGGGTACCTGACGGTCTTGCTGCGCTGTGAGGCTCTGCGGGACGACGGCGTGCGCATCACGGGTTGGCTGTAGTAGTAGTCTCCGCCGCCGTTCCGCTCGTACATGACGTCTTCATCGTCGTCGATCCTGACGTAGAACGGGCTGCCCGGCACGTGCTGCTTGTCCCACGTGACGTCGATGTGGTACTCTCCCGGTTCCCTCGGCTCGTACTCCACGGCGATGGTGCGGTTACCGCTGTCCTTGATGGGAGTCATCCGCACATTGAACCCTCCTGAAATGACGAAATTTTCACATGTCATTTGACAGCAATGGTATAACTTAGCTTTTCTTACGTAAAAATCTAGCGGCCATTTCCCAGATCACACAAAGGTTTAACAATTGCTGACCATGGAGGTTTTAACGATATCCTATTGATGACAAATCTTTTCCCGTACCCCTGAACGTAGCTTCTATCATGATCTTGCAGGACTTCATACCCTCCTGAAATATTGAAGTTTTCACATGTCAATTAACAGCAATGGTATAACTTTTCTTACGTAAAAATCTGGCTGCCAGATCACACAAAGGTTTAACAATTGCTGATCATGGAGGTGCTAACGATAGCCTATTGATGACAAATCTTTACCCGCACCCCTAAACGTAGCTTCTATCATGATCTTACAGGACGTATTACCCCCCTGAAATGTTGAAGTTTTCAAATGTTATTTAACAGCAATGTTATAGCTTTTCTTACGTACAAATCCGGTGGCCATTTCCCATGGTCAGATCTCACCAAGGTTTAACAATCGCTGGCCTTGGAACCTTAAAGATAGTCTGCTCATGACAAATCTTTACCCATACCCCTGAGCATCGCCTGGTAGTGAGTCTTATCCCCTCAAAGAGGTTTGTGACCGCACCATAATAGAACAGGTCAAGCTGCACTCAAGCATGAAGATGAAGATATCTGACCTTTCGGTCCATGAACCCTGACTTGTAGCTTTCCGTTCCCAGCGCCCTTTGTCTCACAGACGAAGTTTCCCCTGTACCCGTTAATATTGCCGCTCTCCAGACCTGGCCCGAAGCAGCGCACTTTACCCGGGTCAACTGGCCCAACGACATTGAAGTTAAAGGGACTCCCTGTAAAAGTAATATTGATAGGTGCACGTTAAATTTGCACGACAAATGCGCATGGACACAAGAAATATGTGGGAATTGTGTGTGTTGTTATGTCTACAAGATTGGTCGAACAGGGGTGATATCCCATTAATTTACCATATAGAGAACCATATAAAAAGTTCTGGTGGCATAATGGCATAGAATTTTCTACCTAAAGCTATCCCATGTAAAAGTAGTTAGAGCTGAAAAGTTTTGTCGTTAAAAAACGCGCTAAGTAAAATGGGACAAATAACTAATTTAAAAGCTACAATATATAATAGCTGGATATGGAAACCAAGTGTCTCGGACAGTGTCCTGGGGATGAGATTAATACTGACCTTTGACCTGTTTGTCGTCATACTTGACGTCCATCCTGTGCTTGCCCTCCTCCCTGGGAATGACCTCTAAGTTGTAGGTGCCGTTCCCGTTGTCGAGCATGTTGACCTTGGCCTTCTGAGAAGGTCCCTTACAGCGAGCAGACAGAATCCCTGAAAAAAGTAATTAAACGAACCATCTTTACTCATTGATTACAAGGAGGTTCCCTGGTCCTCCTAGGTGTCTAAGCCAGATTTTGGTGACCCCAGACCTCTATGAAACCATGGTGTCTACAAGTCATGACGTTTTAAGAGGCGTTGAAAATCTCTCTTGTAAAAGGGCCTTATTTGCCTAGATAACAACTGATGCAACGTAACCCGTTTACAAACTCATTATGCAACCCTCGTCAAGGAAAACAGCTGTCAAGGAGGTCATGTAACAAAAACACCTATTAAAGCAGTTAGCGCTAACAGATATAGAAGTGACTAATGGCTTTCGCACTCTGGGACAGACAAACCCAGTCACACAAACACACACAAACACGCACACAGTTGACAAACCAAAAACAATACTTCCATTTTTTCATGGAGCCATTAAAACGTCTGTCTTACCTCCTTGCCCAGCGGATCTTAGATCAGCGGTTAGGTACGCGGCTTCCCCGACCAGTACAGGGTCCCTGTCCAACCCGCCCAGCTCGACTTTGGACGCGTCGCGTCTCTCCCCACCCTCCACCTGTACTTTGTACGGAGAGCCCTCTAGCGGACGTCCGGACCAGGCCACGTCCAGGTCATGCACACCTATAACCCATGGGTGCAAAAAATCATATTTCTCTCATTAAAAATTCACAGCTTCGTACGAATGAAGTTCAGAGGTGTGTCGTAGCCCTATTGTCATAATATTATGTTTAACATAACATAACATAACATAACGTGACTTTTAATAGCAAAAGTAGACTTGCGTACCTCGTTGAATCTGAAGTACCATGCTAATTAACATCAGAATCATACATATTACATGATTAACACAACAGAGATCTGTGTTTTTACATTTAAAGCAATAACAGCATTAAACAACAGGTAACAATTATCAATAAAAGATTAAAGACATGAAACAAATTGTTGTCATGAACTTTTAAAAATACGATAATTTATAATACACCAAACGTGTCTACTGTATCGATATGAAGCTGGGTTACATCTGGAAGGTGATTACTGACCTGGGACCTTAGGTGTGTACCTGGCCTTGTACATGTCACCTTGGCCGTCCAGGGGCTGTAGGTATACGTCAACCGGACCTTCTGGACCGGTCACACTACAGGCCGGGGTACCTGGTTACAACACGTTATAGCATGTGTGAAATGTGTTACCGGTAGCATGCACAATCAATAGAATGCATTCTATACTGAATTCTGTAGATATATTAACATCACATCACATGTTAGATTCATTGATCCCAGAATGAATAATTGCATTGGTCTTTCACAATGTTTGAAAAGCCAAAACTATATCACAGTTATGTTTGTTATAGGACTCCAAAAAGCCGGGAAGATATATAACATATGTGTCTTGTATACATCAGTTCGTTTGAGCCATGCTAACTTTAACACAGATTGAATCATTCAGATAGACACTGCAATTTAAAACATTGTTGAAGCATAGTCCGGAAAAGACGTCTAGGTGAAACAGTGTTAGTTAAGGGATGAGAACAAAGATTGTTAGATCACAGCAAACAGGAGTCAAGAATCCAAACATTCCCACCTCTCCCATCTGTGCTGTAGCCATCACCTTAACATGAAAATAAAACACGATTAAGTTAAATTTTGATGATTTCCCCATCAAATCAGGCTAACAATATATCACCCAAGAAACGTTCAAAACCAAGCAATAAATCACTATGAACTGACACCAAGGTTGAAAATAAGTTTAAAGACTGCTTATGGATATCTTGAATCATTCTACAAGTGTTAGACATAGAGGATAGTTTGAATGTGTCACACCATCAAAAAGCATCAAGATTGAGTCCTCATCGTCATCTGCGACGCGAGACTCTGATTATCGCGAGACATCGCGAGAGTTGCCAAAGGCAGCATGTGTAAAGAAAACATTGCTCTCACCAGACTAAAAATCACAAGCATTGCAACCAAATCAAGCATTCAGTATTCAACGATAAGAAAAAAAAATCGAACCTGTGCCTACATCTGTGGCGAAGTCTTTGAGTGAGGGGAAAATGGACAATGTTAGGGTGATATTTATGTATTGGCTCTTCTTTATAGAGTGCAAAGTAGATTCCAAATGACACCAGCAATGGATCTATACCAAGTCTACAACTTACAAGTAGTTCTTGTATGAAATAATCGCACAAGCATGCACGGTGGTGCCTTTCTATCTAAGTGTATTCCTTTACTGCGTGTGGCTCTAGATAAACCATCACCGAAAAGCAGAGGTTGCGATCTTGTATGGTGCAGACCTACTGTAGCTAGCAAAAAGCAAACAGTTGTTCTAACCTCCGCCAGCATTTGTCCCGTCGATGGTAAACTCCGCGGTCTCGTCCACGATGGCCCGCTGGAGGCCCGTGCCTTTCAGGATGACTTCGTATGACTGTTTGGCCGGGCTGTACGACTGCGTGGGCGGGCTGTACGACTGCGAGACCGGGCTGGGCGGTGTTGGCGCCCTCCCACGGTTGTAATACGCGTCACAGTAGATAGGGGCCAGGTCGGCGCCATTCCACTCCAGGTTGATGGGGTGCCTCCCTATAGAACAGATACAGTGCAAGATATAGAGTTAAAGTATATAATCTTCGTGACTTTATAACATGACAATCTCAGTCACGAGAGTGTATATATTTTCATTTTGGCTGTGAACATACACCGCATATAGTATTTAAGGACTTTCAGATGAAAGACAACGCTGCGATACGTGTAACAAATCTTGCACACGTGACCTTGCAGAAACAAGGATCTTTCTATTAGAACACCACCTGAGAACACACCTTTCAGCAAATATTGGCACACCCGTATGTGGTAAAGGGTGGACATTTGATTTGGAAAAATAAGTGTCATTTTTTATAATAGTGTAAGCTTAGTATTCTCCTTATTGTATATCCGACTCACTCTAATGATCGATTCTGTTTAGAATAACCGGAGCAAGAATTAACTATATAAGCTACATTTTTGTACCTTCCATCCTTGGTGTGAACTGGAAGGCGTTGTCCTGGTCGAAGTCCGTGGGCACGGACGATCCAACAGGGTCAGTGACCTTCGTCCCCAGACGACCCGACCCGGCCTTGGAGGTGTCCAGACTGACCTTGACCGGCTCGTCCACGGGCCAGGTGAAGGACCTGTCCGCCCCCACGGGAGGGTGCAGGCAGGTGATGGAGTCTGGGTCCACCACGGTGAAGGAGAACGGGCTGCCTGCAAACACAACAGACATCGTCAGAAAATGATAACATGGAAGATAAATCCAATATCAGAATACAAGTATTAATTGCCTTGTTGCGAATGCTATGCATGAAAAATGTACGCGTACAACTGCCGAACGTTTTATGACAGAAATACTAGGTCAAGCAGTACTGTGTTATAGGGAAGTATTATGTAACAGTTGAAAATCTGTTTCTGACTAAAGTACCATGGAGTTAAAAGATCGGAACCTTGTGTCTCTACCTCCATGACTAAACTTACTAGGTACAAACATCACGATTGCCGATGCTTCGTTGAACAGTAGCTACAAATAAAACGTATGTCTGGACCCTGCTATGAGTTAGATATAATTTATTTCAAACTTTCGATATATCAATGGATCTAAAGATCTATGCAAAAATCACTCTACTACGACTTACCCTCTGCCTCTTTCCCGTAATATTTAATGGACGTGTCGAACCGGCCGGTTTCCGTGGGCACGAACCTCACGTTGGCGGTGGTGTCGGCGTCCTTTTCCAGCGATGCCAGAGCTCTGGTTGTTGGGCCTGGAGTAGACAAAGATTATGCGCATACTTACTTTAGAATATATGATGACTATTGTTGTTGCTGCACGACAAAGTGGAATATGGCAAGCAGATAGCTAAGGGCTGCTGTCAATTTCATATAAAATACCACAAAACCACTGACGGCGAAAGGACATAGAGAAACATGGGGTGGTCGAACACAACTAATAATGTTCATAAAGTTCCTCCTTACTCACCAAGAATCTGCACGTCCATCTCTTTCATGTTCATGGTGTCCTCAGTCCTGATCGGGAACTCAGCATGGCGGTTCTTAAAGGCAGTGTGAAGCTTTTCTCCATGTGCATAACAGCTGGAAGAAACGTCCAACAATGACTGCATGCCTAATTATAATGAGGGAAATACATGTAGCTTCCCCTTTTTCTAATGGAAAGAGACGTCCAACATTGACTGCATGCATAATTCTGTTAACTTCCTAAAACCCACAAAGTTTGGAAAAGGTGGGATATTACGTCTTCCATGGTTTACAGAAGAGAAGTCAAACGCTTCAGACATAGTTTTAGACATAGCTATAGTTTTAGACAGCTACCATTCATCATGTAGAATTTAGCTATCTTATACTCTGTTCCAATAATGCTCTTTTTATGTTTGTAATTTGCAATTAGCCTCCGGGCATGAATTTGCAATAAACTTCATAATGAAAGAAATGGCTTCCCCTTTTTCTAATGGAAAGAGACGTCCAACAATGATTGCTTGCCTATTGAGAGAAATGTCTTCCACTTTTTAAAAGGAATCCAAGGTACTGGATGTAGGTAAACAGTCAAATTAATCCAGTTTAAACTGGTCGTTTTCTACAGGTTGTGTTGGCCCATGCGAAGTAGTGTGATCATTATTTACCGGTCGTTGACTGCAGGAGCGGCAGACTGTTGGTAGTGGGCTGACTGCCGGCGCTGCTGGTACACCACTGGCGGTGGAGTCGGGGCACGGTAGACCACTGGTGGAGGTGTGGGAGCCCGGTACACCACCGGTGGAGGTGTAGGTGCCCTGTAGACGACCGGTGGAGGTGTAGGGGCGCGGTACACCGGTGTAGGTGGTCGGTAAACAGGCTGGTCTTCAACTATATCAAAGAGATATACACCATGAATAATCGATCTACATGATCGATCAGGTATTCAATTCAAAAAATTTTGTCCAAATATTTTTTGGAATGGCCAAAATTGGTTGATATAATCCGTGATCCATTTGATGTTGAGTTCGGTGTATGTTGTTGTCAGGGGGATTACATCACTAAATCCTAACTAGTTAAGACGTAATCGTTTGAAAACTGTTAGTTATTAGTAGTAGAATGATAATTATAATACGACGTACCAACGGAGTAGCGTGGCTGTTCTACCTCCACCTCTTGGTACACCGTGGTTTTAGAAGGGACGTAGATGAAGTGTTCGATGTCAGCCGAATCTTGGATACGTACGAAGAATGGGCTTCCTTTGAGAAAAAGTCAATATACATGAGCATGTGTCTGTTAATCGAATATTACTAACATGCATACACTAAGCTTTCTAATAGACGTTGCCTAAATAATCTTTAAGTTTCTGTTTGTATTAAATCAAAGTATAACAGTATTCTTAAACTTACATGTAGTTGATTGTCATACCATGCCATTTTGCTATTGGAAAATATTACTCTGTTACAGAATCCCTTTCCCACTCCCCAAACGAATAAAACGACGATAGATGTAAACTATAGTTCGAAATACAAGAGCGTGTATGCATGCTTTATATTTTGGATTAATCAACAAGTTAGAGAAAATGTACTTGTCAAGAAGTAAAAGCGTGCATTTCGTCAAGAGTCAACTAAATATCGATAGAACACAGTCACACGTACTTGCTTGACGTCCTTGCATTTTTGCTTTTTGTACACCAGAATTGGAATAAATGATAAGAACTTAATGACTACTGAGATAAGATCAGTTAAATATCTGTGTTGGGTAAGCTTCTCGCTGTAATTTCAGCCAATGTCGTGAAAAAAAAATACAGCATGCAGAACATTTATCAACGCAAGGCGGACAACCTCTTAGACTAACACGACAAATGAAGTTAAGGTGATGGCTGGTTTGACAAGGCCATGCTTTTTAATGTAGCAGATGCGGTATGTACTTCTGCCATGAAAAAATCTTGTATTTTACATAGTATCAAATGTCCTTTCAGACTATGGCATAAGTTGCATATCTGCGAAGTTGACAAGCTGTTGCCTTCAATATATATAAAACCCTTCTGTGCAACATGCGTGTCGTTCAGCCAAGACTAGTTGTTCTCCAAACATACTAGGTTTCTAGCTAGTACCTACCCCTGACAGGCTGCCCGTCATAATACACATCGATTCTGTAGGTTCCCGCCTCCTTGGGTAGAAAGGTGACCTCGAACACGCCTGGTTCCCTCTCCCCGACCACTTGGTACGGCACCGGGTGCTCGTTGTTAGTGATCGTGATGTCAAAGTCACCGCCGCCGGCACGGGTCGCATCGACTAGTAAAACAATTAGTATAGTATTACGTTAATACAAATGTACGATTTGACCTGTATCGTTGTAGTGTAATCGTATTGAATAGGACTCACTGCTATTTGTTTTGCTGGTCGCAAGGTCGAATATAATGGGGCTATCCTCTTCAGGGTAACGCCCATTCTTGTCTTTGTTGAACTGCTAGCCTAGTATGAATGGTTAACTCATTATTCTAAACTTATCATGCCACGAGTGCTGCTTGATCTTTGCCATAATGAGGGCCAAAGAATGTTAAAGGGGTATGTGAAACGTTGTGATTATTAAGAAGGCGGGTGGTACATACCTAAGAATCCGGCTGGGCGATCAACAACAGCCCCATGGATGGCCGTGACGATAACCTCTCTCTTGGGTGGCTCCAGAACTCGGGACTCTGTGACGGTATAGGTGGCCTGTGGAGAAAACATAGCAGGATTCAATCTAAACTCCATCTTCAGTACGTAGTACAGTCATGTGTCAACATCACATACAGAAGTTATAGTACTAAACAAGAACAGAAGTTGTATTGATAATGTGACGGAAAATTATACTGGTCAGACCAAGGACATTATGTGGTCAGACAGGCAGCCAAGGCTGATGACGGCTCCCAACAGAGACAGCAATACGAACATGCTTAGTGAATACAGCCTGTATGTAAACAAAACTACCTGTATGTTTTGATTTAGTATCTAGCTATTAGCATTTGGTAATTGGACCTACATACCTAAGGCACATTTATACACAGTACAATGCAGAACAGGGTGTTACACCACATGAGATGAACTATGAGGAAACTTCAGATACATGTATGCATATCTCGACATATATGCAGTTCTGGAAAGGTCAGAAACCTACCACAGGGTGTCCATATCGGTCCCTCATGGTGCCGACGTCCCAAGACTCAAATGGTCAAAACTATCGCTGCTTATCAAGGGCGTATGTAGGTATGTAACGCGCCCAACTCCAAATATGGTCATGTACGTCATTAAGTTTGGCTGAACCTTGTTAAACCTGCTTCTCGCGTGTGTTTGTAGTGTGTCACAAATATTCGTACAGGCTATTACTCCAATTAATGAGTTAAAGATAGACAACAGGCATCTATATATTCATGTTAGGTCAATTTTGTATAATCAGACAACAGTCATCCTTATCTGTATGTTACGTCAATTTGTCTTCCATTGATACATGTAGAATATGTTTGAGATTATTATGAAGTATAACAGTTTGCCGTATTGTATTTGTATGTATTTTGAAAAGGCAAACAACTTACATAAAACAAAATAATGTGCAGGATGAGACAGAAAGATGCAGGGGCTGTACAGGGCTCTCCTCCGTATGTGATCCATCAAGCGAGGACACAGCATATTCACTAGTATTGGTTTGTCATTGAAGTGAATAGGAGCTTCTTACCGGTGCGTCATGATGGTCATGATGATGGTGATCATGGTCATGATCGTGGTGATGATGGTCATGGTCATGGTCATGGTGATCATGGTCATGGTCATGATCATGATGATGGTGTGAAGAGACTGAGTGGGACTCCTCTGCTTCAATCAGATCAGGCTCGCTAATGTGACAGTTGAATGGGCTTCCTGCGAGTAAAGAAAATACGTTCCACTCTGTAATAGAGGTTATACATAGACCATACATGGCGCATCAGTACCAGGTGTGTTGTTTTCAACAGCATAGCTCAGCTTTGCGTTGAATACGAAAACATGATACATTGTACAATATGAATCTAAGGAAACTGCTGACACAGGCAGTTTACCATATAAGAATACATACAACCTCACAGTAAAAATCAGCAGATATTTGAACCAGCCACATCTTGCTCAATATTTGAAATACGTTTTTAAGTAGAATCTTCTTACCTCTGACTTCGTCATTGTTGAACTCGACCTCGACCTTGTGGTTGCCGGTGGTGTCCGGGGAGAACGACACGTTGTAGTTGTGGGGACCCACGTCTTCTATCTTACTGCGCACGCGCCGCCCGTCCGGCCCAGTGACGTGGACGGTCAGGTCTCCATTTCCAGCCTTGGCCGTGTTGACTGGGGAGGGGGGGAAGGGGGCAAAAGTAAAGAACGTGTTTCCTCTCGATGACGTTCGATGGCGTTATGGGTTTTCTTTTGTATGAATGATATATTATGTAAGTAATTCCTTATGTATTGCAAGATTATAATGGTTAAATAAGAGACAATCTGAACCATGACTACCAAAGCCATCACTAATTATATGTAACGTAAGGCACATACGAACAAGGAAAGATGTGAGTGAACCCTCACATTATGCGATAACATGACAATGCGTTAAGAAACAATTATTTCACACTATCTTAGACCCTGCAGAGAACACAAAGAAGAAAGTATAATCCTCACCAAGGTCAGTCTGAGTACCTCTAGTTTCAAATCGCCTCCCTTTTGATGTGTGGATCATTATCTATTTCTCTGTAGTCACATTACAAACCTCATGGGAGACTAGTCCTTTAAAGAATGTTCCTTATGGTCCCCGGGAGTCCTATTTCGTGATTGTCGTGGGAAAATGTTTGTTTACTTTGCCCCAGGGAAACATTTACGCAGTTCATCTTCACCAATAATGGCTATCTTGAGTACATACGCAATGAAGCTACTCAAACAAGATTAGGTATCAGTTTTTCTACCATACGTAATGGCTATATAATTTGCCAATAAAAATCCTATGAAAATCGCCATCATATGATAATTATATTAAAGATTACAACATGTCTTCTTAAAGTTTTCAGCCGCCAGAACTAAAAAAAAGTAAACGGTCTCTGCACTGTAATTAGTTGAACTTGGAGAAAAACTGTATTTGTAACATTTTTGCTGCACTTTCTCATTGTTTTACATCCTCCTAATCTCTAGATAGATACCGAATGTTTACAGTTCGCGTCTAGAATGCATCAGGCTGTAGACAATGTTTATAAAACACAGATCAGGAGACACTGCCTGAGGGTCTATTCTCGCCCTGTTACCTTCGACAACACTGATCTTTGTCGATCAGCAGCTCAACTATGACCCCCAAGGTGAGATGAACTTATGACACAGACTAGAAGTTTCCGATTGAATGAATACTTAACGATGGGGAGGGTAAAAGAGATTAAAAGCCTAAGCGTTTGTCTTGTGATCAGCCAATAATCTATATTCTAAGTAAGCTTCATGTGCCAACAGAAATATTTTATTTGTGTCAACATGTAGGCACAAAATTTGTACAAAATTTGTTGTTTACAAAAAAATACAAGACAGAACATAGGAAGTATATGCAGACACAGGTGTTTTTGAAAGGTGAGAATTCGTACTGTGATGACTAGAATACGTGTCCGCGAAGCCGTTGGTGCCAAGGGTTGTACTACCTTATACTACTCACCAGGAAAATGTGGATAGGAATAGCGCAGCTCTTATAAGAACACACAATACAATAGTTAGCACTAGGAAATGTTACAGTGTCAGTGAAAACCTCCCATTACTTAATATTTTAAAAACTGTTATCCCTGCCCTAGTGTAACTGTCAATTTATGAACAAGTAATTTCAATGCTAGCTGTACCGTATTGAGTAGTTTAGTGAGATCAACTTGACTGGCAGTGTGTTAAGTGTACAATGTAATATTCAGGCGCCGGTCGTGGCGTTGCTATTGTGAACTAGTGCGAGATTCATGCCCCATCATTCTAGGAAACCACAAACATTCATCATCACCCAATTACCTTGATTGCGGGACACAGCGATGGGATTGGGGTCATTAATTATTCACATATCATGGCCAGTTTTGATAATGTACAGCGGGAGTTTCTTGGACCTTTGTTCTGACTGGTCCAGAAATATTGCCAGATGGAAAATGTATCTCGAACACATCCAATTCTGACAAATAATACAGACGTTACACCAAGTCATTTAAGTAGACAAATTAGCTTAATATGGATTATCACGTGTAAAGTGATTGGATATTACAAACAGATTCTTAATGTAATATGAAACATGTTTCTATCGTATCTAATGATTCTTCTAGGCTTACCTGAAAACTTGACGAGTTTGCCTAAGATGTCGTCGTGCAGGTCATTGACCTCCACTTGCGTTGGGTCGTACACTTCACACGTGAAGGGGCTGTTGGGAATGTGGCTTCCCTCGTGCTTCACAGATACAGTCCATGGCCCTGAGAATGGATACAAATCAATTATGTTAGCCTTTGTATTGATAAAAGCCCAATCAAACATTCATGCACAATTTTGGGTTGTCACGGTATAAAGCAAGCGTAAAAAAGACTAAGTGATTTCAGTAAAAAAAACTTCAGAACTGCAAAAAATCCCTCGGCATACAAACCATAATGTTTTACCATAACATAGTTCAAACACAATCACTTTTACATGCCGTCCATTGAAAGAAGCCATTTTAACTCAATGTTGTTTTACTTGACCACCACCTACCACTATACACACTTGGATTGCTTCTGCTACGAGTTAGGCGGCGCCGCAGACGATAGCCTCCACCACAAAGAGAGCAGCGTGTGGAATGGTTATTGTTATATTCTAAGTCAAGGTCTTGTCTACACACTTAAGTGCACCACATGCCTCAATCTACAGATGTCACCAGGCCTACGTTCAAGTACTTAGTGTTGCTAACATGCACATCGTGCATTGTTGCAGATGAGAAAATTCAACAACGGATACCTCTAATGTGCATATAATTGAGTGCGTGGCCATTTGGCCACGAAATGACACAATTTTAGGTTTAGGTTCTTAAGTATAATTGTCATGCTGATACGTATGGAGCCAGGGGACTATTGCAGCCCTTACTTTCACACGAGGCAACTTATCCACTCGTAAAATGAGGCCAGTGACCTCCAGGTTGCATAACAATGAATGACCATAAAGGTGCTTCATACATACTGTGAAACTACATAGATGCCTGACGAGCTAGCGTGTGCAACCAGACTTGTTGATCTATGCTGACATTACGAGCACATGCTATCTCCTATGCACCATGCTAACTCCATATATATGCACAAAGCTTACCTATGTTGTCAGGGGTGTAGTTGCCGATGATCTGGCCATCCCTCTCCTTCCTCAGGTCCAGAGGCTTGGCGGTGGTGTCGTACGGACCCTGCGCCTCTACAGTGAAGTAGTCCCCCACCATGCCATAGGGTAACACCTGCCAAAACACATCGGAATTACTTATGGTGTCACGGAATACTGCAATGGTTTCGCCACTATCAAAAGTGCAATTTTGATAGTAGAATATGTGCTATCAAAAAAATAATAATATTCAGAAAAAGTCCTTTAATTAGATGCCAAAAAAACGAGTACGTAGGTCGAAACTAACAATGTCACTTAAATGACTTTTTATAAATTTTATAAACTCTGTACTTCTATGTTGAAACATGTGGGTAATTTTATTGATTTTTGCTACATGTATGAAATGTGTATGGGAATGAATGGAGACTGATAACACAGCAGTAATTACCCAAATTACCAAAATCTGCATGTCTGAGCTACTGGATCCCTGTATAGTGTACAACGTGACATGTTGAGGGTCTAATACTCAGGAATGTTACAGCCACACCTGTGGGTGTGACCCCGTATTCTTCCACTACAATACTGACGTTTCACGTAAGCTTATTATCTATTGTATCCGTACCTCAACAACCCTTTACACTACTTTTAGGTTAGGACAACTCGATGTTGTTGTAAATCGGAAAGTCAGCCGTCTTTTGACATCATATCTTTCCTTTCAGAATGTCAAAGCGCTCAGACATTTTGAAGATCATAGAATAGACGATAGAATACTCAGCTATGATAGTGTGAACTTTGACACCGGAAGAAAAACATCTTCGAATGACCCCTTCTTGATACAAATGTATCATGGCGTGCCTTTAATGCTGTTTGAGCACATGCATTTAATTTCTACAGATTTGGTTATCTAGGGCTTTTGTCTTAAAGTAAGTAGATGATTAACAGGCAGATTGATATGTGCATTTCTGTCAGTGTAAACTTTGGTAGAAGTCCTTGGTAGAAGGAAATACAAAATGGCGGACTGACCTTCACAGAAGCCGGTCCGTTGACGCGGGCTTGGTTCACGCCATCTCCGGACACAAACGGGACATTCGGCCTGGAGTCCCGCCGGACACTGTCCCCGTTGCTGTAACCGTTACTCATGCTCCCCCGGTGTGAACTATCCGTGAAAAACCCTGCTTTGGTCGGGCCGGGATCATACGAGGTGTCAGAGTAGCTCCCAACCTTGACCCTGCTGTCATCATTGGGATCTTTCAGGTAATACTCTCCCACCACCGCGGTTGAAGACATGTCTGACTCTGGCCCTCAACAAGTTATATACCTAGCAGTGAGTAGGGGAGGAGTGGCAGTGTTTTATCTCACAGCATCTTTGCAAAGGCTTAGAGCGAATAAATGCAGCTAGAGACGCGCTTCTTTACGCGTTACAGCTTTGCCCAGAAATGAGGTACATGACAGATATGTATACTAAGTGCAGTTTCTTGTTTCATCTTACGAAAACTTTCTTTGTAAGCTCATTCACCAAGTAATAGCACTTACACAAGTTAAAGATGGAAAACATTTAAAGATATTTCCGTTGTAGCTTTTATTAAATATTTTATTCGATGTAAACTTGGTATATGTTATCATTTCGAAATCTCAATATTCAAATGAGATTACTTAATCCCACTACGACACCTGAAACATTCTGTCCAATTAGTTACACTTTTATCGGTATAATTGCTAGTAAATGGTATATATATAATTTTGATTGTGTACTCAGTTACCCCAGCTCTAGTATCTAAATATGCATTTATTGTAAAAAGCAACAAGAACATGCCACTAATCCAGGAGGGGCACGTTGATCGGACACACCCCATATAATTATTGTCTCTTCGCTGGATTGAGAACTATCTGGAGGTCTGATGTGCTTTCCATGTGGTAATGAGTTCTTGTCTGATCCAAAATGCAGGGGGCCTAAGCATCACAAATATGTGGTTCTAGAGTCTGTTTTTATTGTTTATCTTATATATCACAACTGATAGGTTACGCTAGCAACGCCCTTGAATACCTCCTTTGGGTGTAGTCAAATTCTTGAACGTGCGCAGACCATGATATTACAGTAGCGTTTGTCAAAGTTCATCGGTTGACCGGTCCAACCACTTGGTCAGGGAAAAGTACTAACCTTCAAGACATTATAACCTCTCTGGTCAAACTAGCGTCTTAATCGTAAGACGAAATTATTGAAATAAATCATACGAATTCTAGTTGACCTTATGACAACTTAACAGCAACATCTAATGCATAACATCGACTATTTCGTGACGAAGTCGCCTAAGGGATAAGCTAAAGGGATATAATTGACTTGTCCCTCCTTGCGGAGCAAGGCTTTAAATGTCTTCAACCTTTATCGAGAGACATAAAGCCTAAGCGAGGCCGAGGTCAGTTAGAATACCGTTAATCTGATGATTAGGCGGATTTTGGTGTGAACGTTTTATCATGACAAAGTAATTATGCACAGAAACACTGTTTTAAGTATGAAGATACTCCCCCCATGTTGCCAACGCTTAACGTCATGTTCGCGCCCTTTTCCTAATTGGAGAACACCAGCATTCTTCATGATTCTGTGTACCAAAATGCCAAAACTAGATACTTTGGGCACCTGTGTGAAATATGCAAGCTGTTGTGCACGATGCGATGCCTATCTAACTGTTCAATATCTGGGTGAGAATAACACAGTATCAACTACACCATCGTGAATGGGAAGACGCCCAGGGTCGGTCAAGTGGAAAGACAAACAGTAAGAATATTTCAAAGATCCCTCCGTATTGTAGATTCCCACGCTTGGCTAGCAGTTGCCTACGAGCGTTAGATAGCAGTAGGTAGTACTAGACAAAGCAGAGGAGAGGAAGGACGCGGATACAGTGCAACGCTTGATAAAAACTGGCGGACTTACCTGTGCCGGTGTGCCCAGAACTACACTAAAGGGTACATGAAATATTTATGTGGGAGGCAGATTACTGAGTCCTTGGGGGAAGGTTCAGGTAATGTTGTGGGGATCATTGTAGATTTGCCAATTGCATTTGATATCGAATGCCCATTACACCAGGAGCTTGTCATAGGTACTTACATTTCTTATCTCTAAAATCAATGACGATTCTATAGCTATGAAAATCAAGAAAGCATGGAGTAAAGAATGATTCAGCCTCCTGTAAGATGAAATGACATTTCCCCAAAATCTTTTGTTCCCTTTCCTTGTCACACCCAGGCCTTTTGCACAATCGACTAAACACGTGAGGTCAAATGTCTTTCGGGTATTTACAACATCATCGTTTTTTATGTATTGTCAACATTGGGTTTGTGCCATCCGTGTTTAAGTATTGTATGTTAATCCCGTAAGCTAGACGCTACAAGTGTTAAAATCGTGGTTTGTTGACTAAGACAAACCCTTCTGTCTAGCTGATGTAGTATGAGTCACGTAAACCTGTTCCATACATACGTCAGACATCCGAAGGTCATCCTGTGCATATTTTTGTCTCCATTGTTTCAACAGTCTTATCTCGTCATCTTCGTAAAGCATGTTTTGGTTTTTTCTAAGGGTAATTTTACCGAAGAGAGACAAAGGAATGCATGAAGGGATGAGCAGTCCTAATACACCATGATCAAATTTCACCATGCCTGCCTTATGAACAAGTGGAAGGAACTAGAGGAAACATAAACATCCTTCTACAATCTTTCTGATACTACAGTATCACAGTGTACGAGCCTACACCTGTGCATTCAACCATCAAGTACACTTAGGCCTGTCGTACGTTTTCGCCAAGGGGTAGACTTTTGTCTTTTTGTGTATAAACCATCCCCACATAGCTCTACAATTGGCAGCTATTTTGACAGGCTCTGCTGTAATCACTAGAAGAACTAGTTTTTCTACTCGTGAGCCGTTTCGGGTCGTTTCGCCTCAATAGCTCGTTGTCTCATAGGAAGTGACCTCTGTGCAACATTATGCAATAATGTATATACAAGTCTTCTTTGTTAGTTAACAAGTAGTACTATGACACATTGAACACATATGCATTTTCAATTCAACATTTTCATCGCCGGGGAAATTTAAGTGTTTAAAGTTGCCTTCTCTCCAGGTGGGATCTACTTTTTGACCCGAGCCATTCACCCATAAAACTGGGAGCATCGTCATGTCAGGGACAACAAGGCAGCTGTGGGAGGGGAGCTGTGGGAGGGGGGTACATACATGTACACACACACAAAGGGTAAAGGTCACCTAGCAGCTAAGTTAGAATAAGAAATAATGAAAAACTGTGAAAAAAAACAAGACTTGATTCACGTTATAAATCATTGACACGTTTGGGTCTATAGCGTAGGATCATCCATATTTGAATTGACATGATCATTATGCCATTTGACTTTAAATATATGAATGAGCACTTTTTTATGTAAAAAAAAGTAGTAGATAAGAAAGTGGATGATATTTACAGCTGGTAAAAAGAATAGACGTACATTTATGTCATAAATGCAACGGTTTACCCTCCATCTCTATCTAATCACTGAGTTTTTGCGTCCAATATCCCGACATGATGATGATGATGTTAGTAAACATTTGTTGTTTCATCATCAGTTCCTGAGAGCAGCATTAGAGGGTATGTAAGTAGCTAATATACAGATGACTTAATTCTATGTTTGAAGATACTACTTTGCCAATAAAAGCTATGAACGTTGCTACTCGTAGCAATAATTAGTACTAGTATATACCTATTTACAATTCGTTATAACTAGCTTCATGGTTAGACACAACAACAAAAAATATATAAACAATCTTCTGTAAAATTGCCCAGTTCATGTTTTTTTCCAATCGGTCAAACACTTCAACGCACCAAAACAGTTAGTAAACATACAATATCAAATTACACTTCAATCCAACACAATCGATTGTCAAAACTGTACGGTATAAAACATTAGTTCACACTTATTCATCATACAAACACAACTATGTATATGATACCTGAGAAGTATGTAAATGACTAGTAGATGTAGCTAACTCTCACCATTTTATACTTTCCACTCTGACCAGACTAACCTTGCCCTTCTCAACATCTGAGGGAAACGGGAGCCCTTCAACGCTTTTACTGAGTGGTTTCATAGACGAAAGGGACCGTGCCGGAGTTGGTAGGGCATTCTTGTCGGTTTTTCTTATCACTGGACTACTTTTGTTCTTCTTAGATTTCCTCTTCTTTGGAAAGCACAATGTAGTCTTCTCCTTAACTTCATGTTTCTCATTTCCTTGATGTTTATTTTCTTCGATGGACTTTTGTACATTTGAATCGTTTGGCGTGCTTATTTTCTCATTCTCATCTTTATCCTGAGCTTTCAACTTCGTTGTTTCCTCTTCCTGAGGAACGTTTGCTACTTCCTCATTTTCCACAAAGCTTACTCTCTGCATCTTCTTTGAAGGAGATTTAGCACCGTGGTCATCTGTGTTGTTTTGGGGACTTGATGTTGGAGGGATCTCCTCTTCTGTTTTCTTTCCCAGGAATACGAATCCTTGTGTGTTTCTGTTAGGAGTAATGTCTGGTTGTGACTGGCTTAGTCTGTTGTTTAATTTTGTATCATGAAAATCACTGATCATCCCTTGAGAGCTCATTCGTCGGTCTGGTTTGACGTTACTGTCATCGTGGTTTAAGTCATATGAACTTCTGTTCCCTCTTAAACTCTTGCGCAGCACACCTGCTACAAACCGGGGCTTTGTGTCTTCTTTGTTGTTGTCAGGCGCCATCTTGGATGCCATATTTGGGTCAGCTTGCCCTTTGACCTCATCGGCAACATGGCTCGGCTCATTCGAACCACTTGGTACCCTATCGTCGGATTCAGAGGTTTCTGTAGTAGGTTGCAAGGGTGCTTGACGCTCCCTCTTGGACTCTCGTTTTACAATCGCCCTGTACTTCCTCGTGATGAACGATTGGTGGCGCTTCAAGTTGGCACTCACGTCAGCCTTTTGTTCCGCCTCGATGGTTGGAGTGATCGGCTTGTTCTCCTTGCCTGACGAGCTTGAATCAGAACTTGACGGCGACCACAGACCAGTGTTAACCCAGTGGTCGATTTCTTCGTACGACGGCCCTTCGGGTGGCCTGTCGTCCCCTTCGCCTTCCTTTGGCGGGAAACCGGCCACGGGACCTGAAGCATCCTGGTTGGGAGATTTTGAGAAGAGTTTTGACATCAGTCCTGGTTTCCTCCTTTCCGAGAGTTCGACTTTGAACGGGCTGCCTGGTACATGGTCGTCGGTCCACTTGATGTTGATGTAGTAGTCTCCGGCAGAGGGCGGCTGGAAGGACACAGCCACGGGACAGTTTGGGCCGTCCAACGCTGTCGTCATAACCGGCACATTTCCTGACAAAATACACCAGGCAATCAAAGAAGGCAGACTTCACCCCATACTCACATTGCTTTGCGCCAATTAGAAACAAAGCAGATGCCATGGTGGTGTATTGCAACTCTAGATCTACATTACATGTGTAATCGTAGACACACAGACAAGCTAGAACAATACGCCTCTCCCTTAGGATGAAGTAAATTATCTTCTATGTCAGATAGAAATGCAACATCATCATTTTCTGGAATGTACTGAAATCTGATGCATAAACTTTCTATAATGAAATCAGTTTTGGTCTAGGGTGTCATATTACATTGATTTATATATCAAACAATCTTTCTAACAGAATTTCAGAGTTGAAAGTTGGACCCAGGACGTTGAAAACAGTCTTGGTTTAAGATGTCATTACATTTCACTTTTAAAACAATCCTTCTAACAGAATTGCTAATCTGAAGACTACCTGCAGGTCCCAGCACGTTGACCATGAGCACACCAGTGCCGGCATCTACCGTCTCACACACGACGCTCCCCCGGTACGTGTCCAGGTCCCCGTGCTGCAGCCCCGGGCCGAACACCCGTACCCGGGCGGCGTCAGGGTAGTACGGGCTCCGCACGTCGATAAGGGCCGGGTCCCCTTTGAGTAGAGACAACAGCACTGGTTGTAGATTATCATAAGCTTCATAACTTCAGATTTTAGCAAATCACGTGAAAATATACCTTAGTGGAGACAAAACAAGATATTTCCTATACTTAAGCGTCACTGTAACTTTGAAGTTTAGATTAATTCAAACACTCGCATATCAAAGGACACTGTTACCATGCCATACATAGTTTTAACTCATTCCAAATTTCTTCTTTAATGTCACATTCTAGCATAGTATTCAACCGCCAAACGTGGAATGCTAGTACGAGAGCTCAAAATGTCTAAAACTACCACGTGTAAGATATGACATTTGATGGAAAAAACAATGTAATACTTTTGTCGTGAAAGAGGGCTTGGATTTCCCAGAAGTCGACGGAGCCACATTTAAGGGAATGAGCATATTGGCCTACAGGTAAATTGACACATTTTAAGATATAAAAATGGTGGCATCAAGCGCCATGAGTGGCTTCTCAGTATCCCCATAACAAGGCCTGGCTCCCATTAACTACTAACAGCCAATACCTGGCCTGTACGTATTCCTTGTAACGGCCAACATTACCTAGAGAGTATCCGTTGACCAGAATGTTGACGAAGTGAGCCCCTAGACGCTTGGGGATAAAGGAAAACCGTAGAATCTTGCCGTTCCCAACACTGCGGTACTGAACGGCAGGCTCGCCCTTGTACAAGATTTCCACCGTTACTGGAACGCCTGCGATGGACGCTGTATCAACTGTATCATAACAACAACGATAAGAGCGATAACAACATGATTTGGCTGTTCAACTTAGTTAGAAATTGTCGATGAAGGTTAAACATCCAGGTAATAAGATACGCCAAAAAGCAGTTTCTCGAGCTCAAGCAACTGGATTATGATTTTGGAAACGGTCAGACGTTTCAGCTAGCATCCACTAGCTTTCGTCACTAGCTTTCGTCAGTGACTGAAATCATAATCCAGTCGCTTGAGTAACTGCATTTTTGGTAAGCTAGCAATGCAAATATGTATGAATGTAGGTGTATATACTTACACAATGAACGTAAATCCCTAGTAGCGCGAAATGTACGTGACTGTTCCTACGTTTCTTCACTACCATACTACCACATTGTACCAACAATGAAAACCAAGAGACCCTCGATACTATTACATCGATTCTCGATGAAACAGACTCCGACCTCTTCACCTCCAAGTGCTTCAAAACAGCGTTTGAAGTTTCTACCAGATTTGCCGAATACCGATAGTCGGCCTCTTATTTGGACAGTTTGGGTTTACAAGGGCTGTCCTTGGATATGCTTCGACGCCGTCCTATATTGTTTTACATCTGATTTTGTCTTTGAATACATTTATGGCATTGAAACCACACCAGGTGTAACTGATAGGGTATGCAAAAGGTCGCCATGCCACTTGGGCACATTTAGGAGAAATTCTTACCCATACAAATAAATAACAGTCTTGCCTTCCAAGCAACAGTTCAAGACCTATTTTTGTACTATATAAGGTAAAATGGTAGGTGATTCATCTTCAATTTCACGAGAGAAAAGTGGAAAAGTGTTATTTTTCGGGACTATTTCTATATCGTAATAACAGACCTCATAATCCAGATGTAAAGCGTAATTGTTTTCGAAAGAACAGCTTGTCCGATACTTCAGACCGTAAGCATGTTTGATCCGGAGTCCTGTAGATGTCGGTAACGTTTAATGTAGATCCTTTTCGGATGTGGAGAGGACTTTTCATCACTACCAGTTGACATCGTATCTCAAGTACCTCGTTCAAAATCCACTCGAAATAGCTTAAAACGGTTAGACCGAGAAAATGAAAAAAAAATTAAAAGGGTCTCAAACATGTCGTAAGCAAAGTAGTAGACAAAGTACTTTTCACATACATGTAGCCGATTGGACTGATTATCAACATGCAAAACAAATGAGGTCAAACTGGTACAAAAGGTGTTGTCCTGACCCGTTCATAAACCCATCAATCATGGCTACCATTTTGCCAGATTCTGACCTTTGACCCTAATCCATAATATGCACATCTGCACCTGTCTGCTCTGTCGTCTGACAACCCATTGCTACACAAGTGACATTTCAAACTATCGCCCAATTCTAAAACGATCATCGTAATTTGCAGTTGTAGTTGAAAGGTGTGTTTAAAGACCACTGTTTGTCTTAATATATCCTATTAGCAAATGTTTACACGGTGACGTAATATAGAACTTGAAGTAAATATCACAGAACGCAAAATTGACTGCCTCCTTTCCAAAATGTAGCCTTTCTAAAAAAAGTACCTTAGCTCAATAGTTGATCTACATAAACTGTACTTTTATCACTTTAGGTAAACTATCAAACCTATCAAGCAAAATAAAAACAGACCACCACACCCCTTACCTAAAACAGCTGTTTCCACAAGCACATACGCCCTCTTCGGAATGCGGACCGACACCTCACGATCTGCTGCCATGCTGAGGCTAGTACCAGAAATTCCCGCCTTCTAGTCAAAGATGGTCGCCTCTTTTATCACATTAAAGTCCGCTGTACCATTGTAAAGATGTAAAGCGTAGCCGATGGTGTTGCGCTGACATCCCACGAGGTTGTGGCTCGATGTTGTCTTCGCGTAATTTCACCCCAGAAGCCGGCTTAAACAAGGGGTCGGGGACACAGGTATTGCACAATCTAGATAACAAGACGACTCACTTGCAGTTACTCATCGTACCACACAAGACGCCCAGAGTCTTTCTTAAAGACGGTGGGCGAAGTGTTCAGTCGGTCAGGATAAGACGAAGCCTCAGATAAAAACTGGCAGGTAAGATCTGGAAAGTTCTTGGAAGTCGGGAATCAGCGTTTATGTAAACACGTGCCTTATTTGCATTTTCCTCCAGGCTGTTCCCATAAGTAAGTAGAACATTAAAGAAGGAGAAGAAAGACTGGTTTGCCCGTGTTTTAACCCCTCGAGTGTGGCATGGTGAATATTTGCGGACAGATGCTTCTAGCATGAGAATTGTTGGCGTTCTTTGGCATGATTTGGTTTCACAGAGTGTTGGTCAATGTTCAGCTGTGTTGGAGTAACGTTCATTGAGACTTTACGGTTCATTTGTTATACCGGAACTTCCATTCATCGTTGCATTTTGAAAAGGTAAATGCCACCTTTGAGTGGTACCTAGTTTCAAAAACAATTATCTCCCGTAAACAAAATTCTACCAGCATATACAAACAAAGGTTACATTTTAGCTTTGTTGGGTAGTTAAAGGATTCTATCAGTTAACTTTAGTTAGTATATCTGGGTGCAAAATGCGCGTCCACAATCTAATCTATTTACGTTTGAAATAAAAGAAGAACATTTGCAACCAACCCGACAAAACACGGAGCCATACAGATAAAATCTACCACTGTGACACCAGTGAGGCAAGTTTTTTAGGCAAATCTTTGTGTTCCTGGGATTTATGGTACACCTACAGATGGATTTGATATACCCAAAGACAATAAGACGTTGTTTGTGTTGATAGTGTTAGTTTTATTCCAAAGGATTATACAAAGAAAGTGTCACAATCTAACATGGACCCAAAAATGTCTGTCAATTTGGCCTCTGTGACATTCTGAATGAAATCTATATGTACTCGATTCCTAAATATATCTTAAAACTTTCACACCATTAGACTTACTACATATATGGTTATACAGTTTATCTAAAACTTCTAAAACACTATGTACAACAGAATAAGTTGACCAATTTTTACAAGAACCTAGTAAATGAACATAGTACATGTTTCTGTCACGGCGACATACTTATGCACATGATATAGAATGCTACAAGTGACTTTCAAGCGAAACATACAAAGATAATTGTTCTTTAACACTGATGAAGTTAGCAATGAACTTAAACGAAATCTTACACTAGTGGAAAATACTGCACATATAAGCTTCTAGCAACTTGGACACGCAAATATAGATAAATGTATGTAACTTAAAAACATATTAAAAGTCATAAGTATTCACATCCTAGAAACTTTACAACATTAAGAATGACATTAGTAATTTTTCACGTTACAAAGTTGATAAGTGGTAGCTACACGTTTAATGTACACGAGCCCTTGTTAGAGGCGGTTTCAATGCGTCACCGCCTGTGAGTTATATATGCACATGTCAATGCCAACATAGAGGGGACTGATATTCATAATCATCATCATTACTATCTTGAAAGCTAACTCGATGGGGACTTACATTTCATCCAGCATTACTAAAAAAGATTTGATACAAACGTCTTTTGTACAAAAAGGACAGTATATACCAGTCTACTTCTCCAGTTGCCCATTGACAAATGCCTTTAAGAGTATACATATTAATTCTTTCTCATACGTGAAACATGAGATGCAATACTGATAAAAGACTTAGTCAGACTCTTAATGATGAGTTAAGGTCTGTAGTCCATTTTGTTTTCCTCTGTCACATTAAAACACACGTATCATGAGAAAAGTTTTCCTTGGTACACACGCAAGCAAACGACGGTCTTCATGGATGTGTGCCTTCCTCACATTTTAGGCTTACTAAAAGCCTTTTTGAATGAAAACTTTCTCGTTCTCGTTGGCCTCTGCAACAGCCTCTCAGACGTTGACCTTCTGATGGCCCTTCCCACATACCGCATCCTCGGCCACTCATTGGCTGTCAGTGTCGCTGACGTCTTCTCTGGCCCCTCCTCCTCCAGGTCAGCGTCCAATGCGATGGAGTCTCCCGACTGAGATCTCCTGATTGACGGGTTGGACGCCGCGCGGGCTTCCAGCTCCAAGTCCTGTAACTCTTCTTCTGACTCCACGAGGATGATACGGAACGGGCTGCCCGGAACGTGGATTTCCGACCACTTCACGTCTATTTCGTACTCGCCAGGCTCAGTAGGATCGTAACGGACAATGACGGTCCGGCCTTTGGGCCCCGTTGGCGTCATCTGAACGTTGAAGGCACCTGAAAACGGCATTAACGGTGCGCTTTGAAAGGAAAACTCGGAATTATTTTATTAAGGCTACTACATGGCTTACTATTGAATAGTTAACATGCAGAGGCAACGGGGCATTGGATACGCACTAGTTCTGCCAGTTAATCCTGATGCTGAAGACGTGGATGCCACTTCAATGTCCAGCAATAATCTCCATATTCTGTCCAGTAGTAAATTTTACTCTTGAATTGTCTATCGTTTTTCTGGGTGTCAAACCTTCATTGACGATACTACACGTATATACGATATAATGCACAAACGGTATACGTATATTGCTTCTTTGAAGAATCAAGACCAAAGCAAAGTGCGCCGCCTACCTTTCGGTCCATGTACCCGCACCTTGAGCTGGCCTGGCCCCGCCTCCACCGTCTCACACACGAACTCACCCATGAACCTGCCCAGCACGCCGTTAGACAGTCCCGGGCCGAACGCTTTCACTTTAGCCGGGTCAGGGTAACCTACAATGTTGACGATGAAAGGGCTCCCTGTAGGAAGAAGTATCATAAAGGGTTAATCGTCTTCTTCTCGGGTCACCACTGCTACACTCTTCCCCTCCAATACTCCCCTCATGCCCTTCCGCTGGGGGTCAGGGCTTCCAGGTCCTCCTTGGTGCAGTGTTCGGGCAGGGTTAATGCCCCGCCCCGAGGTGTATATGGTGAGATGATTCCGGAGGTGCGATAACCACCGAACAATTCACCGAGTGAGCGTAGCAATATGATAAGGTACTGTGTATCTTATTGGAATCAAATTTTGTAAAGGCTATTGGACTTAATACATTTTACGTGTGCATCCGTGCCTACGCCTTACAAGTCTTATGTTATAGCTTCCAGCACCATTCTGACAGCACCTTCAAAATATCTGTTAAAGGCAATGTGTTACCAGGAATGTAGGTTCCGTCGTATTTGATCTCGAGTTTGTGTTTGCCTTTCTCTACAGGATGGAGACACAAGAGGAAGGTTCCGTTAAAGTTGTCCGTCAGGTCCACTCGGGCAGGCTTCGACGGGCCTAAACACCTGGCCGCTAACTTTCCTGTTGGAGATTAAAAAACGAAATATAAAGAGTGTTGTTCATTTTGACTCTGAATATAAACTTTCTATTCACACAGTTAATGAGTACCACATTAAGGTTGTGTTCTGGGTTTTAGATGAATTTCTAGTGACAGAAGTCTTACACTACAGAACTAGTGAAAAAATACTGCAGGCATATTGGCATATAATATAAGCTCCTAGCAACACAAACACGCAAATTAATATAGGTACATGAGATATTTGCAACTTAGAGACGTACTTAGTATTACAAGTCATAAATATCCACATCCTAGAAACTTTAAAACTTTGAAAATGCTATTAGTACCGGTACCGCTAGCTTCTGTATTGGATATTAAAAAAAGACATAATTATGTAGAGTTATATGTTATCCGTTCTGACTGTAAATACAAACTTTCTATTTACGCAGTTAATAAGTGTCACATTTAGGTTGTCTATTGGATTTTAGGTGAATTTTCAGGGAAAGAAATCTTGCACCATAGAACTATTTACACAGTTAATAGCTATCACATTAAGGTTGTCTACGGGGTTTTAGATGAAATTCTACTTACCTCCTCTGCCAGCTTTCCTGATGTCGACGGTAGCCCTGAGCGCCTGCCCGCCGAACCCCCACTTCAGCCCCGAGAACACCACCTTGGTAGCGTCGATAGGTTTCGTCACCGACACTTTGAACGGGGCTCCGTTAATCTTCTTCCCAGACCACGTGATGTTTAACAAGTAGGATCCTTTTGCAGCAGACAAAAAAAAATGGAAACTTAGACGACCAAATCTCCAGAAAGGTTGCAAAGACAAACATTGAAGGTGCCATGACCTATAGAGAGTAAAACGAGACAGTAACACATTTTCTTGATGCTGTGTATGCTAGAAAGTTGTATAAAGGTATGTACCTGGTATGTCGGGTTTGTACGTCGCCTTGAATGTATTTTTCCTGTCCCTTATCTCCTCTATCCTGACTGGAACGTCCGCCTTTAGTCCATTCAGGATACAACTGGGAGTACCTGGTATACATTGACATAAGATTGTCATAAGAAGTTGTTCAACGTATCTCAAAATTATCAAAGTACTGAGTATGAGTATCAAAAACACAATGTCTACTGCAGTGACGTAGGGACCCCCCACAAGGCCCATCTTCGAACTTGACCTTCGTCTTTGCAGTGGTAATCTGCCTACCAGAAATCATGAACATCAATTCATGGCCTGAAAAGTTATGCCGTGTAAATCCACATTTACCCAACCACAGCCGAACCGAATGCTTAACCTTCTGAAGAAGGTAGTTACCCTAATTACCTTTCCCAGCTTGAGACCCATCCAGTGTAAACTCTGATGTCCGCGCGACCTGTGCCTTCCTGAGGCCCTCCCCCCACACCACCACTTTGGTATGGTCCACCGGAAGTGCACTGGTCCTTTTCTTGGCCAGACCATAGATAGGTGATGACGGAATGTGTGCGTCAGAGAAGAGAATTTCTATCAGATGTTTTCCTGGAAAGGCAAAAAAAATTCAGCAAATTTATTATAATGAGATAATGAATAGAATCAGATAAAAAAGGGAAAACGCAGTAGATAAATACAGAAATAAAAACAATGTCTAACAAGGCCGACAATACAACTCATTGCCATGGCGACAATTGGATGATTATTGTTGTATGTGTCGTCCCCAACTCTTCCTCTTCCTCAACTCTACCTCTTCCTCCACTCTTCCTCAACTCAACCCCTTCCTCCACTCTTCCCCTTCCTTAACTCTACCCCTACCTTAACTCTTCCCCTTCCTCCACTCTTCTACCTCCTCATCGCTTCCCCCTTCCCCACTCTTCCACTTCTTCAACTGTAAAAAAAATGCCTCCGTCCCTGTGGCGTCGCTAAAAACAGCTGAAAAAATTCCGGTAAACATTCTTCTTTCCAACCAACCTTCTTCTTCCGGGACGAAACTTATTCTCTGCTTGCCGCCATTTTCCTGGCCCACCTGCACCGGTGTCTGACGGGAAGGCCCCTGCACTGACGCCTTGACCTTGCCCGGCCCCGCCTCCGCCGTGTCCAACAGGATGAAGCAAGTTTCCCGGATGAAGAGAAGGATCCTACCCTTCTTGTCAAGTAACCTGCGCAGTTCTCCCAGCAGCTGGACTTTGGAGGGGTTGACAACCACTGGGTGGAAAGGGCTCCCTTTGAAATGTGAAATCATGGGCAAAAGTTGAGCTAAAATTTTGCATCTCTGTCTACGCTACAAGTTGTCAATTGCCATGTTTACTAGATTGACGCCAACTTTCGCAGACACGATTAATGACGACGTTAATGAAACATAAAACTGTGATAATTTGAGAGTAGAAATATAACATGATATAGAGATTTAAAAAAAACATTCAACAATATTTTTTGAGCTTTTGAGTACAGAAAAACTTCGCCCCTGAGCTGTTGCCAAAAAAAAACTGGCGTACCGTCTATTTCTGTCCCGTCGTACCCGACGTATATGTCGAAGATCCCGACCTCCACTGGAGTAAAGCTGACGTAGAATCTGCTGCCGTCCTGCTGGATCTTGTGTTTGGCTATCGTGTTGGGGCCTGTGATGTGAAGCACGTCAAGGATAGATAAGTACAAACAGAATTATGTATTGTCATAAAAGTATATAGCCTGTTTTCTAGGTCAGTCAAGTAGTTGAACTTTAAAGTTACTAGTTGTTGCGGTAAGATATTTTTATATTCCAACAATTCATGACAACACATGGTGACGGCACACTCAAGTTTTCTCAACTTATTTTATGCCGATGATGACAAATACAGGACAGGGCAATACTCATTTTCACTTGAGTTAGAAAAGTCGTATAATTAAAAGTAAAGTGCCTTGACCAAGGGAACAAGATGTCAGGACTCGAACCCGGGACCTCTTGGTTCTGAGTCGAGCACACTACCGCACAAGATAATTGTCTTTCCTGGTGTATTTTTATGACTAGAAATGTGCTAAATAAATAGATAAATGAATAGCTGAATAATTGCCGTTTAGTTACCGTTGATTTTGACATCTAGTCTGTCTGATTTGCCGTCTGTGGTCTCGACTATGAACTGTGCAGGGGTGTTCTGGAAGCACCTGTACAGCCCCTCCCCGCTAGCCGTGGCCTTCGCCTTCCCGCCTTTCGCGCCGACGATGATCTTCTTCAGCTTCGTGAACTCCTCTGGAAACAACGGCAACAAGATATTTCCCCTGTCTAAACACACGCTTATTTGCAGTACGGTCAGTAAACTTGCACGGGGACAACAGAGAGCTTGTACACATGTAGATGTGGTTGCTGTTTTAATAATGGTCTGATTTTGTTGTCCGCTTTGGTCAGTAATTACTAACTTTCGAGAAGAAAAAACAGGTTTTGCAGGACGTGTCTTCTTTCTTTTTTGAAATTATTTCATATCACACATATGGCACCTCCAGCAAAGCTATTATTATATTGTGCGTAAACAACCCCGACAATTCTTGTTTTAGAAATTCTTGGGCCAAAGATATGTACTAGACTTGAACTATCTCTAATCACCAAGCCACCCTAACGTCTGCACAGTCTTAATAAATATGTGTCGTATGTAGATGACGGCCTCCAATATTTTCTATTGAATTACTATATCTTATTATATGAGCCTTGGCAATATGGTGCAAATGCATGCAAATCTGCAAAACTGGCAGTGCGCATTCTAGCCGCAAGGTGTCGCTCACCCTCCGTGATGACCTGTGCTTGGAGAGTACGGATATTTAACGAACCAACTCCGACGTCTACCGTCTCCACGATGGGTTTGGAGACGACCGGCTTGACGACCATGGCCCTCGTGTCGTTGTGTTTCTCCCCCACCGAGAACGTTTTGGAGCGCCGCGGCGGCGCCCTTGGGTGTCCGCTGTCCCGGACGTCAACAAAGAATGGGCTCCCTTGAATATAACGAAAAAAAAAAGTTTTACTTTTATATATATACTTTCGTAAGCTCATATTCTAGCTTTATGTCGTAAATCAACATTAGAGCAAATGCTGTTCTTACTATCAAGGGTGTCAAAGAATTCATACGAATTTTACAGAACACAAACGATCCATTACTTGGAATTTAAAGGATTGTATGTTTCCGAGTAATGGATAGTATGCATTCCGTAAAATTCGTATGTTTGTTGTAATGAATCATATAGATTTCGTGAAATTCGTATGTTTCTGGTAATGGATCGTATGTATTACGTGAAATTCGTATGTTTTCATGTAATGGATTCTGTAAAATTCGTATGAATTCTTTGGCACCCCTGACTATGGCTTTCATTCACTCTCTTCAAATTTGATGTGAACATCTTTAGTCCGCAAAGCTTATAAAATTACGTCTACCCATATCCTAATACAGTTGACTTAGACCTTGACGTACCGGGCACAGGTTCCTGGTTGAATGTGATAGTGATTTTGTGCACCCCCACGTCCTCCGGCATGAAGCCTACGTTATAAAGCCTGGGCGCCTCTCTGGAGCTCATGTAGTGTGGAATTCTGTTTCCTTCACACGTCACCTCCACGTCTACTGTCCCCATACCCGCATGGCCTGTATCAACTGTACATTCAAATAACAAGTTTTACGGTAACAATCTCCATACGCACATGACCTGTATCAACTGGAGAAATAACGTGTTTTACGGTAACAGTATCCATATCCGCATGACCTGTATCAACTGGAGAAATAACAAGTTTTATAGTAACTGCCCCATAACCGCATGACCTAAATCAACTGTTACAGCACAAATAACAAGTTTCACGGTAACGAGGTAGTAAATTCAGCACCAAGGGCAGCACCAATAGAAAACAATTTAAGACCTTTCGTTCAATTCATACAACTCATTTCCAGCTTAGATGAGTTATCCTTGTGTGCTTTCACGTTTGGTTTATAATTAGTACCATTTACGAGATAGTAAAATCAGCACCAAGGACAGCACCACTAGAAAACTACAATTTAGAGTCTTCCGTTCAATTCAAATAACTCATTTCCAACCTTGTTACAAAATACATGTGTTTTCTTACCTTGAAACCTGATTTCCCTGCCTTCGTACCCCACTCCCGGAAGTTTACTGACCGTGACCTTTGACACATCATACACGTTACAGTAGAAAGGGCTGCCGCTGATTGGATGATCGGAAAAGTTCACGTCTATCCTATGCTGACCTGGAAGTAAAAGGGCGGGAAATTCCTTCTAAGACAGATGCTTGTATTCTTCCGGGTCATTGTCATGTGAATAAAAAGTATATGCCTACTTTTCTAATATGGTTTCTTATGACAGATATTGGCTGTAGATATAATGTAATATATAGTACTAGCGATTATTTTTTTTTAAATCTCAAATCCTTTTCTAGTCAGTATAGCAAGCGATGGACAATCCAGTTTATCTATTCTCAGAAAATGTTATATATGATTGATATACATAGTTAAAGACAAGACAAGACAGACATAGTTAAAGAAAGGAAATCAAACAAAAGTCGTTCCTGATCGTACCTACTTCTGTCGGGAGGTACTGAATGGCATACGTCCCGTCATACGTCGGGGCGATGGTGCAGGGCACTCTTCTACCGCTAGGGGCTGAGACGTGATAACGACAACCAAGTGTCAGTACGAGAATACACAAAACTCAATTCAGCAAGACATTACCTATAGGCTTCGAATACAAAGCGTATGTAGCTCTGGAACCAAGATTTACGTTATGATCTGCTGGAATTGCGTATTACAGTTGAAAAATCTAAAATGGAGTTCACAAATGGACATCGAATGGTCAGTACAACAAAAAGAACGTACCAGAGGTTCCATGTAGCAAGAGCATGCCAATAGGCTTCAAAAGCCAACGTTGTATACCTCGAAAACCATCTTTACTGGTATGATCTACTATCTGAAATTGCGTAGACCAATTTCAAATCTTTACTGTAAAGAAAATGTTCTCACCATTAATTGTGGCAGTAACGGTGCCTCTATGTTCACCGTTAGGGTCTACTGTGAAGTGCGCTTGTCTGTTGATGGGTACGGACTGGATCCCTGAGCCGAAGGCCGTCACTCTGCCAGGGTCCAGCACGTTCACTCGGAACGGGCTTCCTGGAGAATAAAGTAGAGAAGTTTAAAGTGTTTGTATGAGGCGTTTGGATTCAGCGTTGAATATGTCAGGTGTGTTTATATTTCGTCTATAACATTTCGTAGCTAGTAAGGATACATTTTCATGAATTTTGGCATTTTTTTCATAGTCTGGGTGCCATTCGGAGTTACTGTTACAAATCAGATAGCATCTAGGCTATTTTTTTCACTCGCAGATACATAAAATAGTAATGTCTAATGAGAAAGGTATGTTACATGTAGGTAAATCCCTAAAAATTAGGCCAAGTGCAAATACTAGAGTCATTGCATGCAACCGACCTGTTGTCTTATCTCGCGCATGATCTCGCGATATTTCGTTTTTGCTTAAAGCGCGTTTGCGCAGTATCAATGTTCGTATTTCACTGTGTAAACACGCATGCTGTAAATTTACTCACCTTGTACGGGAATCCCGTTGAAGAGAACCTGTATGTCGTGCGGACCCTGGATCTCGGGGAAGAACGTGACGGTGTAGACGCCTGTCTGTGACGGGCTCCTGGCCACGCTGGACGGCACCCGCCTGCCTGTCGTCGTCACGTTCACGTCTATGTTTCCCCTTCCTGCTCGGCTGGCGTCAACTGTGCATGGACAAACATGCATGAGGGAGATCAGGAACCGGGAATAGTTTCATCAGGTTGGTAAGTCACTGAGACTCTTAAAGAGAATCCTGTACGTTTGGGACCGCATTATAAATACAGTTTCCCGTATATGTGTAGATTTGTAAATATTGTACGTTTGGGAATGCATCTATAGCAGCGACACCTGTGGCTGTGCTGCAGTGCAATGTGAACCAGTCAGAATTGCCCTGAGGAAAGTAACAGACGGTCACAGAGACGAGTGGAGAAGAACAACCCATGATGACATGACTTGTACAGTGATGACATCCCTGATGTCCCCGTTCAAGGATTTCAAAGCAAGAGGGAGAGTATGAACTTCTTGGTACTTTTGAACCACTGACAAAGCTGCGTGCCTGAAAAGGTTGTTTAATAAGTGATTTGTTATATATTCAAATCCCCAGAAAGATGTAGTAAAGACAAGTAGCCCTTCCTTTATTGCATCAAAACACGGTTATTATGAACTAGGCAAATATGAAAATGACGACACGCGTACCTTCAACCGAAGCTTCTTTGCCGACGACCAGACGGTGCCTGTTGACGAGATGTACTTTTGTGACGTCGAACGCCTCAGATATGTACGGACTTCCCACTGCTTCTGATCCGTCATACCACACCTCTATCCTGTGCGAACCTTTGGAAAAAAATATTATTAAGACAGCTGTCGTTTGGAACCAAGCAGGGATCCAATGGGGTATTTCATTCAAAAATCATGTTGAGTTCTTTTGATTCATTAGATTGGCAGTGGCTATGAACTTATTCCTGGAATGTACAACTGCTTGAAATACTTTTACAATATACTAGCCATGTCTTAATGTCACAGTCCAGATAATATTAGCATACAGATTTCTCCATTACCTGATTTGTGTGGTGTATAACTACACTTGTACAGTCCCTGCTTCTCCTCCGTCACATCACATGGCACCAGCTGGCCCTGATCATCTACAAGGACAACAAGGGGTGTTAAAAGGCTCCTTCCCTGAGGCTTCGCCAAAAAAAGCACCGAATTTAGTATAGATATCAAGTTTTACCAGGACTTCGCTTTGAAACATAAGGCCACACCAATTTAATTTGTTGGTTCTCGGATTCGCCTCTTCATTTTTTTCTGATTTGCAAAAAAAAAATTCTGGTTCTGAATCAACTAAAAAATGCTCATATTTTGCCCCCAACAGTTGAGGAAATTCCTTTTCTTCCTAGTTGTTACAGTTTTTTCCATCTATCAAGGCAGTGGTTTGATTAAAAGTTCAAAATTTGTACTTTAGATTTTAACCCAGCCTTTTTTGTTGACTTCATGGCTCATATTGTAGCATTTGGGGCTATAATAGGATGCCTAGACCTGTTTTTATTTTTATTTTTTTTCGCCCTGTCGCTTCATATTTTTTCTGAAAAAATCCGAGAACCAACAAATTAAATTGGTGTGGCCTAAGAGAACTTCTGTCAAAAGTTGTTACTTTAAGTAGCTATACGAATGACTGGATATGACTTAGTTAAGATTGAAAGGCTGAATGTGTCTTGTTTGGGATTGTAAAGCAGAGTGTGTCTTGTTTGTGATTGTAAAGCAGAGTGTGTCTTGTTTGGGATTGTAAAGCAGAGTGTGTCTTGTTTGTGATTGTAAAGCAGAGTGTGTCTTGTTTGGGATTGTAAAGCAGAGTGTGTCTTGTTTGTGATTGTAAAGCAGAGTGTGTCTTGTTTGTGATTGTAAAGCAGAGTGTGTCTTGTTTGGGATTGTAAAGCAGAGTGTGTCTTGTTGGTGATTGTAATGCAGAGTGTGTCTTGTTTGGGTTTGGTTAAGGTGACTATCTCACTTGATATTTTGACGTCCACCCCTCCCCTGCCGAGCCCGGCCCGTGCCGTGTCCACGGCGAAGTTAGTGACGTGGCCGACAGGAACGATCCCCAGCCCCGCCCCGGACACCGCCACACTGGTGGGGTCCGACACGTCAATCTTAAACGGACTCCCTGGGGAAAATTGGGCAAGAACATTTCACACATTGCAATGGATATACTGATGCATACATTCTTGCGATGTGTCAGAGAACCACTTTTTAAAGACAATGGCCAAATTGTGTGTTAAGGACCGTTGCATCTTTTTTCCGAGGATTCTACTTGAGTGATGACTTACATTATCATGGCTAATGTGCATACGTATACTTGCCAACAGTTGAGAACTGAAGAATTTATAAACTCCTTCCAAGGTTAGATTAACTACAAGAACAACGCCCTTCACCATAGGACGTCAATTTAAGATTGTTTGTATTTGTTCCTTCTTACCTTTTAGAGGTGTCTCGTTGAACTTGACAAAGATGAAGTGTTTGACAGCAATTTTAGGTGTGAAGGCGATGGTGTAGTGGGACACGTCGTCTTTCTCTACACTACAGGGCACGTCTGTGTTCTCCGCCTCTACGCGGGCCTGTAGTGACCCGTCTCCTGCCGTCCCTGTGTCGACTGTATCGGGAAATATGCATCACTACGTTAGCAATGGCGATAGATTTGTGAAGTGGGACACTCCGAGATAGGTCGTCTCTCTCTATGTTTTTCGTCTCTACGCGGGTCTGTAGTGAATCTTTACTT
The DNA here is from genome assembly GCF_001625305.1 of Branchiostoma belcheri. Taxonomy (NCBI): domain Eukaryota; kingdom Metazoa; phylum Chordata; class Leptocardii; order Amphioxiformes; family Branchiostomatidae; genus Branchiostoma; species Branchiostoma belcheri. The sequence continues at coordinate 2,509,484 of NW_017804032.1, forward strand.
GTCCCGGTGTCGACTATAGTAATTTAATTTAATTCAATTCAATTCTTTATACATACATTATAGAATTAGTGTTGCCTGAATGGTATTGGTATTTAAAATCATTACATTAAAAACACATAACATTATATTGCAATTACATACATGTATACATGAATATATGCTTACTGCTTACTTGCATGAATATATACATACTACAGAACTGTACATCCCAGGCTTAAGAAATACTGATTATGCAGTCTAATTGTAGAATCTGATAGTAGGAATATGCATCGCATCGTTTGCGACATCGTTTGTAGTGTAGTGGAACATGCCATTCTTCTCTAACTCTACACACTGCAGTAATCGCCGACACTTCTGGTTTAAAACAAAAAGGTATAATAAGGCTCTTACCTTGCATCCTAGCAGGTTGCCCAAGTTTGGCCTGATATGTCGTACTCCGTACATTGATTTTGTCGACGTCATAGGCGGAAATGCCAAAGGGACTTCCGGCCACCTCGTTCCCTTCAAACTGAACTTTTATCTGAAAGTTACCTAAACAAAATGACATGTTTAATCTACATGTTGCAAACGAACAACAAGCGTACAATCATACAAATAAACAAACAAATGAAGTTAACAATTTTATATGGATGATACCTACCTATGGCATCAGGTACAAACTCTCCAATAAAGTCGCCGCCATGTTTGTCCTCCAACTTACATGGTACAGGGACTTGTCCTGGTCCTGTCAAGGGACATAAGAACAAGTAAGGTAACCTAGTATTTGGTAGTCTTGCAAGAGTAATAACATGGCGCTTTAATGTACAAGAAAAAGACAACATTGCATCAGAAAGGTTTATCCTACGGTAAAAAAAATTACCTAGGGAACGAGTCCTATAGTTTGGCAAATGTATCATTTTGCACTCACGTGACTATGACGTAAGTAAGCATTGTCCGACATGCTGGATGGTTAAACACTGAAAATGACTACTTAAAATGAATGGGACTACATAAAATTTGAATTTTTATATAGTCCCAGCCACGTTATGATGAAATTGTATATATACATTTAATAGGTATGACTCAAATTTAACCATTTAGCATGGAGAATATGACTCATGTGCCTACACTTTAAAACTGATGATCGCATTTTACTGGTACGTACCTGTGACGGCACACTGCACCGTGCCCTTCCCCCCGCCCTGCGTGTGCACGAAGAACCGGTAGGGGGTGTTGAGCTGAACTCTCTTCCTCCCGTCCCCGGTCACAGACACTCGGTCAGGGTTCAAGATGTTGCAGGCAAACGGAGTCCCTGATACATTATAGAATAGAAAACATGGTGAACTTTTTTCTACCGTTTAACGGTAAAAACGGTTTTATTGGTATACCCATTAATTTTTCAAGTCAATTCTTGCTACATCATACACCATGCGATATCTTACCGATATACTATATCCTTGTGTTTGTTTCTTCTTTATTTACAATACAAGTGTGCAAAATAAAAGTAACATGACCAAAAGTAATTTTATAAAATCAACTGTATATAACCCCTTCGATAAACATGTAGATTTTGTGTTGCCCTGCATATTCTGCATAATTAACTACACTAGTGAAAAAAACAAGTCAGTATAATATGTTTTCATTTAAAATGAAGAATAAATTTTACTAATAATTAATAATAATAATAATCAAGTCAGTATGGTGTAGTAAGTAATATGAAGTAATTTCGTTTAAGTCACAAGTCATTTAACATTAATATTAAGTAATTTCATTTGATTCATAAGGCATTTAACAATAATATTAATATTATGTAATATTAATAAGTCAGTATGGCGTATGATTTGGCAAACAGACAATAAAAAAGTATACATGTATGCATTTTCATATTTTACCTGGAACATCCACTCCGTTGTATGTAACCCTAACGTCGTGTTCGCCGACCGACTCGGGTCTGAACGTCACGGCGTACCGCTCAGCTGCGATCTTCCGCACGGTGCTCTTCACGTGTGTGGCTCCTCCGTCTGCTGCCACGTGACATTTCAGGTCACCCTCCCCTGCCCCTTCCGTGTTTACTACATGAAGGCAAAAATGAATAATGCTAACAACAACAATAATAATAGTAATAATAATAACAACAACAACAACAATGATTATTAAACTAATAATAATAATAATGATATCAACAACACCAATAATAATAATGATAATAATAATAATAACAATAATGATAATAATAACAGTAATAATAATAATAATACTCGTAATAATAAATATAATCACAATAGTCATAATAATCAATCATAATAATCATAATTATGACAATAGTGGTGATATGATTATAATTGCTTTAATGTCTATGTTTGTCCGTATTTTTTTGTTTGTCAAGTTTTATTTCTCATATCATATATAGCTAAAACCGATCTGCATTCTTATGTTAAATTCTCTAATAATGATGATCTCTTTTATTTAACCATCACTGATACAATATTTTTGAAAATACTAGATTTATCATTACTTCGTATGCTCAGATGCATATCAAAAGGCAAAGAATGCAAAATTGAAGATGAAGATATAGTAAACAAATTGATATGTAATAACCATGATAAAAGTGATGCGTTAAGTGTAATGTACGGATCACAACACATAATCGTGCAGTCGCCCCAGTACCGCCTAGACCAACATGACCTAAGCATTCACCCCAATAACTCTCTTTTCTTTCTGCGCTCCTTTTTGGTTATGTATATTTTAGTCGCTATTCATTATTTATACGGTTATACCGATTCATAAAGGGGGAACGCTTGCGGGCATCTCTGAATGAGTGATAATGCACGCAGATTAATCATCCGGAAAATGTGGGGATGTCTATACAGAATAGAGGCGCGTGTTATAAAATCCCTATCCTAATGCAATGATTTTACGCACATCTCAATAGAAAGCTGTGAGGGGGGATTGGGTGCCCAACGGGGTTTGTTACAACTCGGCACATCCTGTAACTAAATGTCTGAGAAAACTATTTTACTTAGAGTTTGCTGCAACATTGCAATAAATGATTAAAAAAACGACAGAATGGGAATAGTCTGGTAGGAATTCTTTACAATCATCGATAATAACATTATACATGTTGTCAATTTTCATTTTGATACTTTTACACGCTCACCACACACACACACACACACACACACACACACACACACACACTCACACACACAAACACACACACGCATACACACACACAAACACACATACTGGCACACACACACATAAACACACACACACACACACACACACACACACACACACACACACACGCACACAAATATACTATACAGAGTGATTGAGAATCAAAGATACAAAGAGACAGAATAAAAAAAAAAGGTACTGCTTTGCTTACCAGTGAACTCCACCATTTCCCCCGGTCTTCCGTTCGTGTCCAGATCCTCCAACGATATCTTACTGGCGTCGTACGACTGGACCACGAATGGGCTGCCGGGAACTTCCACACCACCAAACAGTACCTGAACATGGTGCCTCCCTAAAACAGACATGGCAATATTAACAACAATCATCAACACAAATTTAGACACTTTTATTTATTTATTTGAGCTTTGTCACAAAGACAAGGCAGGGGAGACAGGCAGGTGCCTTTTCCACACACCCTGTCCACATTAAAAACATACAGAAATCTTTTGGTGAAGCAAAAATATCATAACGTATTGATAACAATAAGTCTTTGTATATATATTTAATAAACAATTACAATCGATTGCAAAGTGTGAAAACAATCGAAGCAGGTAGTGTATTTTGCTGTTTATACCTGCCAATATATTTTCACTTCCTTCACATTCATCTATATATAGTGTCGATTTTGTCTGTGATTTTCCACATGAAAATAATGAATTATAACACTATTTATGAAAACGTGTTCCAAAAATAAGGTAAAAGTATTTCTTTATCTAAAAACTGCACAATGGAAGCAGACAATGAAAATGAGCACGCCTGAGCAAATGTATTCTAGATTATGACAAATTTATTGATGTCTTTTTTGTGTGTGACCAGTGAGTGGACAGGTTGCAGGAAGACTTAAATCAAACGTAGCTCAAAGGGATTGTCCTAAATGACTTCTGGGATGATGAATCGATAATCAATACTGTGAAAAAAGAAGAAGTGAAATTCCTGTGGACAGACTTGTTCTTCCTGACAATGTCATAAATCTAAGTGATTCCCATGAATGGTACCAAGTTGTATTATTCTATATGCCCTTGTGGTAAAGAGTATCTGTAATTAAATGAAGTCGACACCTAAGAACATTGATAGTATACAATAATCTTATAACGAAATCCATATACTAAGGCAATTACCAATCTCGAGCTCATACGGTATCAAATCATTCTTTTAGTTTTTTTTGGTAATTCTAAAGCAACGGAACAAGTTACAGACATTGTAAGTACATAAAGATTCCGTGTTAAAGCTGTTTGTAAAAACACATTATTTTGTATCATGCATACAATTGTCTATTCTCTTCAAACTGAAAAAGCCCCTGTCACGTTTGACATGTTGTTGAGGATGTGTCGGATATGTTTCCATGCGTTTAGGTTAACAGGCGATCGCTGATTTCAAAAGTGGTCTTTACTTACCGACATCAGACGGTGTCCAGTGTGCCCTCACTTCATGCCGTTCGTTCTCCACTCGACATGGTATCACACTGCCAAACGGGTCTACAAGAAAGTTGAAGCGGTAAAAGATAAAGTAAGGAAAGGCAATAATGTGTCTTGTTTTTTAAAATATAATGTCATTTATATTGGCGTGGAGAGTAAAAAAGGAAGACGATGTGCTATAAGCCATCAACCCAGGCGGGGGACGTGACAGACTTCCGATAACCTTTGACCCATTAGTGAGGTCACGTGACCTAGACATGGCGTCATCTCTAGAAGAACTAGTTGTAAATGTCATCCAGTGGCTCATTTTCTGATAAATTTCTGTCAAATCAAACACACTGCCACCTTCCCTCAACAAAGACGGAGGGCGACACAGACTTTCTACAACTTACGATCCACTGCTCACCGAGTCACGTGTGTCATCTGCATAACGTGATGTCAAGGAAGCAGTGGATTGCTCATTCCTTGACAATGGCTGTTGTACCGTCCAACCCTTGTGTTGGACATTACAGTTTAAAATGCTTAATTTTTTTTCTTCTTTAAAATCTTTAGAGTTGATTGTTGCAAAGCTGACCTGTGATAATGAAGGTGGTGTTGCCCTCCCCGGCATCACGTGTGGTGACGGTGAAGTTGGTCAGGCGGCCTGCCGTGGCCACACGGGGCTGGTGTTTGATGGGCACCACACGGCTCGGGTCTATCACATTGCAGCGGAACGGACATCCTAGGAGCAGAGAGAGAGGTGTTACGATCCTCAACAACATCATTATGCTAGCTCAGAAAAGAAGAAGTGAAACAGTGAATGCCTTCAAATATCAGATCTAGAGTTATCATCCAAGAATTGAGGTATTCAAAAAGTCATATCAGAACTATTGTAGAGTGGAGCTCGTTGCCACCAAGCACAGTTGGGGCATCATCACTAGAAAGCGTTAAACAACCCCTGCAATTAATTGTGCAAAGATTTAGTGTAACACGTCGTTCAGTGTAATATAGGTAGCTACCGCCGCACCGTGTGCCTGCGAAGCTGGTGTGAACGCCGAAGGGTTATACCGGCTATACCGATACAGATACAGATCAACATACGATATTCTCTTGATGCCAAATTTCTGACACCCAAATATTTACATCTAAACTATCGATGAAATGCCATAACAAAGAAACCATCTTAAGGTACTGACCCAAATAAATTATATAGCTTCATGAAAAATATATGAAAAGCGTCTGACATTAGTATCCCTTTCTGATCAAAATGGGCAGGGAGGTCGAAGGCAAAAAGACGCTAAGTTACTGTACCACGAACGAAGAGTACGAAGTACTTGAGGTTCAAACTATACCCATGTAATGGCATGCTCAGCTAGAATTCTAGGAAATTCTCGGAAAATATAGCTGTTTATAGTGGTTTGTAGTATCTATTGCTGAACATATACAAGCTACTATGTGATGATGTTGCATGAAGTCACGCTGGGGTACTTGACCTTGGCGTGCTGCGTGTTCTGTGATTTATCACTCTTATCACGTAGATACAAAACAGACCGCACGGTTTCTTTGTCAGCTTCTGGTCTGTGACAGTTATGAAGTGGCCAGCAGACATTACGGCGGGAATCCTCTACACAGTGTATAATCTTTGTTGGGTATGATAGCTTTTAAATAACGTTTATGGTGTGTTTCATACGTCAAACTGTTCTATTCAATGTAGGGTGATAGTATAATTACAGCAAAAGTGATCTATCAATAGGGCTATTACTGAATGTAACAAAACCCAGGAATCAATACGATAGACTCTCAGGAATAGGGAAAAAATCCTAAAATAAAAAAAAAAGTACGAAGAAATTGAAGTCGAAATACATGATTGTTTAAGATGTACGTCTTGATGAAAGATTTCCAGATGTGATTATTTCAAACGTCTTAGAATAGTAAAGGAAATTTCCCACGTGCTCATATGCAAATAAATTATTTAAAAACGCATTTTCGTGGTATGAAGGCACTTAACACCCAAAAGGTGCAATTACCCCAGACAAGGCATCTTAAAACCTCATTGATACAATACTTTAGCTTATTAGATGAAATATACCACATGTATTTCAACTGAAATTTGCATATGTTTACCCCCACCAACGGTATGAAATACCTAAGGCTGGACGCTAGTGTATAGCAATGGGAATCAAATTTTGATAGCCATCTATGTTGAGAGTGGTAATTACAAATGACTCTAATTATGCCACAAGGCGAAGAAGTGGTACCGTTAGGCTATCGATCAATGGAGTCACCTACCTAGATGTACCAAAAGCACCCGTCTGAGCATGAGTCGTCCGTTCTCTCTGCCTCACCAACATAACGAGGAAAAACCAACCCTACCTACATTGTTCTCGGACGTCAGAATGTGCTCTAACCCACACGAAATCACTCCCTAGGGGGAGGGGTGCAAAGTGACTTTCCCTGTACCGCACCACGGAATCTGCCTACATCAGAATGGTTCAGATTCTGAGGTCGGAAGGATTTTGATTGAGGATTTACTACCAAACGTAAGGTCGTGTACTCAATGAATATCCACCGTATAAGTTATGAATAAACCATAACCGTTTACGTTTGATCATAGCAACTGTAAATGTAACGTAGCTAATGCATCCATTATATTCGCCCACAGCAGACGGCTGAATTGTTGCACTTTTAGAGCGTTTTCCATTGTGATGACAAAAATTTCATGACAAAGATTAAACAGTGATTATTGCTTTTTACACACATAATCACATTACAAATATAAACTAAACTATATAATTACATCATATTAATTTTGTTTGAAAATTTAACTTCTCACCATAAACAAATGAAAATTAGTATAAATTATATTTAGTTGACAAACTGGGTTTTATTGCTTATTACACACATAATCACATTCTGAATATAAACTAAATTATGTAATTACATCATATTAATCTTTTTTAATTTAACTTCTTCTCATCCTTCTCTCATCTCACTTAATAAACAAATGAAAGTTAGTACAAATTATATTGAGTTGACAAACTGGGGAGATTTTTTGCAGATTTAAAACAAGTGGTAAGACCTCCCCCCCAAAAAAACACATTATGGACTTGTCCAAACTCACCTGGGACCGTGTCCCCCTCAAAAGTGACAGTGACGTCATGAGGCCCCGCCCTCTCCGGTATGAATGACACGTTGAGCTTGTTAGGTTCGATGGACGACAGTTTCCATTTGACGGGCCGACCATGGTTCAGGATCTTTATCTGTACATCACCTGCTCCGGCCTGGGACACGTCAACTAGAGTAACAGTGACAAAACAGAAAATATGAGCTGTAGGTTAGGGTTAGGGTTAGGGTTAGGGTTAGGGTTAGGGTTAGGGGTAGGGGTAGGGGTAGGGGTAGGGGTAGGGTGAGGGGTAGGGGTAGGGTTGCGGTTAGGGTTACGGTTAGGGTTACAGTTGAGGTTTAAAATGTTGTGAACAATAAACAATACTTTCTCGCTTGTGGTGAAGTAACAATAGCATATCATATTAACAACGTTACATGAATATATGCTTCATTAGCTTATAATGGACAATTATGACTATACCTATATATTACAAACATTAAAAGATGCAAAATAGTGGCAAATAATTTAGACCTCTTTATAAAAGTTGCATGAAGAGGAATTTTTAATTGAAATTGTACTAGTTGTATTTACAAAGATTTACATTGAATAGAATTGCAGTTTTATTAATTTCTATTGATTGGCAGGGTACAGAAACGTCGTTACATACTCTGGAAAAGACACTGCTGCCCGACCACACCGTCATCCACACCGTGAATCACCACCGCTCTGGGGTCGTACACCTGGATGGTAGCCGGGCAGCCCTCTATCGACTCTCCGTTGTACTGCACATCAGCTTCATGGTCACCTGAAAGAAAAGTAGTGTGCACATTGCACAATGTTGCACATGTAAGGAAATATTGAAGAACAACACGTCTACGAAAACCGGAGATTTCAGACTTCTGGGAAGTATGACTTCCTGAATTCAACCATGTTCCTGATGGCCCAGCCAAATTCTGAGACCTTCACGTTCCCCCATTTCCCCTGACGTTTTGACATTCTGCCTGTCAATCTTCCACCCACATGCTGTCAACCTACCCTGTCGACTCTGTTCGGATAGACACACAGGCACCCGAAAGAATACTTCAAACAAATTCTCTTTCGTATCACATACATTTAGGAAACTACGGAGGATGGCACCCGAGGTAATTACATACTGCAAATTTAGATAATCTAACAACAGCCCTTTACCTGCTTCAAACGGTGTGAACTCGCAGACGTAGTTTCCTCCCGAGACGTTAGTGATGTTGGGGACGGAGGCTCCACTGGGACCTGTGAAGGAAATCAGCAGCAATTGGTTTTTTACCAATTAGTTCCCATTAGGGCTATTGAAAGTGTGCTCTAGACTGCATCTTGATATTCTCAATGAGTCATTTCGTAAAATAATGTAACTAGAAAAGAAAGCAAATGCATAATGTTTACCTTCGAATATGATCTTCTGTAATTCTTACTCAAACACATTCATATATAATATGGTCAGACAGGAGTTTAAATCACTCCTGCTATAAAATTGCAACATGGTGTGAACCCAACACCACTAGTTACCGTAGTGACAGACGTCTGGTTCAGGTCATTGACCTTACGTGTATTTGTTTGGAGAAGAAGAGGAGGAGGAAACAGAGCAAAAACAATATGTTTTCCTTCGATAAACACAATAAGCATAATAAGTTTAACGGAAAACGGCCAACATCAGCCACGTCACCTGTTATCGTGACCTTGACGTCACCTCCACTGCAGCCTTTGATCTTGAAGGTTGACCTTGACCCTGCCCGGCACCTCTGTAAGCCCTTCCCGTGGGCGGATATGGCACTGGTGTTCCCCACTTCGATTTGAAACGGGGACTCTGAGGGGCAATCATGCAAAGTGTAACTGTTTTGCCCTTTAAAATAGCACTTAATCGTTAAATAGAAGTATTTTGCTTTGTAACTTTGTAACTTCAATGTACGACAGTACGAAATTCGCCGTCAGTGAGAATTCATAGCCAGAGGAATACAATATTTTAGACAATTATTGCTTTAAACCTTATGCACATTTACGATATCTGTATGATACATTTATTTCATTTGAGTTGGGTGTTTATATTAGGGTGTCTACCGAACGCATCTTTTAACGGTAACTTGACAATTTTAGGGTGAATGGCTATAAAATTATAATAGCTTTTTTGCACTGTGAGCATTTTTGACAAATTTGCAAAGGTTAAAAACAGTAATTAATTATCATTATTCTATTTTTTTTCAATACCTGCGCTCTCATCGCTGTTGTAGTTGATAATTCGAGGTGAATGGCTAGAAACTATAATGGCTTTTTGCGCAGTGATAAATTTGCAAAGGTTCGAAAGAGTAATTAATTATTATCATTATATTTTTATATTATTACCATTACCTGCAATCTCATCTCCGTTGTAGTTGACAAAAACTTTGTGCATCCCAACGACTTCCGGTGAGAAGCTCACGCGATATTTCCCGAGACCTTCGTTCCGCACGCGACTTGCGATCCGCCCCTTGGGAGAGATCACCACCACCGAGAGGTCACCCTCCCCGGCCTCCTTAGTGTTGACTGGAAAACAAACATCAGATTACATATCTACGTACTTAGTCCAATATATATACCTAATAGTACTTAATACCAGCCCAGAAGAGAACAAGAAATAGCCACGCATTCAAGTACCAGAGTTATCAACCAAGGATTGAGGTGTTCCAGAATTCATTCTTTCCTAGAACTATCGCAGAGTGGAACTCACTGTCACCAAGTACAGTAGGGGCACTGTCAATAGATAGCTTTAAACAATGTCTAGAGCTAGAAGTTCAAGGGTTAGGTGTAACAAGTCGATCGGTGTAATATAACCAGCTGCCGCCGCGCCGCGTGCCTGCGAAGCTGGTGTGTTACGCCGAAAGGCGGTTATACCGGCTATACAGATACAGATATATATGTAGTGCCTTACAAACGAGAGAAACTATTGTAACAGACAGAAACCCTTAACGTACATCATGCAAACACGCCGTTTACGTTCATATATCTGTAGTAATAGCTTCTTGTTACCATAACTGTACCATGCATGTACAACTGTCGAGCAATAAAGTTCATTCATTCATTCATACTATGTCATTTCGATGTTGACTGTAATGTTATCATTGCCTTACAAACACACAGTTTACGTCCAATTATCCATACCTCCTATATATATAGTACACATCATATTTCTGATATTCATATGTACATATGCAAGTTATTGCAGTTTTACAAGAGATAAGGACTTCATCTTAACAGACATTTCTTGTCACAGCTCAAAAACTTACATTCGGTCTCTTGGATGACAAGCATACTATTGCTATAGTCTATACGTATATACACATTATTTGCGTACTTGGCCGTCTACAACTCATACTACATGTATTGTACATTAATATTGACTAATATAAGTTTAAACTTTTCCTTGGTATTCAGCGTAGAACCTTTATTTTATCAGCGACACATATTTTGAAAGAACGAAAACTGTTAGACGTAGAATAAATGAAATATGTTTTTCTATATGCTTGCGAGTATTATAATCTTTTGTTGACATTAAAGCGGTCGATCACTAAACATAGCCCCACATTTGACAACGCGGTAACATGAAAGAAAATCATTGCGTAAGTGCAAAGTTGGCAAGAATTTCAACATGCATACAGGATCTGAATGTTCAAACGACGACATACAAACAGTTAAAAACTACTGCGGGGAATGTACTTGTCTCCATTCAGTGATATCGTAGTATACACATATTACGCTGCAGCTAAAAGTAGTACAAAGCCGACATAAAAGATATAGCGGCACATAAATCAAAACTGAGATACTAGACAATGCGTAACACTGTATGCAACGTACACCTGAAATGTTTGGTTAAGCAGCAACCTTAAGTGAAAAATTCTTAAGGTTTCTGTGAAAGAAATTATTGCAGACGACAGTTTTAGTCAAAGAGTGACGCGTAACCAAGGGTAACGCCACTTACCTTCATAATCTCACCATAAAATCACACCCAAATATCCACCGCGATATTTATAGAGCTCTCTCGGGACTCCAACTTAGTTTCAGCCGAGCGAAAACGGAACAGTTACCGACATGTCTCACGTTCAGACGAGGAGCTCGAGTAACGCCCGCCGGTTGCAACGAGGAAGACATCGAAATGTTAGGAAAATGCGGAGCAGCGGGGTTTTCTACAACCTTTCATGAAAGGGTTTCCCCGTCAATGTGACACGGGGATGACAAACGCGAGCGGTGACCTTTAAGTGTAAACAATGGTTTTGTTTAGCGGAAAATATCGGTAAACCGGGCGGACAATGGGTGATGATTCATCGTGGGTGGAGCTACCCGGCTATTCTTGGATACGACTTCTATATTAGGATCATAACTGACAAGTACCGGGTGATCAGATTAAAGATGTGTTTTACGTTCATTGTGTATGTCTTAAAGTAGGACGGAAGATATTAATAAATGCCTTTATAGCACATGCGCATTCATTCAATATAAGCCAGTCTATATATATACATATACATGTATGTCAATGGCCTCCGTGTCGAAAACGAATGGCTATTACGCTATTTCAAAATATAACGGTTATATTATAGCAATACAACGAAATTATTAGAAACAGTGCACCCACTTCCTTTAGTGGTTCAACTATCAGATTCGACTGTATACAGTTTCACTATATGGCAAAGGTCGTTGCTATGGAAACGGCTTGTTGGATACTCATTTGTTTGTAACTGCATGTCTACCTGGAAACCGCAAGAGGTGAGAAAATATTATACCTCCATCGCTCTACCAAGGAATATTTGCCAAACATGTAATAATAAACACACTTTTAGGGAGCATATGAATATTTGAGCATATTTGAAAATGATAGACATATGCATAAGAGTATGCAAAATATGTAATTTTGATGCATACTCTTGGGGTTAAATTAATATCCCTCACCAAATAGGTGATTTTATTACTTTCGCAGATTATGCATTTTCTTTTCTGTCATCCATTTTTTGAATTTTTCTCAAAGGGAATTGAGCTGTGAGATAAAACAAAAACATATTTTATTTATATTTGTATTAACCATATTAACCGGAAGCGTCGCAGCCACATGAGGCGCATGCATGTGTGTTTAGCAGGTTGATCTAATTTGACCTGACACTTCTAGAGTTCATCATTTCACTACGGCCCTCACCTCCAAACGTACACAGCCTTCCCAGAATCCCCGGCTGCGTGTCGAACACCTTCACCTTGCGGGGGTCGTACACATTGCAGGTGAACCTCTTTCCCGGAACAGACTTCCCGTCGATCCGGATAGTCACCACCCAACTTCCTGGAAAATAGTTGCTTTACATGAGCTAGTGGTATTTAGTTTCATTTTATTTATTTATTTCACCAGCAGTAACACTCAGGTACATAAAAACCTGTTTTTTCAGGCAATGCTGGGTATACAAAGCACAAATAACAGACTATACAATATTAAGAAATCGCATATGATACAGAATGATCGACATAACAACAAAAATACTCAGTTTCACCTCTCCATACGATCATTACATCACAATTACTGAATGAATTGTAGAAATTCACCCCTGCTATCCCATTGATTTACCAGAAGAAGATATACAATTTCTCTATATTGTGAATCAAGGGGATAGTAGGGGTGCTATCCCATTGATTCACCATATAGAGAATATTGTGGTGGCACATAAGGCCATGTTGATTTGATTATATGGATGACATCCTCTGGGAACCCCAAAACCGATGCGCGCATGCGAATGAAAAAAAGTTTTGCAAAAAAAAAGTTGCTTTTACTATGAAATCTACGTGGTCATGAAGGATGAACAAATGGCACAGAATATGTTATGACGAATAATCTACTCTTCAAATTCATTTCTTTACATTTTTGTCTTTTTTCCTTTGGTTTTGGCATTCTACGACATTGGTATCGTTTCTAAATGTTTTCCTTGCAACTTATGGTATATTTTTGCTCATTTAGCAACTGTTTTGCACGATTTACAGTATGGTTGAAAACTTTTTTTTTGGCCTAAGGTGAAAAAAATAGGATATACAAATAACATACAATTATCCCCATAATACCGATTTGCGCATTTTACAGTCAAATACTTTTCAGTATACTAAATAAAACGGGATAAAGAATCAGATCTTGACTATGACGTAATAATTGTCCGCCATGTTGGGTGGCTAACTTCGATCCGGGTAAATTCGAATTGTGTATAAATTTACATATCTTATGGTTTTCTGGAAAAAAAAAATCAATGTGTTTACTCGCCTACAATGTTCGGTGTGTAAGTTCCGTGGAAGTGGCCTGGTTTCTGTTTGGCGAGAGTGCAGTGCGCTTTTTTACCGTAAGGACCAACCGCTGTCACTGTTACGGCGCCAGTCACGACACCTAGCGGCGTCACCTGAAATACAGCACATGCAGCACACAATTCTAGTAGATTATGGAGCCTCGTCAACTTTAATAGAGTTTGCGTTTAGTAAACATGTGTAAGAAGCTATTCTATACAAACAATGCCGTCATTGCTGGTAGTTTGCACAAGAAGCCGGTTTTGCTAGAAGAGTTTAACTTAATAGTGAAATGTCATTTGTTTGATAGTGTGCCTTATACCTGACATCTAAACCGTCTCTTTCATCATTTCTACCAATATAATTTTATCATTTTCTTAGCTTCTTCATGTTGATTTACTGTGCAGGAACAGTTATCATAATTACGCATTATTCAATAAATGAACGTTTGCAAAGCAAATGCATAATGTTTATCTTCGCATATCGTCTGCTCTGTTAATTTTTACTCAAAACATATACACATACGTATATGGGGACAGGAATCTAAATCCTTCCTACTGTAAAATTGCAACATTATGTAACCCAACACCAGTTACCATGGCGCCAGCCGTCTGGTACAATCAGGTCAGGAGAAGAAGAGGAAACGTAGCAAAAACACTGAATCAGATATGTTTTCCTTCGGTAAACATAATAAAGTTCCCACCCTAACGTCTGCCGGCATGTGAACCCTCGCCACGTTCACGCCGTTTCCCGCCACTAGGACGGTGATGTCAGGATCGTCTTTATCTCGTCTGACTCTGGTTGCCGTGGCGATGATCTTTGACCTCGCCATGGCGTCCAGGGTGGCGGCATTGTGGTAGGCGCTATTGTAGTTCGCATGGTTCGCATCATACACACAGTCCATCCTCGGACAAGATTTTCCTTCTTTCTGGAATCAGAAGAAACAATTGCATTATATATTTCAAATGCATAAAATCGTTGTAATTTCCAACATGCATTGAAAGCATTGTTCCTGGTGCATGTAAAATGTGACTTGTATATCTATGAACAATATTGTACTGACATTGAGCTCTAAAAGTGTGAAAACTGATCTTTGACGTGACGACCCTCCATTGACGTCATGAACAATATTTCACAAAACTTGTCCACCTCGAATTTCACATTCATACTAGTGACGTCCATGTTTGAATCCCTAAAACAACTGTAGATCTTTGACTTCAAACCTAAGACGACGTAATAAACATGTATCTATAAAACACATGGTAGAAATACTGTATTATCAAGGAGGTCTTTGGTATAATTAATGTAGGTAGGTTTATAAGTACAAAAGAAGTTCAATAATAGAATATTATAACTGAACGATGAACGTAGAAACTTAGGAATCACATTCAGTGTACCACGTAACTACATGTAATAGTACAGTTTACTAAAGAGAACAATTGTACTTACCCCTCTTACGTGTCAAGTGCATATGATCAAATATTCCAGACGCTAGAACTAACGACCAAATGCCATCCGGGAACAAGATATTAGTTGGAAGTGTTATTACGAATTATAACTAATAGGATGCTAATCTTAAAGCAAGAAAAATATACATGAACATCAGTTAAAACTCTTACTCTATAAACTATTTACCAGCTAGAGCAGTCTTGCTCGTTGCATTCCTTCCTCTTTATCCCCAGAAACGTTTTGTCACAAGTGTTGCCAAAACAACAGACCGACCCCACCAGTACAGTCAGAGTCACATTCCATGCCGCCTAACGCCGTCCCTGCTTTGTTCAGCAACTCTTTAAAATTCCATGCAGACGGCTGGGGATTTCAACACTAAATATTGTGACAACCATCGTATTTTAAATCTGCTCAGCAATCTTGAACACTTTCCAACTTGATAAATGTACACCGAGGATGCAAACTGTATATTACACCGTGAATGTATCAAAATGTGGCATTTTTTGCGGTTAGATTTGACCTACATGTATAAATCTAGTCACCCCGAGGTAATATATTGCATTCTGTAGGTCGACTGGTAACCTTACATTTCAGACGGGGTCAGATAGTCAAACTAGGACTCCGAAATCCCTCTCGACTAAGGACACATTTTTGAATCCTCGAAATAATTGTGTGAAAACAATATATTAAATGGTTTGAATCTGTAGTGCACGTAATAAGATGTAACGCTAGGTGTGGCGAACATCTTTCATTTACAGTTGCATAATGAGCATCCTTTCACGCGTACAGATCCTAAAAGTCTTTCAAAAACGCACCCATTATGATGACTCCAATTGCACAGTGACAGTGTATTCAAAGCTGTTAGTCTTTCCAATGACTTGGTCTTTGTGAAAATGCATGCTATTATATGTACGTTCAAAAGTGAGAGATAATCTATCTACGACTATCTAATGCCAGCACAAAGACTCCAATTAGCAAATGACTATTCTACTACAAACAGTTGGTAACGATGTTAACAAAGCATCAGATATTATTTACCTTGTTTTGTGTAGGACTCGTCCTGGGACACGTAAATGTTGCGGCTGCCTACATTAGAGACGTCCTGTGGAGGTGGAATTCTTTCTGTCGTGCAGCAAGAGTCCTGGAGACGGGCAAACTGTGTCCACCAAAAACGTGCCCAAGGCCAATCTCATTGACTGTAAATACAACTAGACTGCTTCAAACTGGAATTTTCTCGCAGAATTAAGATGTTGTTGAGAAAATACGACACAAAAAGGACAGTAATTGTGCCGATCTGGTAAGGTTCAGAGCCCTGGAAAAATGAGACAAATGGCGTCCGTTTAAAACAGGATGTGAGCTCTCCCCGTACGGGGCTGCCAGGACCTCCTGGGTGGATTCTCCTCAGCTAACTTGTTAACAACAGAACAGTCTAGTCCACAGCTCTTTAACGTCTGCACCACACCTCGATAAACATGGTTAATCCTATCAGTGAGGGTACACGTAAGACTTGGCAATTATTCCCAAACTTTCGACAACAGAGTCAAAATAGGTACTTCACCGACAAAGGGAAGTTGTTGCCTCAAATCATGATCCCGGAAAAGGCATCGAAGTAGAAACTTTCCAAGAAAGCCTTGCATTCTTCGCAGACGTCCCTCTGTATGTAAAGCAGATCCTTGGTAGTAGAGGCTAGATTTGGGAGCAGATTTTTAGAGGCTTCGGTGAAAGAGTCGACGCTGAGATGTTGACCCCTCCCTCGGAGGTAAACCAAGCGTGTTGTAAATACAGGGGTGTCCGTTCGACTTTCTTTGAACCCGCGCTCTCTACCGTTCAAGATTAACAACTTGGAATGATCCAAAAACGTGATCGCAATGGAAACAACCTTATACACATCTTTAGATCTAGAAGAATGCCTTGATAAAATGGTGCAAATGGCATAGTCGCATTTATATTAGACAAGGGTCATGGTGTAAATTTTGTGGACGTGAGAAAACTTACAATAACCTATCGGTCGTGACTTCAGGGCGTGAGTTTAACCGGCACAAGAAGAATGGCTTGTTATTCTGACGGTTACCAATAGAGATGAATGATGCAGGGCTATAGCTAAAGGAATCCGCATGGAAAAATGAGTGGATGGGACAAAAACAGTAATCTAAAACCAGAAACGAACTTTGTGAGGACCAAAGAACGCTGCTAATTTATTATCATGGAGTTAAAATCACAGACACATTCAACAAGAACATTGTTCCAAGACCATTCCGTGCTGTTTTGGTAAGGTTTCTTTTTTACCATTCTCAAGTTGTATGAGGTACAGTTTTATCATGAATGGTGCAAGCAGCTACAAGAAAGATAGCACAAAGTGGAATGTTGACTTTTATATTTCACTGAAATCTAAGATACATGAACATGTACAAGTATATGACTTACTCAACTCGGGAGGACAAAATAGAGAAACTGTGTTCTAGTGTTATGTACCATTCTCTGCATACAAGAATTTAAGTCAAATACTTATCCATACTTATCATGAACTAATCTGCATAATCTAATGCATTATAGATCAATGGTATCAATATTCATATAGTCATAGCCATAATAATAGACAGTAATACTACATAAAAAGTCACAAATAACATTGGCAGTTGTTTTTTTTTTACACTTTGCAAGAACATATATATCCAATATCTTTGGATTTCACAAAAAAAAAACACTACCTTCATACTTTGTAAAAGTTCATACAAATACACATAATTTCATACATACAAAAGTTCAGTTGTAAGTAGTATAAAATGTGACTAAAGTTTTCCTTATGATAGAGGTACACTGTGTGGAGTCATCATCAGGCCTGAGTCCAAACTCAACTGATCTGTACAGAGAAAAGACAACAAAATATATGATCAGGAAGATTCCATTTTCAATGGTATAAAGGACAGTTTCAATGACTGTACATTCAGTAAGATTAAGGGATAAGGAAGACTAAATGTAAGGGAGAGGGGATAGTAAGCTTTTACCACAAAGAAATTGTCAAAATAAAATTCAAAGGCTGTGCAGAAAATGTCATAATCTGATCTTCTTCAATTTAATTTTTACATCTACAAATAAATGGAGTGTCATCATGCAGGAAAATATGAAATATATATTTTTTTTAATTTACGAATAAGCTCAAGACTTGCTTGAAACTTCATCTGTTTCCAATCATTTGTTAGGAACATTTGACTATTGACTAAGAATGTTAGCAATTGACTAAGAATGTTAGTGTTTACCTTGTTCAGACTGTGCTACTCCCAGGTTGATGTCATGTTTGATGGGTGATTCGGATGACGTCCCCTCTAGCCCCTCTATGTCCACCAGGGTGTCATTATTGTCTGACTCATGGTACTGCTGGTATGCCACATCTGCAAAACAAGATGTCATGCAGAATTTAATGATAAATTCTATAAAAAGATTCTCTCTTCAACAACCAGGGATTTTCTCATCCAATGTTATCAATGACTACTTATGATTCTTGATTATTTCATATTGAATATACTGCAGCTAGGTGATGATGCTGTAATGTTACAGATGTGGCCCAAAATGTAGTGTCATTACAGAACGTATACAACATAAAATAAGAAAGAATCAGAATCCTTAGTAATGATAAAGAATCAGAATCATCAGTCATTGTTGCCCTGAAAAAGGTGACAGCCGGTCCCCTAAACAGCAGATGTGAAAACCCCATCTTCTAAAGTCTCTTTTTTACCTGATGAAATTATTCACAGAAACGACGCCAAATTTAACCATATTAAATCATAAACATACTAAGTTCTTATCTTTCATACCTGTTCTTTGTCTCTTGGCTGGGGGCTCTGACCGGGAGGGAGTAGTGGTGGCTGTTGGACCAGCGGCTATTGCAGCAGTCTGCAAACCCCCTCCTTTCTTGGGGGACTTCTGTTCCACAGGAGGCTTGTAGGGAACCCCACTTTCTTCAAACGTCTTCTTCTTCAAAGCCTGCTTAATCTGTGCCCTAAATAAAAACAAAACATCATGAAACTTTATGAATCTGTATAGCTGGTATAACTGCCCCATGGCATAAAACACCAGCTTCACAGGCATGTGGTATGATGGTAACTGGCTACATTACACCAAACAACTTGTTACATCTAATCTTTGAACATCTAACCCTAAACACTGAATCTAGATATGACAGCTATAGGTGACAATGATTTGGAAGGGTGAAAGGTTATGATGTATTGGATGCCTGCTTACACTGTTCTTGTCTTGATGTGTTCGCTGATCTTGTTTAGGTCATCCCCAAACCTTGCCACGGACGTCCTCAGCATCTCTATCTCTTCATCTGTCCACTTGGTGCTCCCACTAATGGACACAAGAAGACACAGTTTTCCAGTTTACTTACTTCACCAGCAGTAACACTCAGGTACATAACAACTTGTTTTTCAGGCACCTAGTCTCTACCAGACTAACTAAAGCTTTAGCTTTAACAAAAATTTACTCAAATAGGGAGAATACACGTAATTGGCCAGGGGAGTTTGGTCACCGTAGAGTTCATGTGTGCATAGACTGACTCTCCTGGGCTAAGTATTCTTCCCTTTTTTACCAAATTCTACTTTCCATACTACTATCTGAGGCTAAATAGCACCCCAAAAACACAAGTAGGAGGGCCTGGTGGAGGCTGAAAAGCACCCCAAAAGATGTTTGTTAGAGAAGAAGAACCTACCTAGATGGTGAGGCCTCCGCTGCTGCAGGGTGAAGCTGCATACACATCTCTCCTAGCTTAGAGAAGGCCTGGCCGGCGGCCATGAAAATCTCACTAACCTGAGGAAACAATTAACCAAAAAGAAGGCACATTTTAAATATACCCTAAATCTCATCCTATGACTTATATTTTGTATAAGAAGTGGCTATGATACATTTAATTATGGTTTCTCACGCATGGAGGATGGAAACATTATCATCAGAATAGACTATACATCCATTGTCCTTTGACATTGACCATCCTCATCTAATTATCATATTTCCCATGAGCCTTTGTTTCACAAACAGCATTTACAAATACAAAATTAATGTATTCAAGTTCAAGCTTTCTGTCAAAAGTAATATTATTGTATAGTAAGACACAGTGGTATATTTGTATGGAAATCAAGGATGAAGAAATCTACAAAGCAAGAAAATGTTTTCTCACACTTTGGATGTACAGTTTTCTAACGATTAATATTTTGTGTCAGCAATTTTACCATAAGAGGAAGAAGTAATTTTTATGTAGTGGAGAAATTGGAGTCCCTTGGGAACTTATCACTCAGGTTTCCTTTCATTTACCACGTACAAATTTTTTACCACGTACTAATTTTTCTCTGCCCTGCCTTGTGCGGGGCTCCCTTCAAACCAAAGAAGTCGACCACCTAATTTGCACATATATATATATACATACACTGTATATACACATACACTATGGCATGGTAGCCTGGCTACAACAACAAAGCCTAAGTAAAATTATGTATGAAACATAAATTCACCGTAAAAATTCAAGTCGCCAAAGCCTCACACATATATAAGGTTGGATAAGTTATTGTTGGATACCTGTGGGAAATATGCAAGGGGGAGGGGGGCAACAGCGCAAGAAAACAACATAATTTTCACACGGACGACAGTATAAATTGCTGCTGTAACGACTACTGAATAGAAAAAATTCTCACCTTAACGTTTGTTGATGCAGGATTCATCTTGCGAACGCCTTTTAATGCAGACTACGAGTTTAAAAATTGAGTTTTACCCCGTATTTTATTCACAAAGCCACACAAAAACACTTTCGCGCCTCAAGTTGACCCCAGTGACCTCACTGGGCTATTCGACTCTGAAAAAGGGGATCTTTCAAGGTTTTACTACCAAACACATAACACACAGAGACTGTATCAAAACAGTGTATTATACTTTGATATATTCTTCTTTGGTCCACAGAAATATTCTATAACTTCTAATATTTTCAACAGACCCGTATCTTGGAATTTCTTCAAGTTAACCGCCAGTGACCTAGTCGGGCTAGTTGACTCAAATATAGGGGGTTTCAAAATAATTGCTAAATTTTATTACAGTTGTATTGTGAACATACGGCTTATATTAATGTATATAAGTGTCGTTTTTATTTTTTTTGCTGTTATTTTCTTTGCGATACGTTTTTTTTTTTCAATATTGCATCAACGTCTGTGTATCACATACACACTGCGTCAATATGACTTGGAATCGTCCCATTGGCGCGTGACCCAAAAGTTGCCAAAATGGCGGAGCCTGACGAAAAATCGCCTCTTGTGGCGAGAAGAAGTTCGTCTGAAGACGAGGAAGAACTGACGGGATGCGCCGCCAGTGCAGCCTGCGATCCCAGGAGAACTCTGCACCGTTTTCTGGTGCTTTGGCTCATATGTTTCCTCAGTTTTGGTGAGTTTTTCCACATACGGTAATCAATGAAGGGGGGGGGGATATGATCACTTGACTAAGATCAACAAGATACGGTCTTGTTTTGGCAAAAAAGTGTGTAACGTTACCTTGATGAAATGTTTGTTTGCTTGACACATCAAAAGAACAAATGGAAAGAAATGAAAATGTACCAGGACACCAGGTAGCTAATATGGAACTTTTCAGATAATTTGGTAACTTGGTAACATTATATTTTCCTTTCTCTGTGCTCTACCATTTCAGGAAGTTATTTCTGCTACGATAACCCAGCAGCCCTTCAGTCCCAAATCAAGAAGGTATGTATATACAGTATTCTGACCTATATGTATGCATATAGAAATTCTAACTCAGAAAAACATGTTTTAAAGTGTACATGGCAAGGCATGGAGGGTAAACTGAATAAGACTAAAAGTGAATCTAATATTATAATGAAATTTGAACCTTCCTGTTGCGTTACTTTCTTCATGAAAAAATAATGACTGTACGGTCTGTACCTGTTTTTAACATGCTAAGTTTAATTTCCCAGGACATGCATGTGAACACAGGAACCTTCATGACCCTGTATGCCTGGTACTCCTGGCCAAACGTCGTCCTCTGTTTCTTTGGAGGATTCCTGCTGGACAGAGTATTTGGAATCAGGTATGATGTATTGTCCCTACAACAGTGTACAGTCGATTTTTTATTACTTTTGATCAAAATCCATTTTAAAAAAGTGATGTCTTTAATTCCTGAAAATGTTATTTTTTCTAGAATAAAAGTCCAATAAGTTGAATAAGGACGTAAGATTTTGCTTAAAGGAAAAGTTGTTCAATGCCATGACATTTCATTTGCTGTATTTTTTTCAGACTTGGAACCATCATCTTCAGTTTGTTTGTACTGGCTGGACAGGTAAGAATAAACAAAGCACCATTTTATTGGTACCAAAGAGTCATTTTACTGAGGGAGACATTCAAATTAGTACTTGATGGCTTTCAGTTTAAATTTTGATGCTGTGCACTCATATTCCCCTCACTAAAAACACCCACAGTGAGGATTTGGTGATACAGCTAGAGCAATGGGTTTGGTTTGAAGCAGAACATTGCATTCTCACAGTGAACTGCTTTGCTACAAAACTACAATCTACTATACATTTCCTACACTCAATGTTCAACAAAAGTCTTAATTTATCTTTAGTAAAATGACCATAGAACATTCAAGTTTCAACCACTATATCAGGTAATCGTATAATTTTATATGTATATTTTCCCAGTGTGTCTTTGCTGTTGGGGCCCAGCTGAACCTGTTCTGGCTAATGGAAGCTGGCAGATTTGTCTTTGGGTAAGTAACATGGAAAAGAGAGGCATTTAAAAAAAATGTTCTCTTCTATGATATCTTACTATTTAGGTAAGTTGACCTCAATGCAGAATTGCCTCAATGCTTAGTATTTGTTTCTAACTTAGAATCTAAGTTATAATCCTGAGAGCAATGACAACTATATATAAGTACATGTACTCATATAGTGTAACATCTGCATGTGTTTTAAACTCCAAGTAGCTTTCAACTAGTACTAGTCTTCAATATACTTGAAAAATGGATGGGTTCATTTGTTCGGGTTCTTTCCCACTCTAGCCTTGGAAGTGACTCTCTGGCTATAGCCCAGAACAACTATGCAGTCCTCTGGTTTAAAAATAAAGAATTAAACATGGCTTGTGGTCTTCAAGTTAGCATTTCCAGAGTGGTAAGCCATAGACTAAGATATAACAAAATACACAAAGTTAGCAGCAATTCAAATTCTTCAGATCTAGTTTGTGCATCATAAATGTTGCAGTCAGCTTTGAATAAAAGACAACTCAAAAAATGTTACATACATGTACCTTTATGTCTTGTTCAATGCAAAGTTATGTAATTTTCCCAGTTAGATATATATTGTGGCTGTGGACTTTGAATTGCTGTTAAAAAGTGTAGGTGGCAGCCTCTTGTAAGGTTCTTGTCATACCTGCATGTCTATGGTGCACTTGTAAACCTGTACCTTCCCTCTGTGCTTGCAGGATCGGTGGGGAGTCCCTGGCTGTTGCACAGAACACGTACGCTGTGACCTGGTTCAGAGGAAAAGAGTTAAACATGGTGTTTGGGCTCCAGCTCAGTTTCTCTCGAGTTGTGAGTATATTCAAGAAAATCTCATCATTGCGTTGATGAGAAAATAGTCTTGTGCTTCCCAGCTCATTTTAGTATTTACAGTTACTTTTTATTTTGTCCACATTTTATTTTGTCCACATAATCTGGAAATATATATGAAGTTAAATATATACACTGTTAATCAATGGTGAAATGAAAGTGTGAAAAGAGGTTAAGGGCCAATGCAATTTAGTATACTAAAGCATGAAAGAAAGCAACCAGGTTTGCAACATGCCTCTAGTGCAACAGCTGGTCATACTAGTAAAAAAAATAAAAAATCTGAACATCCTCCACCAAACGGGTGCATGTGGTGTTAAAGTCCCAGTGTTGACAGTATGTCCCATTGCTTTTCATATACATGTAAGTCACAGTTTTGTTTTATACAAAGTTCTGTGTTGAGGCAATTATACTTGATCTAATGATGTCTTTCCCATTCCAGGGTAGCACAGTAAACATGAATGTGATGAGCCCGGTGTACCAGTGGATATCTACTTATGTGGGGGAGGGGTACACCACCCTGGGGTACGCCCTGTGGGTAGGGGCAGGGACCTGTTTACTGTCCCTGTTCTGTGGGCTACTGCTGGGGTACTACGACAAGAGGGCTGCACGGATACTCAAGAGAGATGCCGGGAAAACTGGTTAGTGAGCTAGTCAAAGCTTGTTAGTGAGCTAGTTAGTTAGTGGCAAAACTGGTTAGTTAGCCAGTTAGTTAGTATTCTGTTTTTTTTAGCTAGTTAGTGGCAAAATTGGATCGTGAGCTGATTAGTTAGTAATCTGTTTCAAATTGATTGCTTTATTGAGCCATTAATGCAAATGTTGCCCTGTAGAATACTCTTTTAATTTACAGACTATAGAATGAGATAAGTATTGTTTTTGGTTTGTGTGTCTATCTGTATATGTTTCCACAGTTCCCAATAAAAGCAATACAGCATTGACATACATGTATATACTCAGTGACGCTATGTTTGGTTACAAAACAGTGTGGGTAAGGGAGTGAAGTCTTCCATCTTTTTTTCTGTTTTAGGTGAAGTTATCCGGATCACTGATGTGAAGGACTTCCCAGCTACATTTTGGCTCATCACAGTCATCTGTGTGGCTTACTATGTAGCTGTGTTCCCCTTCATCGGACTGGGCCTGTGAGTTCTATGTGATGTATCCTTGTTTTTAAATAGCCAACAACAAGAATAACTGATGATATTGAACCAATACAAGGACTTTTTTATGACATTATGGACTACCTCTACCTATCTTCACTTGAGAAACATGTATACAATTTCAGCTCATCCTTATCTCTTCTTTACAGTGTCTTCTTTGAAGAGAAGTTTGATCTGAACCCAACTTCAGCCAATGCAGTGAACAGGTTAGTGAAGGCATTAATGTTCCAGTAACATGTTTGAGAAGCCTATAACAGGAAATAAAAGACAGGAAGTGAGATAACCTTTTTCAGAACCTTTGACCTAACTTCCTATCAGTGCTCCTTATGTATCTCTAGCTGTATAGCTTGTATAACCGCCATTTGGTGTAACACACCAGTTTCGCAGGCATGCTGTACCTAGTATGCTTACTATGTGGATAGACTAACTAAAGAGACACAAGCTAATGCACAAAGCTTCTGTACACAGAGGTTACTAAATACTTTCTTGTTTGTTTATTTGTGTGTTTAACAGCTTAGTGTACATCATCTCGGCTGGTGCATCTCCCGTGCTGGGGTTCATTGTGGACAAGACGGGGAAGAACGTGTTCTGGGTGATCCTGGCCATCCTGGTCACCCTGGCCTGTCACATGATGCTAGCATTCACCTTCTGGAACCCCTACATAGCCATGAGCATCATGGGAGTGTCCTACTCACTGCTGGCATGTGCTCTCTGGCCTATTGTTGGTGGGTATGCTTTTGTGTGTAGGTTAAATGTGTTAAATACATGTAGGTTGCAGTTACAAAACACTTGAATGTATGGAAGTGGAGCAGCTAGTCACCACAAGCAGTACATGAAGTGTAGAAAAACGTGTAGAAAAGAAACGAAGTCATTACAAAGTAGTCATAAATGTTCTGTCTTTCTGGCTAGTATTTTGCTTTTCCAGAAGAAAAGTTTATGTGTGAAAGTGGGGCAGCTAGACACTATGACATGAAGTGTAGAAAAACTTTTGAGAAAAGAAAACAATATCATAACACAGTAGTCAATTTAAAATGTGTTCCTTCTTTTTGACTTGTATTGTGCTTTTGCCAGAAGAAAAGTATTGGCAGAAAGCAAGACAATATTTCGTGGATTTTAAAATTGTTCCATATTACAGACAGTAGAATTAATATGAAGTTCTAAAGTATCCTTGTTGCTTTGACATATATGAAAGTGAACTTATGATTTTTATTTTCTCCATGTAGCATTTATAATCCCAGAGAATCAGCTGGGGACAGCCTATGGCTTCATGCAGTCCATCCAGAACCTGGGTCTGGCTGTGATCTCCATCGTAGCAGGCTCTATAGTAGACAAGAAGGGATATCTACTGCTGGAGGTGTTCTTCCTGGCCTGGCTGTGTCTGGCACTGATAGCAGGGGTACTGCTCTATCTGATCGATGCAGTCCGGGGTGAGTTATGTTTCTATTATACTGATGATGAAAGAATGTACATGTTACCGTTTGTTAGCTTCTGTTTGGTTCATAATTAGAGCATGTCGGTAGTACTTACTGCACCTGCGCAGAACCTGTAATGTATTGCGCATAGCACTTTGGTAAAACGTCTCATCTAAGTTTGTATTCACATATATAAGGTTAACACTGACCCTCTGTAGTTTCCAAACGTTATGTCAGAAAAGATATCGTCTGCAAGAGGCAAAATTCTGATGTTACGGTTGACCAAAAATCCAACGAAAACCATGAAAAGTGGAAAATCAGGGTTTTGCGCAGGCACAGTACTTTCTGCCGACATGTTGTTCAGAAGAGATTTAGCTTTTGGCCTTAGCTGGCTAATAGATTTAAAGCATATTTACCTTACTACATAGATAAAATAAAATACATGTACCTAAACTTATATCAGAATTGTTTTGTTTTGAAAATTGCAGCTAGTTAGTGTAGTTGTTTTTGTTGTCTTTGTCCAAGAGGAGACACAAGGCTAGGTTTCTCCATCATATTTACAACATTGCTTCAAAGTAAATTCAAACTTTGCCACTTGTTTTTCAACCTAACTGGCTTGTCCCCAGTAGGACTTATTTGATATTTCCACATTTGTGTACATTAGGAGGAGCCCTGAACATGTCCACATGGGAAAGAGATGCACAAGAGGAGGCAGAGGAGAAGGCTAAAGCAGCGCAGGACGAAAGAGTCAGATTTAAACCTCGATCGGCTTTTGCACTAAGGAACAGGTACATGTTACATTTCACTTACAAGATCTTTATACATGTACACTCACACACGTGCACACTCACATGTTTTTATAAAGTCTGCAGAAGTTTAAAGAGGCCTTAAAAGTGTCATTGTAAGATTTTATAGCAGTACATGAAACATCTTTACATGTAGCTTGCAAGCTATGTAAGCAATAAATCTTATCTTTTTTTCATGAGTTTAGAAAGAAATATTTGCATTTGTCATCCAAGATTCCATTGATTTGATTTGATTTATTTGCACATATGTAATAAAAGCAAAGTACATAATACAATTGAAAAGTAAAAATGCAGGGGTGGAGAAAAAGCCATACTAGCTTGTTTGATATATCACACACCCCCTAATTATCTAACATTATTACAGTTTTGTCAAATCAAATGTTCCTTGTTTTGTGTCCCCTACAGATTCTACTCCCGTATTGGTGCCAAGTTGCCAGACCATTTCGACATCCACACCTCCAGTTTCTTCAGAAGAGGAGTTACCCAGTAGTCTCCCTGCACCATACGCACAAGTCATGGAACTCTGCAAGAGTAGTTTGCTTAAAATTCTTTCATCTGCCAGTGCACATTACATGTATCTGTATAGCCAGTATAACCACCCATCAGCATAGCAGCAGATTCTTATGTCATGTGCAATTTTGAATCCTGATTTTTTTTTTTTTGAGGGGGAGGGGGGCTTCACATAGCTTTTTCTCATCTTTATAAATTTTTCTTCATGATTAAATGGCATCAGACATTAAGTTCTTTTTTCTGTATTATACTGTTGATACCTCGCTATCAATTGGACTTGATGATTCACTTGGAACGTAAATTACTTGTAGATCATATTAGAGAGATATTGAAACAGATTAAAGTAAATTATCTTCCTCTTTTGTCTCTTGCGCTTACCTTGTTTTTACCATCTGGAATGGAGAGGTTATTTACGCTAGATCATTGCATATTGGTGAAATACAAATGAACAACAGTTTACATGTATTTTAAAGGTCCAATAGATATAAATATTCTTATTTCCTTTATGGATAGAACTGAATGACTAGACACTTAAATCACGTCCAATGTGACAAAAAGTGGAAAGCAGAAAATACTTCACAACAGATGTTTCCAGATCCAGTTGTTCTGTACTAAAAACATGGGAATTGATAATGTCAACTCAAGTCAGGATTGGAGATAAAGAACCAATGGTATAGTATTATGTAACAATTTAATTAAAAATCGTGAAAAGAAATTATTTTGTTGTAAGTGGAAATACAATGCAACTTTGTGAATAAAAGATGTTACTATAAAGAATTTACGATTGTTTTCTAAGATGCCTAACGTTATTGGTCAACTCAGTCAATTCAATGAAGACATTGAATTCACCTGGGAAGTTGTTAATGGTGATGGGTTAATACACATTCTTATAACAAAAATTACTTTCTGCGCCTTTCCTGTAAGCATGGTATTGGTAAAACTTTCATATGCGCATGTATAGTCATCTCATCAGAAAAGCCAACATCATTTTAAATCTTGTAAAGGGACCTGCCCTTCCCTGTTGTGAGGTGGACTAGTCCAGGTCGATAACCCCTTATAAGGCGGGAGGATTGAAACTGATTAGCATACGGGAACAGCTGTTTGGCGCGAACCGGACTAGGGGAGCTCCGTGCCGTGGTAAGTACGATCTCTTCTTTCTACGTTTGCAATTAAGAGAAGCTTCCTGAGCTCAACAGATGGTAGTTTTATTTTCTCAAGGTTCATCTGTCGACCGATGAATGTAGAAAAGCGATTTTTTTGACGTTTGAAAGAGAAGTGAGGAGTAGTTTCACCGAAGGGGGAGGGGGGCGTTGCTTTCAGTTGCATAACTTGCATGTGAGTATGTGTTTGTTGTATAACGCGGGTTTAACTGTGACTTATTGGGTGCTATCTGTAAATCCAGATACCACACAATTGCATTTTTGTATCCACTTCTTACAATAAGATTTCATCTTTATGAAACGAAATGCGTTATCACTTGCGTGACTAAAAAGGCACAGAAATTATTATGGCTACATAATAGTGCTTTCAGTTGCATAATATCAATTATGTAACTCGTGTTTGGTAATGCTAAACTAGTAGGCAAATCCAACTATTTTTGTGTTTCTAGGAGCTTGTTCAAAGTGCACGTACCTCGGTAACATCATTTGAGGACTGCTCAAGAAGGCATCAATGCGTGTAACGTTACAGTGCCTCGTCTTAGGTTTGTCAGCAAAGTCAGTCTTGCAGCCCAACAACATTCTGTACAGAACTTCATCTTCATCCTCAACTTTCTTATCCTCCAAGAAAAGCACTCTTGCCCTTCCCAAGACATCCATCGCTGTGTCTTCAAGAAATATGTCTGAAGGTGGATCCTGGACACCCTCCTGGTTAGTGGGTAGTGTTTTACACATTATATAACTCTATCTATCATTGCATATACAATGTATTATAGATTAAAAATGACTTCAGGTATTCAGTTTTATTAATTTCTGTTCGGTCTGTAGCCTAGGTGCCAAACCCATAGCACACTGGACACAAAGTATCTCAGTGAGCCACTTTGTGTCCAGTGTGCTATGGGTTTGGCACCCAGGCTACTAGTATTCAGTCCGAGGAAGAAAGGGAAAATTTAGCAATGAATTTAGTATTAGTCGTAAATGTATTCCTCTACTTTTTGTATAGTCTTGTACATAAGTTAATTCTTTTGTACCCACATGTCTGTATGTCTAGTTATATTGCTTACGAAATTCGTTGTACTTTTGTTGTGTCAATTAAGTTTTCTGTAATGTGCTGTACAATTTTTGCATAAATTATGGCAAAGACCATATGACTATTAAAAAAAATAAGTAACATGATACTGACTTCATTCATTTGAAGGTACAAAGATAGTTGGGGTGGCAATCAACGCGGGGGACGCAATCAGCGAGGCGCACACAACCGAGGCGGCGGACGTAACCAACGCGGGGGATACAAACCTTACAACCAGCGTACCCACCAACCCACCGGCGGACCTTCCAAAATGACGAAGGTTGACTCAGGAAGTATCAGTTTAGCAGCTGGGAGTAAAGACTTCCTGGAGCAGATTGCTGACCAGAGGAGGAGGGTTTGTTCCTCGGTTATGGAGTTCAACTTCAACGAGAGAAGATGTCGGAAGCTGAGTGTGAACCGGGAGTTCAAACCAGACTGTGGAGGGATTGTTTACTGGATGTCACGGGATCAGAGAGTTCAAGGTCAGACCAAGTACAGAAAACTGATAAGTATGAATGAATAAATGAATTTATCTGTGTAATGTGAAAAAAGATGTTTTTATATAGTTCTGTTTAAAAGTGTATTTACAGGTATGTTAATGAATAAATGAATGTGTGAGTTTATGAATGAATGAATAAATGTGTGAATGAATGAATGAATCAATCAATCAATCAATCAGTCAATGAATGAATGAACCAATGAATGAACCAATGAATGAACCAATGAATAAATGCTAACATGCAAACATCAGATCTGTCTTTGGAACAACTCTCTCCAGGTACAATCATGGCACTTCACCATTGGTCAGTCAGTATCCATGCTAATTACATTATCTATCATTCAGTAAAATGGGGATTCTGTGAGGTATGGATGTTGGGTGATGACTTTTGTTGCTCCAAAAGGGTATTTCAAGAATACTAGAAGTTGCAAAACAATCAGATGGCAGGTAGTGCAGTGTAGTGTATTTTACCCTGCAGCTGGAGTAACCAACAAAAGATGTAATTTAGGTACGTTCTCTCCAAATGTTTTGTTAATGACGTTATGCGCTGTTGTTGTTTTTATTTACAGATAACTGGGCCCTGCTGTATGCCCAGCGGCTGGCCCTGACACACCAGCTCCCCCTGTACGTGTGCTTCTGTCTGGTACCCAAGTTCCTGGAGGCAAACATCCGACATTACGGCTTCATGCTGAAGGGACTGGAGGAAGTGGAGAAGGTAAATGAAATTTGTTTTTGGTGTAAAAGAAAATTGTTCTAATTTCAGGGCTCTCCCCAACCAATGAAGCAAGGGTGCTCCCCCTTTCCCCAAAAATCTTAGCACCTCTGCCAAAATTTTCAAGTTTAATTTTTCTCGTATTTTCATAAAAATTCGCTGATTTTTCCTCAACTGAATAGGGACCCCGGAGCATCTCTCCCCTAAGAATTTCTGGAGAGACCCCTGAATTTCTTCCTTGAAGAGTAACTGCTGTGTAACTGTACAAAAGGTTGTGTTGTACATATCTTTAAGTTACAGCATAAAATGACTGGTTCCCATTGGTTGATAAGTCAACCAGTTCACCACTTACCCTGTATCCTGTTTTCTCTATTAGGAACTACAAACTTTAGACATCAGTTTCAACTTACTGACTGGTTACGCTGTAGACGTCCTGCCCCAGTTTGTGAGTGAGATGAACATCGGAGGGGTGGTGACTGACTTCTCCCCCCTCAGGACCCCCCTGAAATGGGTCCGCGACGTCACCGCTAAACTTCCCAGGGACGTCACCTTTGTCCAGGTAAACTAAGTCTCACATTTGGAGCAAGATTCTCATGATGTTTGAAACAAATTTGACACTTCTAACAAACCTGCGGTCGTAATTGTTCGTAAATAATGTAGATATTTGTACTAGAAAGAGGTTTATACAAAAAAATTTATAGTGCTGTCTTTTTGCTGTGATTATTGCTCAATTAAATTCCAAAGTAAGCATATTGTATGTAGTACCAGCATCTGTATTTCAAAATTTGTAAACTGATTTATTGTAGAATGCACCAATACTGCACTTGCAGTTGATACTAAAGTAGGTACAAGCTGTAAAAAGAATGAATCAGATATGACTCAAGTATTTCACACCGAGAGACCAATGGACTAAAGAGACCAATGGACTAAAGAGACCAATGGACTACTCTGTTTCACTCAGACTCAAGGTTTGGCTCTTCTTTTAGATGTGCCAGTATCTTACAAAATAGCAGTATCGTATCTCTTGTATACTGATGGGTTTCTAACTATTTTAGGTTGATGCACACAACATTGTACCATGTTGGGAGACCTCAGATAAGCAGGAGCACAGAGCCTACATCATCCGAGGGAAGATCATGGACAAACTCCCAACCTACCTCACCGAGTTTCCTCCAGTGTGCAAACACCCTCATCCTTCAACATCTAAACTTCAGGTAATAAAGATTCCAATGTTCTTTTTTTATTACTGTTACTCAAGATGGTAGATTGATATGGTTTTTCACATTGTCTCATTTAATCATATTTGAGCCCAAAAAGTCATGTTAAAAAGATACAGGCCAGGCAATTATTCAAAAAGTAGTAGATGAATTGTACGGCATCAGTGGTAGCAGTCAATGTAGCAAATAACTAGAAAGGCCAATATTTGCTTTGGAGCAAATACAGCAATGGGTTCACCACATTTTACGACATGGCAGGGAAAGAATGGGAAACACAAGGGAAAACAATGATTTACATTGATATAACTATAATATGAAGTAAAATACAACTAAAACAACAGTTGGATAGCTATTCCCTACTTTATTGGTTAGGATTTTTAATTGCATAATGCAAACTGTTGATTTTCAAAATAAAAAAAAACGTCCATGCCCGGCATTCCAATGCTGGAGCAGGAAAGCTTGAAATACCTACCAAAACACTTGAATACAGACATACTGTCAGTATGGAAATGCTTCTGTGCAGGTGTTAATCAAGTTAAATCCCAACAGCCAATCAGCAAGAAGTATAGAGGAAAGCTGCATGCCTATTGGTTGATGCCCTGCATTCCATTGTGATGACTCATGCCCAAACGTGGTAAACAAGGCAAACTAACACAGTAATACATTTGCTATAACACAGCCAAAAAACTCAAATAAAACCATTCTAAAAGCCTGTATCACAATAATTTAAAAAACGCCTAGGGGTATTTGCCCACTGTACCTCCATACCAAATTTCAGGACCTTGGGCCCTAAAATGAAGAAGCTGAATCCATTTAAAAAATGGCAGGAGAAGAAGAAGAAACACCAGAAAAAGCAATATGGTTTCACCACACCACTTCGTGGTGTGGTGAACCCATAAAAATCCACACACATTTTGTACAATGGACCAGAGCAGGTTAGGTGCAGGCAGACATCAGAAATACATGTACCTGCACAGCTCCAATTTTACCTGCATATGCAGGACTGGTGGTATGTCTCGCCCTGCTTTTATTTATTCATACTGAATGACCACTGTCAGGAAAATTGTAACAATTAAGAACTGAATGAACTTGACCTAAAGTGTGCTAT
Source organism: Branchiostoma belcheri (assembly GCF_001625305.1). Classification (NCBI taxonomy): domain Eukaryota; kingdom Metazoa; phylum Chordata; class Leptocardii; order Amphioxiformes; family Branchiostomatidae; genus Branchiostoma; species Branchiostoma belcheri. Next base: position 2,543,194 of record NW_017804032.1, read on the forward strand.
AAAACAAATATTGATTGAATCAATTTTTTATGATATTTCTTTGGATAATGCTGTATCTTAATACACACCAAACCTCCCCAGCCAGTAGACTGGGTTTCCACCAAGGTCAGCCTGCAGGTGGACAGGACTGTTGCCGAGGTAACCTGGGCCACGCCCGGCTCCGTGGGGGGTCTGCGTCAGCTGGAGCTGTTCTGTAGGGAGAGGCTGGAGGTGTACGCTGCCGACAGGAACAAACCTGACCACAAGGCTCAGAGTGACCTCTCACCATGGTACCATTTTGGTAAGTCAGAGTATAGATCCATACATGTAGTGGTCAAATTTCCATATGTACCTTATTGGTATGCATTTCTAGATACATGTACATGTATTGACAAAGATAGAAATGGGCAAGGGATCACTCTTTTGTTCAAATTTCATTCCTTTAGATGAGAAGTGAATTTGAGGTAAATTTTCTTTAATTTTTAGTTTTATGGTCAAACTAGTTTAATCTTCTCTTCAGTGCTTTTTTTCCCATCACCTATGATTTACTAGCAGCCAAACAGCTACTGTACAGTGCATATAGTCCTTTGAAATTTGAGTTCAAAACTTGAGGCATGCAATGTGATTGATGTTATGACCTCTCACTTTCAACCAAAAGACAAATGCAAGAAGAAAACGCTTCATTTTCTAACAAAGAGAGACAAATTTAAAAGAAATTGGTAAAAAAATTGCTCCCTGACTTGAACATTGTCCCTCCTACCCCCCTCCAGGCCATGTATCGGTACAGAGATCTATCCTGACTGTACAACAGTTTGAGGACCGGTACAAGCAGTCTGTGGAGAAGTACATCGATGAAGCTGTCATCTGGAGGGAGATGGCAGAAAACTCAGCTTTCTACAACCCTGACAAATATGATTCTCTTTTAGGTAAGACTAAATAATCTTTGGAAAGATACAAGAATGTGATAAGTTTTTGTAAAACTGTATTTTGTGTTTTTATTTATTTATTTATGTATATTTTTAAACTGCTTCAGTATGCTTCATGTGTTTGGTTGAAATTGGATTTATTATTCTTGTGTCCTCCCTCAAAGTTGCTTCCTTAGCTTATAGGTTATGATCTCTCAAATGTCAAACTAAAGAATAGACATGATCCTTGTTGACTTTGCAAGGAATGCTATGTTTTCTGTAACTGTCAGTTTAGTTTCTATTTTAACAGCATAACTCAAAAACCTGTTGATCTGTGGTTAGGTGTTTAACAATCAAACGAACGATTAGTTAGATGACATTGTGTGTTTATTCCCAGGTGCGCCAGACTGGGCCCAGAAGACGTTACGTGACCACGCAGGTGACAAGAGACAGTACATTTACAGCCGTGAGCAGCTGGAACAGGCCAGGACACATGACGACCTCTGGAATGCTGCACAGGTATCCAAAAAAACTTCCCTCAACTTCATCTGCAGGTTCATTTTGTTATTTTTTTATTGGGGTTTCCTATTGACAATTGTACATGAAAACCTTTTAAATGTTGCCAAATATGCAAAGATTGGGTATAACAGGTTGTCCGGTGTAGTATAGCTAGCTGCCACTGCACTGCATGCCTGTGAAGCCAAGCTATGTTACACCAAATGGCAGTTATACTGGCTATACCGATACAGATACGATGAATTACATTTTTCACCTTTTCATGGAGTATGGTATTGTCCCATCAATTTCTACAAATGTGTGCTGTAAGAATCCTCCCCACCATTTTTCATGTATATAAGTATAATGTATGTTGTTTTATTTCATGAATTTTCATTTTTTATGTCATCTGAAGATCCAGATGGTTCGAGAAGGGAAGATGCACGGGTTCCTGCGTATGTACTGGGCCAAAATGATCCTGGAGTGGACACCCTCTCCTGAAGTCGCCCTACAGGAGGCTATCTACCTCAATGACAAGTATAACCTGGATGGAAGGGACCCCAACGGATATGCTGGTAGGTTGGAGAATTTTCGATTGACTCCAAGTCAATTTTAATGTACTTTAATAACAATGAATTATCAAGAATAACTGAGAAAATCATATCAGATTCTTGCTTTTCAGAAGAAAAACCAACTACATGTATTCTTGTAAAAAAGATTTTAACTCAACACTCTCCCATGCAGAAGTTTGTGTCTAGAACATTAAGCTTAGCCAGCATGTAACAGTTTCATCTAATAGTAAGCTTAAGACTAAAATTTGAAATGATGCATAGAATCTGTAAAAAATGTATTGTAGCAATTAAGATAAATTATCTGGTTAAGATATCATAAAAGTTAAAATAGGATCTAAAATATTTTGTTTGATATTTTAAAAACTGTTAAAATTGTTTCTAAACATAAACATTGTTTCTAATGAATGAATTTCATTTTGTAGGTTGTATGTGGGCCATAGGTGGACTCCACGACCGTGACTTTCAAGAACGTCCAATCTACGGGAAAATCCGCTTCATGTCGTACTTTGCATCCAAACGCAAGTTTGATGTACCAGGGTTTGTGAAAAGATATGGAGCGAAGGCATACTGAAACTACTGCAATGATAAGAGATGGGATCGTGATGGGATTGTGAAGAAAATAGAAGGAACTTGCAATTGTCAGTTGTTATTATACTGTAGATGGGTACTTTTAGATTAAGACATAGATAAGATCATACATAACGCTGTCTCCGTCCCACACTCAACCAGGATTGTCCCGGTGGCTCGATGCTCCCGTCGCATCAATCACACTCAAACATTGCAGGCCATCGCGAGCAGAACCAACTTCTACAGGCTCTCGTTCTTCCCCCGCACCATCAGGGAATGGAATGAACTTGAGCCTGGTGCGGCGGAGGCGGGGTCTCTTGCCCAGTTCAAATCTGAACTGGCGAGGACCCTGCTGCATTGAGCCACCCCATCATGTCTTGTATATATGTAAATATTACTAACGCACTAATGCACTTGTCCCGTCTTTAGCACACACAAAATCAGTTGTCTTATGTTCCCTTCTCATTTATCCTTGTTTTACCTTGTTTTTATGTACTGGATCACAATTGTAACTAATCAATGCGTAACGGCTGCCAATAATCCTACATGGTAGGGCTAGGCAGTAACGGAGATGATGAAGACATTCAAACTTTTCTTCTTTGAAAATGTACGCACAAGTATAGCAATGTTACCTCGTAACTTAAGTCAGATGAAATGAAGAACGCACAAAAGCATGGCATTGTTTCTAAAATGTTAAGGAGAAAATGACCATCAAAGTAATATTTTTTTTCTTCAGCCAGGATATTTAATATGGTCAACCAACCACTCAGGTACCATGGTTACACTTCAAAATATAATACATGTATGTAACTTTGGAACATTCAAGTTCTGTTAAGATTCTTAGAATTAGGTAGAAATTTTTCATCAAAGTTATATTTCAATTTTACTAGCTAGACCATTTGTACATTATAATGATATTGTCATTAAATCAATAACTTCATACCATTGTCTCTGTGCCCTCTTTCACCAAGATATATGAATCCGATATACAATACTTAGTTAGTTGTGATTCAGATATGCTTTTTAAAATCATAGTATTGAAATATAAACTACTTAACCTGAACATTAATGTAGTATATAAAGTAACAATATAAAATAGTGCTGAAATGTCAACTACCTTATAAATATAAAATGCGTATATTTGATATAGATAATGCTGAAAAGGATACTAAAATACACTATGCATGATAACATTACATGTAGTTAAGAAAGAATTCTACACCATCAAGTGTTGTAAAAAAGACATTAGATTTAGTCTTCTCTTTTTTCTTTCATAAAATTTGTCAAATTCATGTCTAAAAAGGAAACATTATACAAGTTGGAATGATAAAGTCTGGCATATACATACAATACTGCATGTAAAAGTTATGGCCTGATCTATATGAGTATATATATCATACATAAATGGTATGCTTACTTTAAGTCTCAATGATTAACACTTGAATGTAATATTGCAGTCCATTGCAAAGAACAAGGTTAAAATATTATTTTCTCACCAAGCACCCAAACTTTCCAGTTGAAAAGACTACTAGTAAGACTTGGTCTTCTTAACAGGAAAATGTTCCTTTAATGTTCCCTTTGCTCCTTCGCTCTCAACCGACTCTCTGCCACGCTTTTTGCTCTTCTCTGCTGCTGGCTTGGCCTCAACTTTCTCATCCTTGATGCCGTAGAGAACCCTGGCAGCTGGGATGTTTTCTTCCAGAGCGGCGTCAATGTGCGACTGTGAATCATCAAAGAACAGGTGCGGATTGATCGCTTTCAACATGGCCGCCTTGCTGGCCCCTGCATTGAACGTGCACTCATCAATTTTGAGACCCCATTCGCGGAGTGTGAGGATCGCACGCTTTCCCGCGCTGGCGCCTGACCTCGCTGTCAGGATGTACGTACGGATGGGACACGGAACTTCTCTTGTGTGGAACTTCTCCTGGATCGCTGCAATTCTGCTCGCAAACTTTCTCAGTGGACCCTGGAGGTATGATAAAATAATACATACTATTAGCATTCTCAAACATCCGATAATTGGATAGTATTGGATAAGAAAACCATAATGTAAGACTTAGTACATGTATGACTGTGTTATCTAAAATTTAGAATGGCAAATTCTATGAATGTGTATGTAGTACCAAATGTTGAATCAGATTATCATGTTGAATTCAAATGTTCTAACCATAAAATGCAGATGTCAGGTAGATATACATGTATCTTCAGTCAAGAACTGTATTTTGTATTACATGATTGTATAACCAATGCATTTACAAATTTTAATCTTCCTTTTACTTTTTTGACAGCAGTACTGAAGGTTTCTTTACTTGATATATATACATTGTACATATGTATCTTGTATTCTAATTTTGTGCTTCTTGACTCTTACCTCGTCCAGGGGCATCGCAGCCTTCTGTCTCTCATTTTCCACAAAGGCGGGAAACCCTCGCTGCTGGTACACTCGCTCTGCCTCGTCCGAGAACAGAACCGCGTCCCCGTCAAACACGATCCTCAGCTGGTCGTTGGGTAGGTCTTCACCGTTGTACTTGTATACCACTGCTGCTGGGAACCCTGAGTACATATTACATGTATGTATGTGAGAAAATGTCAAAGCGGGACACATTCACATACTTGATATCATGCAGGAATGAACCTATAGTGCACAAATTATGTACATATGTAATTATGTTTCCAGATGTTTCAAAAAGAGGTAAGAAATGGCGATTAACAGTAGATGACAAGTAGTATATAGTACTGAAATATATAGACTTTAAGCACCTAGTATATATCTAAAATTAGAATGTAATACTCACAACCACCATTCCTCCACCCCCTTACCCCATTCCCAGGCTACGTCCCATGAGTCCCAGAATGCCTCCTTACCTGCTTGAATGGCACTTCTGACATCATTCTCATCTGGAGACAGGAACAGGTCAGCCTTCCAGGCTCCCAGGTAGGCGGTCGGGTCTGTTCCTCCAGCCAGGGTGATTCTCTCCAAACACAGACCTACAGAAAACAGATAGAAAACTTGTACTTGAACTGGTACACAATGTAGATTGAAGCAGACTGATGATACAGCATGTATCAAATGCCTTCTGAAATGATTTATAACAATACTTTCATACTATGACCATGATCATCTACCATGTTTCTTTTCATAATTTTATGTTCCAATCAGTGTACATTTGTACTTATGTCTTGAGTTTGACAAAACTGATCCAGATCACTGACCATAATGGTTGATGGAGTTGATAATTCTGATGGCTGCTTGGGCGTGGTTACGGCTCACAATCACGATATCAAACAGTTCGTTGTCTTTTGGGTCAAGTTTGCGGATTCGATCGTTGACAGCTAGAGCAGACTGTGGGAAACATAAAAATAACATGGCAGTCAGAGATGGCAGACTTCACCCCCCCCTTGCCCTGATACTGATAATCTGATATACAACTCTTTATTTATTTATATTTTATTCGGCTGTAAATGTATGTATTGTGATGTATTGTATGCAACTCTTTCAGTATCTACAGACAAAAATTAGCAGAGACATGGGGGTGTATGGCAATGCTGCATTGTGTGAATTGCGAATTACAGTAACACACACAGTCCAGAAATCTATCCGAAAATAATTTTATCAGGTTGGTGAGCGATCGAATAGTGAAGTTCTTTTATTCACAACCCTTTCTTGTACATAAGATGATGACCGTCTATTATCTTTGTTTAGGGCTTAAAAAAGCTATACTTACCTCCACAAACTCAAAAGCTGGTCCTTTTCCCAAGACTTCATTCTCCTTCTCCACCATGTGTTGTATGTACGCCTCTAGTCCATTCTCCTGAAAGAACTTGTTCTCTGCCTCCAAGTCGAACAACGCTCGTGCAGACAGGGCAACTGTGATGGTGTTCCTTCTGTCCTTGGGCTAGGGAAAAAGAGGCTACATAAGAAAGAATCAAGGAGGCTGTACTAGTAGTCTTCACTATAACCTCCTTGGAAGAATTAAGTCAGATCCTTGGCCAGATAATGTTGGTTGTGGGACTAAAACCTGTTACATATGTAACTTTACACCCGTTGTGAAATTACAAAAAAAACGTCCAGTCTAGTATTTCTGTATTCAGTTACATGTAATTACACAGTTGAATTATTACTTAAATTTAAATGTAACATATGTTAAATTTTTGTTTCTTCAGTGTACAGTCAAACCAGTAAGTGACCTCTACATTCAAGAGCTACTTGGCCAATGTGACCACTTTTTGGTAGTCCCTTTGATAATTTCCCCATTTACACAAACATTTATTAAGAATCCTGTCTATAGTGACCACATGTTCACATGTAGACCAGATTTTTAGCGGTCCCCTGAGAGGTCTTCTTGGCATGATTAATACGTTTGACTGTACAACAGCAACTCATGCCTAAAGCCAAGGTAATCAAAGCTACAAAACGTTGGATTCTAAGAATGATATTATACAGTAATATACGTACCGGCTGTACTATTGTGCTTGACGAATCTGCCATTGCCTTTGACGAGTCAATTCTCGAGTGTGAGGAATTTCTGGCTGTCTAGTTGTCACAGTGAGAAATGAAGATTTGTCTCAGTACGATTCAACAACAACATGAGTAAAATGTACAAAATATCACATTCAGAACAATGTAAGACCACCTTCAACACAGGAACAGATATGTCACGTTTACCTTAATCATGTAAAAAACGGATGTCTGGTCGCACTTACTTAAAACACACATGTGATGTTTAAATACAACTGTCACTTTTGTGGTGGTGGCGTCAGCATCCACGAAAATAGTCACTCAGAGCTGTTCAGGGGCGTTTTGGTAGGGACTAGAAAGAACTTAGATTGCTACACTGACGGTTGACATGTGATGACAGTCATCAGTTGTCTCCAAGAGAAGATATTTGATGTGATTCTTCCGTCTATGGCGTACCCACGCTACACCCACCTGTCACTTCCGCATTCACTTCATTCACCTTTGACCCGAAAGCATACTAGTATCTGACGTGACGCACCTGGCGATAGTTACAAGAAGTGCACTTTTGATACAAGATTCTGAATAAAACATTCAGATCAGATGGTTTGTCAGATGAGGTTTGAAAATATACCTCTCGTGTGCTAGTAGCGTTATATACTGAATAAAACTTGCAGCACTACCCCTCGTCTTTCCAAGTATTTTACGGTATGCAATTTGAAATTAAAGGTTTTGAATTGAATTGAAAACACAATGTCATAGAGTCTAGATGTAGATATTTTTCAAGATAGAAATGATAAAACGCGACGCAGACTTTATTTTCTTCCCAAGGATAAGTTTAATAACATCATATATGCATACACGCGCTTTCTGCGTTGTGTAGGCGGTTACTCTCACATATAGCTAGCAGAAACATACATGGCAGTAAGTTAAAACATACCCCCAGATGTCTATTTCTTCCTTCACAAATTCTACCAGAATGGTAGCAAGATTACGGCATTGGCCACTAAAATAAACAGTTCAATACTCATATATACAGTATGACATTCAACTTGACTAGGTTTCCTAAACTCTAGATCATTCATTATACTTTAGCCTGGTATCCAGTCTGATCGTGATTGGGGGTGTTTAGGCAGGTTGTGTCTTCGGGGCCTCTAAGAGCTTCCCCCGCCCAGTGCAACAGACCGTCCCGGTAGGAGTGTTACGCTAATCAGAGACAGTATGCTCGGGGATTTGGTTTATGCGGGCGGGCCAGAGCTCTTGCGGCCCCGACCACGAATCAGACTGTATACCAGGTTAATTATACTTGTACATTTGTACACAGCCAGTATTCATATTTAAGTACATTGCTGGATATAGAATGGCGCACATCCACCCGTAAAAGTCCATACTTAGAATATATTTAATGGACTGTGAATATCCATATGTCAGTGCTCCCAAATCAACAATCAAATTTGCTATAATTTCATCAACCTTCTCTGTAATATGCTCATTATATTTGTCGTTGATGATGATGATGATATAGTTGTTTGCTGCAATAATTGACAAAATAGAAATCTCTACATCTCAGAAGGGCAACAATGCTGGTCTAGAGGTACTAATATTTATAATCTCCAAGAGTTTTGAAGCGTTTAACACACATATATACACGTATATAACAAGACTTATGGATCGTTATACATAACTATGTATTACTAAAATGAACACCTGATATTTATTTCCACATATATCTTAAAAGTTTGTGACTTTTTGGCTAAGGTTTTGTTGAACCCAATTGCAAGTTGGCTTATCACATTTGTCTTGATTTGAGCGTACATAACTACCCTGACACATATGTAATCTATTGTATTTATATCGTTGATATGTAATAAATGTAGATATCTGTACTTTCATTTTTATTAGTACAGTTTGGATCTTTTTTAAAGACGCTTAAACTTTTTGACCTCAGATAACCTAATGTGGCAGTACCTCAATGACATGCATAGACAAAGCTAGGTAACAGGCCTTGCGTATATATGTACAGGCTTGCCCGTCAGTATTTTTAAAACGGTAATATCTAGCTTGTGAGGACAAAATCAACACGTACAAAGTCAGTAAAACAAGCTCCATCTATGAAATATACACTAGTACATATATTATAAGAGAAATACACACCTAGCCTCGAAATGTTTATGCATTTTTCGACCTTTTTTCTGCTATATGCATGATCCATAAGGATATGATAATCTCTATCTACTTTGTTACCCAGGGATCTTGATAATCCCTATTTCTACTGGTGTCTGATGAGGAATTCAAGTTGTTACTTGGACGGTGCAGTCCATCAGGTGGCCGCTGGGTGGCGCTAGGTCTGTTAGCCTGTCTATTAGTACTCGCCTGGATGTACGGGTCGACGTCGCTCTGTGATGACATGGAGGGAGAACTTACGGTAGAAGATGCTGGTTGATTCTGCCATCCTCTTGGGCCCGCCGCTGCTTGTACATACGGGTCTACACTGCTGGTGGACGAGCTCGAAGGGGAGTCTAAGGCGTCAGCTCTGTTTGAGGCAGGGCTTGGGACTGGCGGTGGAGGTAAAGGGACTGCCGACACCACGTACGGATCTATGGAGCTTCCAGACGACATGGACTGGGTAGGGATCGAGTTTGCTCCAGGCGTATGACTAAGTAAGTTCGGTACTGGCATGTCGGTCACCCCCCTTTGAGACGGGGGGTTGGGTGGAGGTGCGCCGGCGGTGACCCGTGGGTTTGTGTTAGGCTTGAACTCTTGGGTGAATGGTGGAGCCAGTAGAGGTAGGTTCTCGGCTAGAACGTACGGGTTGGACTGACTTTTGCATCCCTTTGCGGGGAAAACTTCGTCAGCGTCGTCTTCAAATGTCCCGTCGGTGGCCCGCACGTAGGACTCGATCTCCGAGGAGGACGTTTGGTTCTCCGGCCAGCTTGTCATGGCTTGTGGGACCACAAGCTTTTTAGAATCCCGTGGACTCTCCGTGGATGGGTCGAGGAAATTTTTCTTCACAGGAGAATCGAGGTGATACGTTGTGACAGAACCGCCGGATCCGGACTCCTCGTCGTCGCCGCCGGAATCCGTTATCAGCGAGCACGGTCCGGAAACGTTTCCGGAATCCGTGCTGGTCGGAGTAGATGGCTCGTCCTTGTCTTCGCACTTCTTCCGAGAAATCACCACCTTCACCACCAGGTCCTTGTCCGACTTCCAGCTTAGCAGCCTCTTCTTCTCATCCGCGAAGACGTCGTCATCGAGAGTCAAGGTGTCGGGAAGATTTTGAAGGGATTTGACGAACTTGCTTTTCTGGCGAATCATGCTGGTACGAAGGGAACCGAGATCGTCCATGCGCTCACTGTTAGAGGAAGAAGAAATCGGCTCCCAAGCGCTGTCCTTGGTCTCTTTAATTTCCACCTGAAAATGAAAATAAATGCTTACATGTGAGTCAACACGTATTGGGAAATAATTGCACCAGTTAATACAGCAGTCAACTAGTTATTTCAGATACAGATTTCACTATGACTAGTTGTTTCAAATAAAGATTTCACTATGACATTGTGCGCACTATATTATATAGTGTACGCACTTCTGTGCGTTTTTATCATATATTCGCTACCTCAAAACAATGTTTTATCCTATATCTATTCGCGCGCGATAGCCTGGCAGATAAGGTATCCTATGAAATAGACTGCATCCTATATACATACATAATGGTTTACTGTTCTTTTACATAAAAACAAGGGAACATAATCTCCAAGCAGATCATAGGGTGGCAAGGCTGTATCCATTGGCCAAAGAAGTGTCCATTAGCCACCGGAGTGGCCAATTGATACTGTCTGGCTAATGGATACTGCCTAGACAATTTGATAGTGTCTTAATTGCGGCCAACGAAAGATCTGCTTGGAGATAAAGGGAACATGCACTTTATTTGAACGCTTGTCCTTTACAGCGCCACCTACCAGAACAGGTGGAAGTACAATGTTGATTTTGCTGATGCTGAGGAAGGGACTGCCTCGCATCCACAGGACGGCGAAACACAGGAGAACCAACAGGACCGTCACGACGGCAAGTATCGGCACAACAGTCTGTACCAGTATATTGGCATCTATGGGGAAATACATGTACATATTTATCACACTTATGTATAACCAATTGTATAATTGTTCGTAGAAGAGTATGACGTTTTTACATCACATGTGCACAGAAGATACTGAGGGCAAACCATAACAAAATAAAATACTGATTTTATGGAAGTAAGTATATTAAATTATACTGTTAAGAACAGATCTATCTATAGCTTAAAAGATATGTATACGTGAGAGTTCTGACTCTAAGGCTTGATACTGCTTACAACCAGTCATACCACACGTGCACCATGCTCTTACTACAAAAATTTGAGGAACTTCTGTTGCCTTACCATCTGCTGACTCCATTGTCCGTGCATAGACTCCTGATTTTCTGGCACAGTCTCCGAACTCACGCGCACCAGCAGAGGCCAGCCGCGCCTTCACGCAGACGTGGTACTCCGTCCCCGGCAACAGACCCGTCAGGTTCACGGTGGTGCCGGAGTCCACATTCATGGGCTCCACCCCAGGGGCGTACTGGACCATGTACCCCTGCACACAGGCGTCCTCTAGCGGACTCCAACTGATCTGCATTGACGTTGATGACAGCGGCGAGGCGCTTACGTTTGGAGCATACGGCGGCGATGTAGCTGGATTTTGGAATTAAAGGCGAAAACATGTTTTACTCCATATATAGGCCATCTAAAAGACAAACACACACACACACACACACACACAGAGAAAGACAGAGAGAGAGAGACGGAGAGAAAGAGAGACAGAGAGAGACAGAGAGAGACAGAGAGCAGGGGTGCCAGAGTATACAGTGCAATTTTATAAGTAAAATTGCACTGTATACTAATACGATTGCACTGTGCACTAATACGGTTGTACTGTATTCCGTAAAATTGCATTGTATACTCTGACACCCCTGGAGAGAGAAACAGAGAGAGGGGAAGGAAAGGGAAAGAGCTTTATTAAAGGATAGAAAAATAATTCCGTTTAATACCTGTTTGGAAAGGTTCAACCCTCAGCATTTCGTGTTGAAGAGGCGTTTCACTACATCCGGCGGAAGTGCAGGCAGCCACGTCCACAACGTACCGCTTGGACGCCGACAGGTCCCGGATGGTGAAGTTGGTGACTCCTGCCGGGACTAACGAATGCGTCATCTCGCTGGAGAAACTCCCAATCTCCCGGTAACTGATCTTGTATTGCAGGAGCTCGCCATTCCAATCTTCTTCCACTGGAGGCTGTCAGAAGGTATAAAGAACATTTCTCAGTAATTTTCTTCCTCTTCTGTAACGTTAAACCTCAAACGCTACTCTGAGCTGGGTTCCTTGAGGAACAACTAAACTTAGTAATAGAAGACAAGAGAAGACAAGAGTTCCATTGTGTGTTCCAGTGAAACTGCGCAATTCAGCCCTGTTTTTACATTGTATTATTAGGCTGCAAGTCTTGTTTTAGTTTTTTGTCAATTTGCGAATAAACCATTTATATTAATAAATATATGGTAATTGTTGAAGTTATTGGAAACTCATGCCCGAGGGCTAATTTCAAACACAAAACAAAAGGAACAATTGATAAAGTACAAGCACGTGATACATAACTAGACACAAGAAATAAAAACTACCGTAACTCCTAAATCTACTGGTTTTGACTTCTCTTTTGAAGACAGAGGAAGACAAAAGATTCCACATTTTCTATAGAATAAAGGCTACATACCAAATGACATCGGTGCCATTTTATCATAGCTATATAAGGCCGTACCTGCCAGGTAAGTCGGACGTTCCTAAGCGGGTACCGGGTACAGTCATCCACGCTGGAGAACAGATCCCGGGCTCCGGAGGAGGGAACTAGGGGGAAAAAGGAAATCATTATGTCGCTGTTGGTGATAAAGGCAAGACACACATAAAAAAGAAAACAGTGGCTTGGATTTGAAGTTGAAAAATGTACTCTCCAAGCAGAGGTTGATGGTGGAAGATCGTTTGCTTTTTATATATGGTCCGTTTTTGTGTGGTAGTATACAAAAAGCAAACGATCTTCCACCATCAACCTCCAGTGTATCAAGGAAGACATCGTGACAATATCTAGGTTTAATAATATAAAGTACATTCTGAAACCATTTTCACATGTTGAACGTATAGCTGCAACCGGCAAGATACTGGAAATCATTATGCGTGTATGTTACTGTGTCTTACCGTCTTCCTTCGTATCCGCACATATCCGTCGTGTTGCCCCTTTCCTGCCCAGGTAGCTGCCATACACGGCGATACAGTAGCGTTTCCCCGGGTACAGATGATCCAACACAACGTCTTTGTCTGATGTTATTTTCTCCATCTGTCAGAGAAAGCGTTAGGGCTTTTTTATTTTTTGGAATTCACCCACAAACAATTAAAAGAGAAAAAATCCAATGTGAACATACATGTACAGACATTAATTCGCTAAGCTTTGGCAAACGTAGCAAAATGCATGAAAAAATGATTGTTTGGGAAGGGCGAAACAAGTTCTAAATTAACAAAAAACAGTATCCAAATTGATTCTGTTTTCTTCAGTAGCCGGTGATGAGTAGGGACCTGGGTATGAGGTCTTAAAACTTTTGTATTTTAATAGAAGCAATATTTATTCAAGATTTGTCATTTCGTGTGTAATTATAAGACAACATGTTTAGTATGTTTGTTGCAAAAGAAAATGAATAGTATTTACCTTAAAACTTGACCCTACTTCTTGGTACGTGATGTTCCACTTGATGCCGGTATAGATGTTAGAAATGCGCATTCGCCGCCCGGTGTCGCTGTCATAGATAGGCGTTTTTGGTGCTCTGACGCGGAGGACGATTCTGTTTGTCGTCACCTCACCTGCCTGGATGTCCAGATCCGGGGCACCTATCAGTGCTGAACACGTCAACAGAAAGCTGTTGTTAATCGGCTGAAATATAGTACGTACGTTAGTAATACGCATTTTTTTTTCTAGGTACTAACCAGTAACATATTTTGTGTAAACATTAAGAGCAAGAGCATCCCATAAAGAGTAGCTAATTGTACCTTTCTTGGTAAAAAAAAATAGTTTTAACTTAATTATAAAACTATGCTATTGGCTTTCTTCGGTCGCCGGCATAAAATCATGATCAGAGGGAAATTTATTTGTTTTATTTACTCTTTGTTTCAGGCCAAAGGCCCATATAAAAAAGAGGGACGATAACAAATATACAAATACACAAATCACATACAAAGGTTTAGATAGTGCGGTATTCGCACATTACAGGTCACCCTCAAACCACATTATAATGAATGAAGACCTTTATTGTACGCAAATACCCACTGGGTTCAGTACAGGTCACAGGAAAGACGTCACAGTTTGCAATGAATATATACAATGTACAAGCTAGTGCTAATTCTATGTACTATGGACATATAGTCTAATAATTACGATAATTTGGTTTCTTCTCGCTTCTTAGTAATGATGTAGATATAAGTACAGATATGTTTTATAATCGAAGGTTTGTCTAAAATCATCAGAAATATGAACTTATCTGCGTTGCTAAGATGTATGAAATGGGGAAACATACATTGCAATAGTTTATAAAGCTCTGCTCTCTCTTCGTTGTATAAACTACATTCTAATACAAAGTGTTCCTCATCCTCTATCCTATTTAGATTACAATACCTACATATTCGTTGTTCCAGGGGAGTGCGGTTATGGCGTCCGGTTTCAATGTGTAATTTGTGGCAGCTTATCCTGAGTTTTGTAGTGGCGGTCCTATGCCGTATATTGTCGAGATTTAGATACTTTTCTCCATTATACGTTGTCTTGAACAGTCTGTACGATCTCAATTTGTTTCTAGCAACTCCGCCTTTGTTATCATTGTGTATTTCTTTTAGAAAAGTTTGGAAATGGATGTCTTTCAGACGTTGGTTGATGGAATTAATAATATGGGACGTATCTGTGTTTTGTGATAAAGTACAATGCCAGATATAACCAAAACCACACTCCTCTAAGGACTTCCGAACTCCTGAGGCCCAACATTTGGCTCCAGTTTTGTCTAAGGCTATCTGACAAGATAGAGCATCGAACTGGAAACTGTCGACAGGCACTTTCTATTATGACATGGCGGGCACACTGAGTTCATGACCTCATCACTCTAGTAAAATTAAACTCATCAACCTCAAATGGTTCAATTCCTTTGGTCGCATGTGCGGACTCGACACAAACACACGAACTATCAAATAACGTAACCAAAAACAATACTCCCGGGAAGTATATATAATCGATCAAAATAGACTTACTGTCCTCGAACGGTTCGAAGAGTTTACTCTCCGCCCAGTCGCTGGTGCCGTAGGAGTTGATAGCGCGCACACGTGCCCACCAGTTCCCGTCCCTCCCTATCTCATTCAGCAGCACACAGCACAGACCAGTGATGTTGATACACTTCGCCTTCTCCTGCCAGTCTTCCGGGGACGGGTACGGGTCCCGATGATTCGCACTGAGGATTAATCATTAGATAGCGTTAAACAATGTTTGGAGTTAGATGTTAAAGGGTTAGGTGTAACAAGTCGCGAAGTGTAATGTGTACTCTCCAAGCAGACGTTTGGGTTTGGGGTTATTTTTAGCGTGTTTTTAGGCTTTTTTTATCGGGGTTTCTCTTTTACACTGGATGTTTTTCCATAAAAAAAAATCCAGTGCAAAAGAGAAACCCCGATAAAAAAAGTCTAAAGACACGCTAAAAATAACCCCAAACCCAAACCTCTGCTGGGAGAGAATGTAATGTAGCCAGCTGCCGCCGCGCCGCGTGCCTGCGAAGCTGGTGTGTTACGCCGGGCGGTTATACCGGCTATACAGATACAGATACAGAAACAGGTACAGATACAGACAGAAGGTAAAGGTAAATGTTGTTCCATAGCCCTTTTGATCGAGGGTATAGGTTGCTATTCCACATGTGTCGTGAACATGTGCTAGCTAGAAGGCGGAGTAGAAAGTACTCACGTACTCTCCAACCCGAACTCAGCTGCCCTCGAGTGAGGAAGCTCGTGTAAAGTGCCATTCTCAAGAACACAACGTCTAGTCAGGAATGCAGGAATTTAACCCGCCACACGACCATTATATTCGACGCCACAATAAATTAAACCCCAGCAAAGCTGGATTAAGAAATCAAAATTATTTTTCGTCAAGAACCGCGTATAATATTGAGGTTGAAAGTATATCTCCCATTAGTTTATATCAATAAAAGTAAATCCTATTCGACAGATAAATTTGAAAAGAAACAAAAGCAAAAATTAAATTCTATAAATCCAAGTACTTGATAGAAATGTATGATTGTGGTTGGGAAACAGTATCCCTACCAAGTTAAGCCCTAGTTGCTAAACCATACGTTACTAATTCTTAGCTGGAAAGTTCATCTGAATGGACAGTTTAAACCTGTTTCAGTTGCTAAGTCTTCATTTCTTTTCCTAGAAGACGCTCCATATTTGGTGTTGTTACTAAGAAGTAGTGAGAAGCCATTGTTGCCATGAGAGAGTACACGTACGCCTACTTAAGATTAAATCTAATCCTTACTGACAGCCATGTTAATAAATAAACCAACTACTAAGGTTACCTCATAGTAAAAGCTTGCGATGAAAACAAGAGAAAATAGAGAAACTGCAACCATATATAAACGCGAACAATCACAGCAACAAGTGTTCAAATACTGGAATGGTGTCAATCTTAGGGCATTCTCATTGCTAACAAGCGTTTTGAACCATTGTATTGTTCCTGACGTCCTTACTCTAACTCTTTCGATAATCGATAGGACGGGACTAAACGTAGTCACACATTTAAAGGTACAGATTCAAGTTGTCACCCCCACCCGCCTCTTCCGTGTTGTTTCTTCAGTATACAGCAAAAGGTTAAAAACTTATTGTTAGCTGTGTGAATATGATAAAACCCTAGGAAGATTATTTTGAACAAAGTCAATACTAGAAACATTGCTGTAACAATGTTTTCCGTTGGTTCCTTTGGTAACTGAACACCTAGTATACAATGCTAGTCGACCGTCAGCAATTTTGTCAGAAAGCTAGTACCCCAGAACATTAACAATACTTCTGTAAACATGGCTCATACGGGATCTCCAAAGAAGGAAATCTGACACCATACTTCCTTAAGCAACAGGTGATGGTCTGAATATTCATGGTCTAGTTCTGCTTGGCTGTGTCGTGAAAAGAACTTACTCAACAAAAGATTCTTTGTACATTTGAGGAACAGGTAGTGTCCCCTGTGATAATCCTCTGTTTGGAAGACTACCCGTAGTACCCCTTTTCTGCTTAGTGTCATTGTTATCCTTGCCATACATTGTACCATGTACAACTGTCAAGAAACAAAGATCATCCATTCATAACATAATTTTCTTGTCACGCAGGCTTCAGTATGTGAACCACCACCAACACATTAGCTTCAGTTGTTACGCTGGTGATAGCGGTGGCTTCCATAGATAGACTTTGAATTCTTTTACTAGCTAATACTCGTATTGGTACAGGAAATCACTGTATATGTTAGGACAAATGAAACAACTAAGATATTGTTTAATTAGCCGCAAAAATTATGTCCAAAACAAAAATTCAGTAAGGCTCCCTACATATAAAAGCAAATAGCAATGTGTATGTATATAGCAGGTGTCTGATATTTTCATAGATAGTATGTTACATGAAAATTATGTACTCACCCGATATACTGCACTGTAAAGAGAGTAGAGTTGTCGTGGTTTGGTGCCAGGTCCCATCTCAATGTGTGGTTAAAATTGACGGACTCGAATCTCACATTGAGAGGCTTGTCTGGTGGTCCTGAAAAGGAAAACCACATATTGATCTACAGATATATTTATGAGAACTTTACTTCATACAACATAAGTACAACGACTTTCGTAAGGTCTTTAAGTACAATGTAGACATGCAGACAGATATGTGGGTCTACTGAAACATATATACTAACATATATAAGTAAAATTGAATTTCCTACCTATCTTCTGGAGATTGACCATATTTAACAACATTCATAATTTGTTCATTAGTTTATTTGTTTGTTTGTTTGTTTGTTTGGGTCTTTGTTTATTCATGTGCTAGTAGTCTTATAAAGCACCCAGCAAGCTTAAGATCCGTTGAGGACAAAAAGGGGGACTTCTTTAATCCCAACTCTTAATCCATTTTTAATCCAAAGTACCTTCCGTGATATTTCAAGATGGACTCTTATTCTCGTAACCTTAAGATGTTTATGTACAGTTTCTCCGAATCGGTAACGTCCTTGGGTATTTTTAGATTATTGTTAGTATAATTATCTTAGCGTAAATCATGACCACACTGCCTCCGGGAAGACGCACTAGCCTCCACCAGGCCTCCTACAGCAACTTGCACGGGAACGTAGCAAGCGAGTCAGTCCACGGAAGTGGGTTGATTTTTTTTCCTCAGGGCTCTCCCCAAGCAATCAAGTAAGGGTGCTCTCCTTCTCCTCAAAATCCTAGGACACCTCCTAAAATGTTCAAACTTTAGGTTTTCTCTTAGTATTTCATGAAAATCCGCTGATTTTTCATCAAATTAGGGAGCACCTCTCCCCCTAACAATTTATGGGAAGACCCCTGCTTTCCCTAACCGCGCGGTCAGTCAAACAAACTCCAAGGTGGTCAAACTCTCCTGGCAAATATTCTCCCTATATAACGTTATAGCCAGCGTAGTTAGTCTGGTAGAGACCTAAGCACCAGGGATGAGATACTACAAATCAGGCCAGGTCATGCATGGTGTTATGTTCGGTCAGGCGGACACAAAAAATTCCACCCACCCACTACCTGTATACTCAATCATTAATCTACCGATTATCGATCTACTTTGGTTTTCATGTCTGTACAACGTTGTTTACGTATACTCGCTAGTAACAAAATGACCCCCTCCAGTCAAGCTTCAAGCGTTTCTTAGTTTAGGTCTAATAGACGAAAAGACGAGAGACATATCGTGATTACAGTGTTGATAGAGGGGCAGTGCCTTTATCAACACTGTAATCACGATACTCATCAAGTTACTTCCTACTTAGTTAAGATCGTTGCATCATAGTTATAAAGGATCGTAAGAAACAGAGCTTAAGCACATATGAAAACGTCGAGCCTGTCACAGTCTGTTTTAGGAGGGTGGTGGTCATATAGAACTGTCACTCAGAAGGTCACGATTGCTGTGAAGTTTGATCAGTGGTACATGCTGGGATCTATATTTAGAAACGCTATACTAAGTTGTAGAGATTGTAGTGAGTTAAGCTTAAACATTAAAGATCTCTTATCACATAAGGTTACATGTTCATACTTAAAATGAACCGAGTCTTACCTTGTAACGGAATCTCTAATCCATCCTCAGCACTAGTAGTGACAACGGTGATTGTCGTACTACAGAAGACAAGTACGGCAAGTTGGACCCACTCAGCCGCCATTTTTTCCCTCACGGTCCCGTTTCCTCCTTAGCTACGTCACGTCAGTATTCACGGGGGGTTAACCCACTATTCCTCACCTTTCCGTAATATGTCTTCAAGTCACAAGACACGGATTTTAAAGATTACGGAGTGTTAGAACGCACTGTAGAGTAGCGCGTGTGGACGTGAGACGATTGCTAAATCAAATGTGCCACTGTGGGCGTCAGGGCTTCCAAGAAAGGCCGTTGAACTGGTGGTTTCGATGACTGTATTTTTCGCGGAAGAGGAACCGAGCTACGCACGCTTAACCTGTACGCTGTGACTCAGATTTCAACACTCGCTATCAAATCATACCGAGTGGACAGCCCAAACCATATCTTGTGGGCGTTTCAAACGTAGAATTCACGCCTTTACTTCTTTATTTGAGAGTGTGACGGGTTTCCGGTGGTTAAAGGTAGTTAACTTAGCGAGGCGAACCCTCCTGACTACAGGTAGTCACACCTGTTGACATTTAACCTCTGATGACGTAACGGCTTTGTGACTAGCCAATGAGGTGCTTTATATAGCTCAGCGCGTAGTGGCAAGTTATTTTCAGACGTCAACCTTGAGGTATGAATGTCTGTATGATAACAAACAGAGGAGAACCTGACTCAACAGGGTCTAGGAAAAACATTTTGTGTTTCCTGTTTCCCGACGACCTTAACAAACCCCACCGAAATCTGAACAAAAGACATAACACTTGAGATTGTCTTTAAGTTTCAGTTACACTTGTGCTTGCTTCCATATGTTACATGAATGAAAATTTCAAATTTAAAAAAGAACTTAAATTAAGAAGACAGAGAGAAGCCCTACCCACCAATCCTTTGAGATATAACGATTCTTGATTTTAATATGTCGTAGAAAATGAAAAGGCAGATTTTTGCACCAGAAGGTAGCCTCCATAGCGGCCCTAGCAACAGTCTGACACCCAGGCTATGACCCGTATAAAACTTTTCATTCAATTTTGTCAGTTTGTTGCTGTTAAAGCCTTTTAAACAGTTAGGCACTGTTATCATACATTTGTATCTCTCTGTAATGTTAATAAAAATCACAGCAAGTTCAGAAAGAATGTGTAGATTTTTCTGAACTGTTAGCGTGTTCTATTGACCTTATTAGCAATTTTTACAAGAGCAATTTTAACATTTGTTATTTGAAACTTTTGTAAGTTCCCCACGACCACCTGTGCGCAAAATGTACGGCATGACGTAAAATCAAAGACATTGCTTGTTTACGATAGCCGCAAATCGTAATGTAGCATGCGCAGCTTTATCCCATGGGACTTTTTTTCCCGCGAAAAAACAAAATGGCGGCATCAGAAGTTGACGGAATGTATCTGGAGAATTTGGACGAATTTGTCCACGACGAAGGAAAAGTGGTGAGTAAAGTATCATCATTACAATTTTTAGACATCTCAACAAGATTCTACACTTACTGCTGTTGCTTATTTTGCCGTTGGAAGTTACTGTCACGCGACGGAAATTTGTGAAGTTGTATCGTGCCCCCCCTCCTCCAAAATTTTGTCGGAAGAGAAAGAAACACATGCTTACAGTACATGTACCAAGAAACAGTCTTCTTACAGTTTAAACAGTTGAAACAGTTTAAAAATATGTTGATATGACGAATTAATTTTTTCAGGTTACCTATAAATCTCTGAGCCATGCCTTGAATGTCCACGTCAACCAAGCCAAACAGTAAGTACCCATAAATTTTCTTTTGGATGATTTTCATACTAAAATGTTCTCAGGATTTAAGTCTTAGAGAGCAACTGCTTTGTCACCAGACATTTTAGTGGTCATGTTTTGTTGTATTTTTCTACAAGGATGATGTTTAGTTGTTGAGGTAATGTTATGATGTCGATAATTTTTCGTCCCTTGTAGAATGTTGTTCAGCTTTGTGGAGAAGAGCCAGAAAGAGAAGAAGCCTGTTCATGTCACCTACCTGGTAAATGGCAGACTTAAGACTGAAGATGGCATGGTAAGATTTGTTATCCTTCTTCAGAAAACATTTCTTTGTAGATTGATGGATGTCATTTGAACTGACTCAAATTGTTAGGAAGTAGTCTTCATATTATCATCCAGTAGCAGAGTTTGAATAGTTGATTTGAGCAATTTGTGTACTTGGATGTCTTAACATTCATCAATATATCACTGTCATCTATGCTTTCATACTGGGAGTTAATTTGTCAGTTGATAGGAAACATATTTTTTTATATCATGTCATTCCAGATGTGCAAAGTTTGTGTAGCCAAGGAAGGCAATCTGGAAGGTATGGATAAAACATTTATTTTGTTATTGTTCCACCATCTCATATATTAGACTTAAACAGTGATTAATCAATATAGTAGGCTAGCAAATATAATTTTTTCATTCCAAGTATTGTAACATTAAAAGAAATTCTGTCACTTGCATGTGTATATTGTAAAAATCAGATATGAGATTTGTTTTAATGTTTTCTATCTGTAGCTGTGAAGTCCTCCCTTGACACAGTTTCCAGTGTCCATGTGTACAGTGTGCAGAAAGCTGACCTCAAGGACTCTAACCCCCTGTACATGTCAGACTATGACATCAACAAGAACGTACAACTGTCCTCCAGGTATTGTCATAGCATCTATAGGTGTTTGATTTTACTGGTTTGTTTTTTCATTGCTGCTTCCCCCTTAGGTGCTAGCATTGATATGTTGTTGCTTTTGTTTGTGTCACATAAATTGTAAACTGACTTTTAAGCTGTAGGCATTACACACCAGTTTTCTAAATCATTAAATACAAGCAGCATAAGACCAGACTGTATAATAAGTTGTGACCCACTTTCACTTAGATGGATGACTTCCTCAATATGTGTCTCTTCTTAAAGTTGTCCTGCGGAGTCCAACAATTGTTGTTTTGCACATACAGTACCGTCTATATAACACTCTGTATATGTACAATTTGGGAGTATTTCTCGTGCAACGCATCACACCGCAGCGAAACGCAATGAATGCGTAACTTTGCCATCGCAGGGCTAAAAAAGTCAGGGGTCTATGACCTAAGTAAGACATGAAATTATTAGAAAATATTGCTTAAAAAATGCCAGCAGGGCAAGGGTTAAACTTGTGATTTCTGGATTTTATGTGCCATCCAAAAGGTACTCATTTTTACTGATTGAAGTGAGGAACAATTGAGTAAATAGGTGTAAGGGCACAACTTTGGGTCCTGCTAGAGTCAACAACATTTGTACATATTTATACAAATAGCTTGAGTGGTGTTAAGTGTCCACAAGCCCAACCTCGAGGTTCCGATGAAATTGACCAGCTTGAAGAGGAGAAGAGGTTACAAGTGCTGTCCAGCTCACAAGCGTCTAGCAGCAAGCAGCCAGTAACTGGCAAAGTCCAACCTAAAAAGGAGAGCCAGCAGTTGAAGGCTGCCTCTTCCACAGCAAGTGCACCTCCGCCCAAGACAGGGAAAGCCAAGGTTTGTCATCACTACTTTTGTTGAACTTTTTTAGAGGTTGGAATAACCTTCATAATACTGCATATACACTACATATGCATTAGCACTGCATATACATTAGAAAAACATGTTTTAATGTCAGAAACATCATACTTTTACTTACTGAGGGTAAAACTATTTATTATTTTCATATAGGGACAGACCACAATGGCTCAGATGTTTACAAAGAAGGCCACAAAGGAACAGGAGACAGGTGAAACAGCAAAAACAGACAATGGAGGAAAGGAAAACAAGGATAGCAAGGTATGAAATTGATGATGATGGACAATTTTGGTAATCTGTAAAAGAGATACAGTACCCTGAGGCATCTTCAAGATGTAGTGAAATAAAATACTTAAATGCTATTGGCAGGGCAAATGGTTAAAGAATTACTGTACTACAAGAATAGCAAGAGTAATTAATGTGTATTGTTCTGTATTCTTATATCTTGTCTCTATTTGCTTTCTAGAATGTACCAACTGGTGGAAAAGCCAAACCTAAAATGGGAGGAATGATGGCATTTATCAATAAAAATCCTACTGGTAAGGAAAACATTTCATCGTTTGGAATATTTATCAAATTTCTCAGTCATACCTTTGTTTTTTTGTGTGTGTGTTCTGTATTTGAAAAATGCATTGTATGCATACTGCTATTCCTTTTCTTTCAGTTAAATGTAGTGACTCGTCCAAAGAATTGAGTAAACCATCTGAGCAGAAAAATGGAAAACAAGAGAAAAAGATAAAGCAGGAAGAGAACACAAAGAAAGAAACAAGCAAGAAAACAAACAAAACATCAGCAAAAGGAAAAGAGGATGCAAGAAAAAGGTACAAAATTGAATTTTTTACATGTTTGAAAGTTGCAACTACATGTATGTATATATGGTTGTCAAAGGTCCAATCCCAATGTTTTTTTTCTGTGAGTGTTAGTTTGTTCTTTTTAAGCCCATTTATACCACTACTGCCCTGTTTGTTACTTTGCTAGTTATGTCATGTGTCTCCTTGTAAACAAAATGTGCAAGACTAGCTTTTTGATTGTTAAGAAAAACTTATAGTAAGCTCTGTAAACATCATGTATTGTCTCTTAATGACTTCTTCTCTCGCAGTGGTGCCAAGTCAAAGAAAATCAAAGACATGTCATCATCAGATGAAGGTAATGTGAAATAAATGTCATCACTACTAAAACTTTAAGTCTTGTTGAAATTTTGAAATCTTTAGCAGTCAATGGCATTACAAACAGTGTTTAAAAGGTTTAGATTTTT
Source organism: Branchiostoma belcheri (assembly GCF_001625305.1). Classification (NCBI taxonomy): domain Eukaryota; kingdom Metazoa; phylum Chordata; class Leptocardii; order Amphioxiformes; family Branchiostomatidae; genus Branchiostoma; species Branchiostoma belcheri. Next base: position 2,567,402 of record NW_017804032.1, read on the forward strand.
TTCTTAAAATCTGTCCTTTTTACATTATCTTGAAGATGAAGACTTGGCCCCAAAGAAGAAGAAAAGGAGAAGAATACAGCAGCCAGAGTCGTCCAGTAGCAGTGAGGAAGGTACATGTTACAGTACTTAATTCCATTTCATGTTTTTGCAAGTCACCCATTACTGGCTACTATATGTAATTAGATCAAAGTTTATGTCTCCAGAAACAATGGTGAAATATTTTTTTTTTGTACATTTTTATATCTTTATATTTACATGCATTTGTGAATCTTGTCATATTTAGTCTGACTAGATTTAATATGAAATTCTGCAGAGATGTCGGAAGACGAGATTGTGATTCCCCCAACTCCACCCCCAGAGCCTCGTGCCCTTTCCCCCTCACCTCCCCCCTCCCCTGAACCCTCCCCTCCCCCCTCACCACAACCTGACACCAAGAAGACCACCAAAGCTGTGAATGGTGCAGGGGAGAAGAGGAGGAAACACAAGAGAGTTCTCAAGTCTAAGCAGTTTGTCAATGAGGATGGATTCATGGGTAAGTTTTACGTCTGTAGGTTCCGTGGAAAATTAAGTACAATTCTCCTATTTTATACAGTACAATATATGTTTTAAGTTCTCATTAGAGCTTTCAACCAGTCACTCTGGTCTTCCTCACTAGACTGACCCAGTGAGGCTTGTCGAAAGCACTTGGAGAGAGAACTTCTTTGTGTTGGATCAAAAGTTTTAACTTTAAACTTGTAACTACCAACAGATGAACTTTCATGACAGTACAATATAGTTTAACTCCACTTTGTTACTAAATGCTAAAGACCTTGCAATGTTGGGAGAGACGAGAAAATGGCTGTAAAAGCCCTCTCAAAAAAATTGCTGAGCCATTTTAATGTTTTTGTTTTCCTTTTTCAGTGACTGAGAAAGTCTGGGAGAGTGAATCCACAGATGCTTCAGATGTGGAAGAAGACAAAGTCAAACCAGCCAAAACCACTACTCAGACCAAGCAACCTTCTCCGGAAAAGAAGAAGGCATCTCCTGTAGGAAAATCCACCAAACAGGCCGGAATCATGAGTTTCTTTAAAAAGAAGGCAGCTTGAAGTTAAGCTTGTCATTGTCAAACATTAAAGATACTAAGAAAGAATCAATATTGTCAAAAAATAATCAAACATTCTATTTTTGAGAATAGATTGCAACAAATAGATTTACTACCAGTTTTGAAAAAAAATTACTTTTGACTTCGATGTGATCATGAATTGTACGATTTAGTACACACATAGAGAGATATTATTTTTCATCATCACTGTCAGGAGGACTTTGGAACGGAGCTGGCTGGATGAATGCTTTGCTGGCATTTCACTGCGCATGCTCAGATGAATGTAATTTTTCTTTCTGGAAATCATAAAACAAATTTAGATTTCTCATCTGTAGTTACAGGGGGATTTTGTATGAAGTATACTAACAAGGTGAGCTGTGATTTAAGAGGGAAAAGTTATAAATAGCACAAATGATGTAAGTTTATCCTTTGTCACTTCATTATTGTACAACCTAGATTGATAATGTCCTTGGTATAATGGATAAACTTTGCTTATTTCCATTCCTGTACATTAGTAGCAAAACCACCTAATATCCTCTATATTAAACTTTGAAGAAAACATATTCAGTATTTCTTTTTTTTCTTATTTAATTCCAGATCCTGCATTTCCAGCTATTTTTTTTAGTTACATGTATTTGCTTTCATGTTTATTATCAAGTCTCACTCAACCATTCTCTTACATGTGGTTTGTTGCCCCCCTCCCCAGTCTTCGCTTACCTGGTACAACCCTATCTTCATATCAGCCCACAACACAATAGACATCAGAAACAGATTAAGTGATACTTGTACATGAATGCCTTTTTTATTATTTACTCAGATCAATCGTTTAACTTCTTGAGGATAGAAAATGTTTCAGATTTTGACAACATAAGGTTGAGAGAGAGCAAAGAACGCAGGAAGTATATGACCACTTTATGTTTTACTGTCAATTTTTTTTTTCCTGTTTCCTTCTGTGTAGAAGTAACACAACAATTTGCATCCTTAGTCTGGTTACGTAGTGTCACCATACAGACCTATTATACATTAGGTGACTTGCAAAGGACCCTTAGATAGCAATGTTAATAACTTCAAGATCACAGAAAACTGATACAAATATTTTTGTACATCGATCTTGATAAGCAAAACTTCAAGAATGCATGCATGCTCTATATTTGTTTTTAATATTGATGACAATTAAATAATTTACATTCCTTCAACACAAGAAAATCAATATTTACACACACATTCAAAACAACTGAATCCAGATACAAAAAGCCTGTTCACAGTATGCATGCATGATGTCCAAGGTAAAGGCCCAAAACTTTTCTTAAGACCATACTTGATACAGACATGCTTTGTTTGCGTCTCAGGGGCTTTGAAATTTGACTATAAGGCCCATAAAACATTCCACTGTGCATGCGAAGTTTAAACCATGAACTAGCTTATACATCACACCCTGTATTCTCCTGCTTTAGAAATGTTGACATATAATATGTGAACTTTACATTTGAATATTACAATGCTCAATGTCATAACTTGTAACAGAGAAACAGTATACTAGTAGTGGAAAGTAGGTTCTTGTTCAAAATTGAATAATATAGGAATGTTGTCTCTACTTTGCTTGGAGTGTATGTACTGGATAGTGTCATTTCATTATTAGTTCTGGCTCTCAAATATGTATTTTACCTAGGCTAAAACTACATGGATGAATTATTTGGCATATTTTTTTTTTTTTATACTGTCAAAAGTATCTTATGTTCTAAAGCTGCCTGGTTAGATTGTGATATATATGCCAGTGTTTTTACAATAATGCTAGCAAAAAGTTACAAATGCAGATCCAACAGAAATATCTACACCATGTTTTGCAAATCACTTAGTCAATATTATATTCCAATGTGGAATTACAGTCACATTGGAAGATTTGGGGACAAAATGGCAATTTTCATGGCTTTTGCCCCAAGTCTATCTAAATGTCATGTATATTTCCATCCATAGCATTGATAAACAGTGTTGGGGATATCTCCAATATACACACTCGAGTATTTAATTCTTGCACTTGTTTCTCTTGGAAGTGTCTTTAATTTTGAGGATCTTGAAGAGGTTGCCTATCCTCTCCTTACAGTTGTTGGTGCACATGTCCTGAAGGTTGGTCTCACGCCGTTTCAGTTTTCTCACTCGACCTGATTTTTGAAAAAGAAAAAAAATTATAAAGTCTGTTTCTCAAAACATTAATATGTATCTTGATACCATTAACCTTAAGAAAAAGAGAAAAAGATGTTACTGTTAACCAATTATTGCTTTGATACAGGAGCCTTGACAAAGACTTCAACAGTACATAAAAGATACGGGTACATGTAGGCATGTATGCATAGCTAGAACTTCAAGATAGATCTAATGCTGCCAAAAGAGCTTTCTGAAAAGTGGAAAAACACATGTCAAGTTAGGGAAAGAAGAAAGTTTACCCTCATCCAATTGTTTCAAAAGTACATAATATATTGAGTTTATTGACTTCGTTCACAATTCAGTAAAATACATGGCAGCTTCATTTGTGTACAAAGATGCTGAATTGCGCATTTTACATGATTAACATGATAACAAATCTATATCTATATTACAAGATCAACATGGTAACAAATTAAAAAACTAGTGAACAATGACATTATGATGATAACATTATAAGGAATTAAAAGGTTCTTTTAAGATAAGCTGTAATAATTGATGTAATAATTAACACTTGGAGATTTTAACAGGTATATTTGTTCAAGAGGTAAGTGAAGTACATATTGCCTTTGATCAGCAAATGTGTTCATTGTAAAATATAGTTAAGTGTCTACATACTCTCTGCAGTAGCTCCTAGTAGTTTATATTGGCCCTGTTTGTCATTCTTCTGGATTTCTTCAAACTCCTTAGTTGTCAGCCTCACAATCTTAAAGATTCGGATGATTCCTTGAAAGTAGAAAACAATCTGTTTTAGTGCTATTGAAATGTATCAATGTTTTTATGATGTTCTGTAGAGAACTAAATGTTTTTGATTATCATTAAAATCATGGTAAGGCCACACCACTTTAATTTGTAAAATAAAAAAAAAGAAACATTTCAGGCTCTGAATCAACTTCAAAATGCTCATATTTTGGCCCCAACAGTTGAAGGAAGTCCCTTCTCTTCAGAGTTGTTACAGTTTTTCCATCTATCAATGCAGTGGTGTCAGTCAAAGTTTGAAATTCATTGTTTGTAGTACAAACCAGCCTGGTATGTTGACTTCATGGCTCATATGATAGTATTTGGGGCTATCATAGGATGCCTAGGCATGTTTTTATTTTTTTCGCCTTATCACTTCATATTTTTTCTGAAAAAATCCGATAACCAACAAATCAAATTGGTGTGGCCTAATAATCACTAAAAAGATACGCCTTTATCTGAATTCGTGCAACAACTAGGTACCAAAGATTCTTGTTGCTATTTTACCTTACAAACAGTACAAATGTAGAGCCAAACTAGAAAGGTAACATTTGCAAAGCAAATGCATAATGTTAACCCTCGCATATGGTCTGCTCTGTTAATTCTCACGCAAACACATTCACAAACATGTACTACTAGTACATGTATATGGTGACATGAGCAGAGCAGACCATGAAATTGCAACATTATGTAACCCAACACCAGTCACCATGGTGACAGGCGTCAACAAATCATGTCACTGGTCAGGTCATAGGTCACTGGAGAAGAAGAAGAGGAAGAAATTGAGAAAAACAATATGATTTCCTTCGGTAAACATAATAAGGTTGTATGTCTAACGTGCCCACCTTGTATAACCTCCCATACATGTAGTTCCACCATCTCCTGTTTAACATTTTCCAGTGCGTACTTGTGAGACTGTGTGTCATGTTCAGGCTGAGGCTGGTACGAGTACACCAGGTGTGTCTCTCTTCTCTTCAGGCACGGCTTCGTCCCGTGTCTCTTCGTGCCCTTTTTCTCGTCTCTACCACGCGATTTTGGCGGACTTTCCAAGATGGCTTGTTCTGGCGTTTCTCCGTTGAGAATTACAGGACCTTCTGTTGTCATAAGTGTTTCAGCCTCACCTTCCTCTATGGAGGTATTAACAGAAAATTCATCAGAGTTGTTATCCACAACATCATAACAATGCATGTTACTATGAATCTTGTATTGCTTATTTTATCCAGGCTCTAAGCCTCTAGCACAGTATAAAAAGAGCTCAATGATAATATATGAAATGTAAAGAATAGTTATAAATGATGGGGATATGCAGTGTTTCCAATCAAAATTCCTGCAAACTTGCATCTACTGTCAAACTGAGAATTGATAGGAAAAATAAATCAGAGGTACACATGCAAGTAAGGCAATATGAAAAGCAAGCGAACAATTGTGCTTTTCTTTGAACTGCCATCTTAAGCTTGTCCCCATATTTTGTGTTTTCTGGAGCAGCCCCAAAGTATTTATATGACAATGTAGAGTTTGTTCCTTGACTTCTCAGGAATAAAAGTTCTATCTCACTCTTTGACGCAGCCTCAAAATTCTACCCTAACTTTCACACATATACAAATGAAAAGAAAACTTACTCTCATAGTCATAACATCTGAAAACCCACAAATTACATACAGAAAAAGTGGGATCTTTTGTCTTCCTCTGTCTTCAAATAAGAAGTCAAACCCAGTAGTTTTTGGCAGTTATCAGTAGTTCTTTGTGTATTAATTGCCTGTTCTTATACCAAATGTTTCTTCTGTACTTGCAATTAGCCCTCTGGCATTAATTTGCAATAAAACAACATTATCTCACCGACGCAGGCACTGCAACATTTTCCTGGTACTTTCCTGGGGTTCTGACAGGGTAAGTCTGAGTCAGGAGGACAGGACACTCTGTTACACGTGGTTTTGCTGTCCTGGGGAGGGGAATAGAGAAGAAAACATACTGCCACCTGGAAACTACCAACATGTGATCCTCCCTCCCAACATCTGCTTGGAGATGTTGATGGTTTAAACCATGTAAGGAGTAAGGTGGGGGTGTTAATTTGTATATCGATATTTAATATATTTTAGGTGAAACATTTTCTGCTGAGAAAAATTCTGTTATCTATAGGCAGGAAAAAAATGACATTATAGTAAAGTGAGTTACTTTTGTAGCAATATGATATACGATACAGAAGAGCAGTATATGTTAGAAGTTGCTCCCATCAATGGTGTAACCTTTGTAAGCAAAACTCTGGCACTTACATTGCAGTTACAGATGACACACTTCATTTGGCCAAAAGGGACTAAGTTTGGATGCCACTTCTCTCCATGGGAGTACGTCTGTCCACTCGATACACAAACTGGAATGAAAAATTAGAATAAAAGACATTCATTATGTAATATATCGTGATATGCATATTGCAAACCCAATGTATTACACGTAGGAATTGTTTCAATCTTCAAAATTTTTACAGTGTTTTTTTAATTTTAATTTTGGTAGCAAAGAAATTCTTACTTCTCCCTATTCTGTTCGTGGTGTTGTTGGCAAGGATGATGTTGACTCTGGTCTGAGAGCCTGCAACGCCCTTCTGTTCCGGTAGGGGGTGCTCGAAATTAGCCTCTGGGTCGTTCTGGATTCTCTGCTCTTGAGTGTCGTCGTACTCTTCAACTTCGTACGCCTCTTCGTCTCTGATCGGAGTTTTGGCTTTTTCTGCAAGAGAGTTGGAGGTGATATTTCCAACTAGACGTTGGAAGGAAAAGTCTTAGTTACTGCAGAAAGGAAAGGAGGAGAAATACTAGCACCGAGGAGGTTTAAAATCCTTGGAAATACGTGGCATAGCTGTTGTTAAAATAGAACAACTTGTCAAAGATGTAACAAGTACAAAGTGTTTGTGTTGTACATGTGACGAAAGATGGAGAGAAATATTTAATTTCAAACTTACTCGGACACTGGAGACAGCACGAGTCGGGTAGTTGGATAGGGTTGGGACATTGTGGCACGACGCAAGTTTTTTGTGCACAATGAACGTCCCCTTCCTACAAGCAAACAAGGGAAAAGAGTCCATTTTAACATACATGTAGACATATAAATTAAAACGATACTTTAAAAGATTTTCACTCTTTTAAACATCGTTGCTATAATTTTCAATTATTTATATTTTACAGTTTGGGCCCAAAAATCTAAATATGTCAACGTATTTTCATAGTGATTTCATTAATTATGATACGGTTGGGCCCAAAAAAAAGTTACTCAAGCAACTGGATATGATTTTGGAAACGTTCAAATGTTTCAGGTAGCATCCACTACCTTTCGTCAGTGACAGTTTTTTTTTTGGCGTATCTTATTACCTGGATGTCTAACCTTCACCGACGTATGATAGGGTTGGTTTGAATTAGAAATCGGCACCGTGCTTACCGTACAGGTGCAGTGAACACACTGGCTCTCCGTCTGTAACATGAAGAGCCCGTCACTGCGCCAGCTCTCCCCGTGTTGGTACGTCCGGCCTTTGAACGAGCACTGCTGGCCCTCATAGGGTGGCGTGGTCGGGGCGGGGGTAGTTACTTCTGCAAGGGCATTGGATTTTTAAGTCACCACCAGGGCAACAACGCGGGTTCAAAATCAGTAAACTTTAGTCAAATACCGTGCAGGGCTCTCCCCAAGCAATGAAGCAAGGGTGCTTCCCTAGTGCTTCCCCTCTTCCCAAAATCCTAGCACCACTTTCAAAATGTTCAAATGTATGGTTTTCTCTTGGTATTTTCATGAAATTCATTGATGTGTCATATTAGGGAGCACCTCTACCCTAAGAATTTCTGGAGAGACCCGTGAATACGGAAAATAACTTGCCAGGGAAATTATATATAACCTTTCCGCAACTACGCAGACCGACTTTCCTTTGCCTTTTTTGGCCGAATTTCATGATCCGTACCCCCCCCCCCCATAGGAAGGCCTGGTGGATGCTACATTTCATTGGCCATGTATGCTCCTCTTCAAATGCTGCCAGAAGTCCCATACTTTGTTTTCGGATTAAAAATGTACATTTTACTATGTTTTCTACACTAAGCAGTTCACCACAGAAATATTACATTGACGGCGCCTACTGTACTACTTCCCTACCTGGACACCGTCTGCAGCAGTCTCCCGGCAGGTACACGGGGTTATCACAGGTCACTTTGGGACAGTCCGACAGGCAGCTGACCGTACCATCCTGCGGGAGGGGTGGGGAGAGAGACAGATAACTACATTGATAGTGTGTTACTGTAAACAAGGATAATGGCCTTGCTGTTACTTGGTTTATATCACGTAGATGTGAGAGGGATACGCTCCAAGCAGAGGTTTGGGTTTGAATTATATTTGGCGTGTTTTCAGGCTTTTTTTACCGGGATTTCTTTTTGCACTGGAATTATTTTTCACCCTAAAAAAATTCCAGTGCAAAAAAGAAATCCCGGTAAAAAAAAGGCTTAAAACACGCCAAAAATGACCCAAAACCCAAACCTCTGCTTGGAGAGTATGAGAATGAAATCATCGCGGCAAAATGACATTAGATAAATGACAAAGGATGTGTCAATTTCCTATCAGGAGATTAGCCATGCCCTGTTTACATTTCCGCATGGAAACAATACGTCAAGATAACAAGTTAAAACACAAACTGTATACTATAGTCCCATTCCATACATAGAACAAAAGTCGTGACCTTAGCATGTCTACATCATGAGATATAAAAGCCGGAAGTTCTGCTGCAGTGCCAAGGAAAGCCGCTAGGGGGCCCAAAATCTAATAATTTCTAGGTGTCATCAAGACCTACCCACCTACCAAGTTTCATCACAATCCATCTAAAGCTTCTTGAGTTATCGTGCTACTAAACCACACACACACACACACACACACACACACACACATCGTGACACACACACATAAATGTTAAGCTACGGAAAGCATAACCAAGGCGAAGGTAAAAAAAAACAAATTGCCATTTACCTCTTTGCAGATGCACGTCATGCAGTAGACGTAGCCAATGGGGAGTAAGTACGGGTGCCACGTGTCCCCGGCTTCGTACTCCTTCCCGTCAAACCCACACACCCTCCGGATGACGTCATCTACACGAGGGCAGACATTAGTGTCAGGGACATTCGGTAAAAGCCACACATTTTTAAACACAAAATAATAATTAGTGTTGTTTTGGAAACATTCTTTTCCTGTGCATCTGTTTCTTGTCACCGTTTGATGGCCCACGGATTTTCTGTACGGCCATACCAAGTCATTTTTATGGATGGCGTCCTCTGGAAACCCTAAATCTAACGCGAGAGTGAACAAAAAGGACCGAAAAAATCAATTGCAAGATGCCTAGATTTGAAATATACTAAGAGACGACAAATGTTGGGACACAAATTGAATGGAAGGACACAGTGTAACAACCAACAAGTCTTGTACTTGTCATGAAAATAGCAATACTAGTCATCAGTGGAACAGCAGTTGTAGTCCTGTCCTATTCGTTTCCTTTCATCACATATTCCCTTATCCCACTGTCGTGACTCTTTGGTCATAGATACAAGAAGTGGAATTTCTTGTGTGTTTTTGGCTGGGAACTGGCCAAAACCATAAAAGTGACTTGATGTGGCCTAAGCTTCTGTGACATGCGACATGTTTACTATATAGCGAACTGATGGCATTCTTGTGATCATGGAGTTAAAAGAGTATGTGTCGTGCAACAGTCGGCATGCAGTCTTTGTGACATTATAGATCTTTGTCGACAGCCGATTCTGCCGTAGCCTTACTTTAATGCTACGTGCTAACCGTACCAGACTGCGTCTTAAGCTTTGACGTGAATATTTCTGATCTAAAGACGAAAATCTACGTACGTAAGCTATACTTTGCCCTCTTCAGTATTAACTTCACATGTAGCTTGGACATATTAAGAGCTTTAATCTTTTATTCGAGTTCATCAAAGTTCAGGTAAGCAAACCGCGGTCCTAAAATACTTTTAACAAGAACAATTTGTCTCGTATAAGTTTGCTGGCCGGGACCTAAAAGTAAATTTGCCGGTGCACTGTTTTACGTGCTGGAGTTATGGAGAAGAGTTTAAAACGCAATTCCGACTGACTATATAGAATAATCGTAATATTTCTATCTCTTGTAAATCTTTCCTACTGACGATCATTCTGGATATAGCCGTACGACATGCTTGCGATGGCGAATTGTCGTATATTTGTCGTAGTTTTGTCGTATATGTGTCTGGTTACGGACTGAATGTACCGTAGATCCTTGTAGAAGGTCCCTATGTGAAAGCCTCGCTAACAATCCTACAAAATCCGTTCGACGAATGTGGCCCCAACAAAAATACATACCACATTAACGAACAATTTGAACAAGGCAGATTTGCCTGAATTACATAGAGTCCTTACGGGTGAGCATATGCAGTTTTAACGATATTTCTCACTGTGATATCATTTCCACATTTAACTCGATTTGAAAGCGATTTTACTGCCATGTTAACGCGTTATAACGATGTTCCATATGTGCCTTTCTGTAAAACGGTTGTCATCAGTAAACCGTGTTACGCAAGAGAGGTCTGAACTCTTTCCTCCTTCTTTTCGACGTGTGAGGCCGATGACATACCCCGTCTTTTGAGGCGTCGTCGCCGTTAAATAGTTCCAATTTTCCCCGTGATTTGCCGTCCTTTCAGTCCCACAGATGGTGTTTTTTTACGACCATCTAAACGCCACCTCGGTAACTGCTCGGTACACAGTCGTAAACTGTCATCACCATAGCGCTTCCGTGGCGACCGCAAGGCTTGAATAAAAAATCCGTTTTATGATCGTTTTACATGTAATTCCGACAGTTATCGAGATGGAAATCATTCTAAAAACTCTTTGTGTTTTACTGTGTCGGAGCGGTTTGGTTTTTACGGACGTGTTTATAGTTTGTGTACAGGAGCGAACTCTGGGGATTGAGTATTTCAGAGGAATTAGGTTAAGCCTAGCCTCTACCAGGCTTTGGGAGACGGCTGGAAGGAGTAGAAATTGGCCAAATAGAGAGATATCCAGGTGCGGCAAAATGTACTCTCTATCTGACCACCTCCCCCGGCATTTATTTGGTCAATTTCTACTCTTTTCAGGCGCCTCCTGAAGCCTGGTAGAGGCTACGTTAAGCTAGTTGCTAGCTACATTGGTCGAAGCTCGTTGCACGATATTTTATGCCGTAGAATTTTAAGCAACCTGTGGGTGTGATAGCCTGACTGACTGTCGACAAATATTAAATCTGAAGTAGCATTTTCCGTAACAAAAAAAAAAACAACTGAATATTGCAGGAAACAAACACGACTATCGCAAGAATACCATACGATTTCGTTCGTACGGCGATCGTATTAAAGACGTATGTGACTGAACCATAGGCCGTATTTACAACATGACTCATGAATTTCAAAATAACCGTCTCATAAACTCTTCGTACTAATGATTTTTTTCTGAGTTAAGAAATGTGAAACGGATTAATATACTAGTAGGTAACGGGACCTCGAATGGAAAACCTCACTTTTCACCTATATCACAACGTAAATGGATATTGTTTTGTAACTCGACTCAAACAGTACGATTGCTCCCCTCATCATCGAGAATTCGTTAGATAAAGCGAAGCAATAAACAGGCGCTGAGATTAATTCATTATTATTCATGACAACTCCTTGTGCGTGTGCTCTAGTGTGTCGGCTACATCCTAGGACTTTCGTGGAAAACTCTGTTGTTGTAGTGACGTACTTTAACCCTGAATTCGCTGTGGTCTCTAATAGAAAATCGCGGCTTTTTATACTTGTGCAAAACCTGGGATAAAAGCCGGGCTCTGTGTTGCGTGAGAAACAGGATTTGCGCTCCTAATGAACGCATCAGTAGTTCTCACTCCCGCCCGTACCGCATTAGATGTTTAGGGCCCACAGGGTGCCCTATCCCCGCAAAATGCGTCGCGCTTTTTCCGTGCCTTTTGTGCATTTCCGGGTCTTAATCAAGTTAACAGGGGGTTATACGACCTTATTGGACTATAAAACGGGCGGGGCACAAATGGGATGGACTGGACAGCTGTCAATTAAATCGATCATCAAGTAAAGATGGGAAAATCCAATCTCACATCTCACAAAAACACGCCGCAGATTTAGACAACCCAGCCGACCGTTTTTCTACAGAAACAATGACTTTAACGACGCCGTATACGTCTTTAAAAGTGCATAATCCTTTCTTCTCGTGTGGTGTGAGATCTAGATTGAAGCTACATCGTCAATAAAAGACAAAAATGGCACAGCGTTTTTTATCCAGTCTGTTTGGAATCATATCATAGTTTTACATACCACACGTTGAATACTCGACAAACCAGTCAATACAAATTATCAGCAGGATCATATTATTAACGTTTGTTGCTTTCAAATAAGATGCAGAAAAGTCCTTACGATACTACGGACCAGGAAAAAAGAATATCCAAACGCCACGTACCTTTTTCTATAACGTCGGAGGCTTGCGTCGATTGCGTCAGGACCGCCAAAGCCGAGAAGGCGAGCCATAACATCGTCGTCGTCTTCAGTCTTTCACACAAGAACAACAGCAACAACAACATCAACACCCAACGGCAATTAGTACGGCTGCAATCATTGGTTCGATGAGTAGTCAGACAGACGGGTGCTGGAGGAAAGCCGCAGCTGGCTGGATGAATCACTGATGAGGTTCTTTCTCTATCTGGTGTCAAAGGAGCGCTTTCAGGACGCGAATGAGCAGAGTGTATAGGTGGTTCCGCACGCTTGGATGGCCTGTCAGTTCAGGGCATCATGTTTTCCCCCGCTCTATGGTGAGTTCAGCCAACGCTTAATTCAAAGGCCATCCGATGAAGTCACGCCCGCGAATTATGTCTCCGGGAAAAACAGCAGATTTTAGTTCTTCGCTTTCCTTCTTTTTTATTTTTATTTTACATCCGGTAGAAAAGACGATATCATCACCCTTTTTCCTTAGTCTGTTTGTAGTTCTTGGAAGTGGTGTTACGGAATCCTGGATAATCCGAAAGGAATGGAAACAATTCGCTCCTCTTCTGTTTCGACACGGATCCTTGACTGCAAGTACAACGACAGGAAAAAAAACGTTAACAGTGCTTTCAAAGAAAATATCTTGACAGTTCTGTCCGTTCAAGCTAGTAAGGGGGGGACAAACAAAGATTGACCTTACACTGGCTACAAGACTGGCTACTAAAGGTGCAGCGATAGCCTTTTCCCTCGGACGAAATCAATGCTCTCGGTCGGCCAATTTTCCACGGTCTCCTCTCCACAATCCTGTCCTTGGGAACAGTCCAGCGAGGGCGGGTCCGGTACAAGGTGGCCCGCTGTCCCGACCTGTGAACGCCTTCTCACAAAACACCGGCTTTAAATGCGTGACAATCATCCGAGGCGACGTCGCGGCCAGGCCGACTGAACTGCGCGTCCGAAAAAGTTAATTCAATTAGCATAAACTCTCTGAGCCACGACAATATGATAGCCTTGGGAGACCAGCCCCCTTCCCGAGGTTACATAAAAACGCCGGACAAGAGACTAAAAGGCGACATGTCGTGTTTTTTTAGACGAGGGCTATCTTGATGTTCCACATGTAGAGACGCGCTCGCCTTGAAAAACGGAGATTTTGAGGACTGATGTCTGAGATGGGTTTCAGGGCTAAAATTCCGTAGTCTTTGATAAGTGGTGTATAGAGACAACAGACGAACAGACTAATAGATAGCAAGACCCTTAATAGTGTAAACCCCCGCCATACAAAATTACATCATTAGCCCATCATTAAAAAAAACACCCCAAACACATCTTATGGTTAAACACGTGTTATACCTTCTATACTGTTTTCATTTGAGAGTTTAGAAGTTCTTTTAGAAGCATTTTTCAGAAAGACCATAGCTGTAAACGAAGAGTTGACAAAAGGTTTTCAAACAAAGACGAAAATCCTTCCTATCGTGGACTTTATCTGGTGAGGCATCGACCCCGTATTGTTGCGCCATCTTTATTCGCTCTAAGTTGTTTGCGTACACGTGAGTTAAGCCCATTGACATGTTTCCCCGCCCAGTTGTTTATAGCGTCAACATCACAAGTGCTACCCGTCGCCAGAGCTCAATTTTGCCCTCCCCCCATTTTGTCCTTCTCGGTGATATCTAACCCAGCTGTTTTAAAACTGTACTCTAGAAATACAATTTTCCGTACTTTGGGATAGTAAAAGGCGTACCACCTCCAAAAATGTTATTTTGTTCGCGTTTATTTTTGTTATATTTCATTTCTTAGACATAAATCTAATTTTTACTTCCGTCTTTTTTTAGTCCGGTATTTTACCGTGGCAGCTAAAATGATACATAAAATGAAATGAAACTGTAAGTTGTTCTTGTTCCTTTTTTTTGTCTGTCTTATCACTTAGCAAATGCAACATTCCAGGGTGAATTTTTTTCCAGGCACGTATGTATGTGAATTTATTGTAGGTCAGCATTCCATTGTAACTTAACCTCATGGCTTGGGGTCTTTCTAAAATACCTGGCAATTGTATCAGATTAAAGCCAATCCAAAAGTAATCCTACATTTGTTGTTACACGCAGATCTCTAAATCAAAAGAAAAATTTCAGAATCCGATTTGTGATTTCCTGATTGCAATTATGTGTGAAATATTGACAGCATGGCGGGGGGAAGAGAGACCCCGCCTACCTATTTAGTCTCTCGCCAGCCGGCCTCGCCCACTTCTCGGCGCCCGGCGATTTAAACCGACGCCGCGGTCCTGTCGCCGTCTCTATTGGCGTGCGTCTCGACAGGTAACAGACTACAAGAAATGCCGTAATTAAAGAGTGTTGATACAAGTCAAAAGCTGGCGCCGAGGAATGCCGGCCGCTTCCGACGTTTCTGGTATTCATTTCTCTGCAATTTGCCCAAACTGAGCTTTGAAGAAATTCACATTTTCTCCTATCCCACTATTATATATTTTTTTTCAATTCAAAAGAAAAACAACTTTTTTTTCTATTTCAGGTGAAGAAAATATCTATATTCGTAGCTTCGTTTGGTGAACAATTACTTAATGTAAAAAAATGTTTTGACAAATGTATTCTACGTTAAGGTTTTTCGTTGATCACATGTGGTTTTGTGAGTTTCTACGAATGTTTGCTTTTTATATTCTGACATCTTTAAGTAAAAAGACAAGTTCGTGTCACGTCACGTACCGGAAATACGATGTTTTTCGGATCAGTGGTGATTGTAGCCAGGTAAGCAGCCAGGATTTCGGGTCAAGACTTAACCCATTGTCGCTCGCCTAACCAGTTATTATGTCAGCTTTACAAATAATGTTTTGGAGACAGTTGGATCGTCCTGAGCTTTTCCTAATGTTAGCGTTTCAATCCACTACCCTCGCCTGGTACGGACTTAATTAGAATACTTCAGGAAGACTAGGCATAAAGGCTACCATTTCGTGTCAACAACTTAAATACATTCCAACCTGAATTTTTCTGTGTCGTTTTACATGCCGCGAAGTTGTGAAAATAGAGCCGAAATTCGGTGTTGTAGTTAGCTACTCTGTGTGCTTCTCTTCGCAATTGTTTACCTTGTTGCGTTGTCAATCAGAGCATAGCTTTCTCAGAAATAGAACAAAAAAACATTTGATTTTTGGTGATAGCTCCACTAACATATATGAGAAAATTAAAAGAGGTGTGCAGTCTGTGTTTGTAATCTTAAAATTTATCGGGTGGGTTTCTTCTGTATTTTCCCGTCATCATGTGATCGTATCGCATTTCGCCCCATTGATACAAAACCACCCAATGACAAAGCAAAAGTATAAATGAGGTAATGGGTCTGCTGTGTATTAAGGTAAATGGGTTATACCTGGTGAGGTAGCTCATCTTATGTATAGGCTATCTTAAAAAAGATGACGAAATTGTTGCGACAACCCTTAATTTGAGGTATATACATGCATTTGTGACAATTTTTCCACAGTTTGGGTAGACGAAATGAGACTGTACACAGCTTATCATAGTACAGTAATTGCGTTCTTTTTTAGAAGGGTAAGAACTTTGACATTTCAACGCACTGTCAACATTGCCACAACAAAAACACAACAAACCACGTAACTTGTGATACATACACGTAAAGTCTTACGCCGCCACATTCGTCGGTGGTCGTCGTGCGACTGATTTTGATGCCGTAGAATTTTTTTTTATTTCTAACTAACCGTTGACAATTACAAGGATCTAAAAGCAGCCTTTTCGTAGCAAGACATGCAGCTGAATTTTACAGGACACGTCTACGAATGCCTCAGTTTTGGGTTCGTACGACATTCGCGCGACTCATATGACTGTGGGCCCTTATTCGTAAAACGTACTGGACTGGTGCATTGTCTATTCCTGTCGCCTTATACTATTTACATGTGTCTTGTTCAAGAAGGTACAAAAATCTCACCTGTTTTGTTTGCCGATTCGCACGCTGTCCCCCGTCTATTTTCCGAACGTGGTTCAACGAAGAATCGCCGATGAAATCACCTGATACGCGCCGTGCCCCAAAATAGAAACTCTCCCCTCGCCTACGGGTAAGCGAACTCGTGGGAAACGTCTAGTGCAGAAGCGAACCCCAAACACTGAAGTATTGGGCCAATGCCACTTTTTCCCTCTGGGCAGTTTCACCATGGCAAACAATAGGACACAAAGCGTTTGCTTACAACCGGTCCACAACTCCACTTCAAATGATCGGATGGGGTCCTCGAGGGCACGAAACTTACAGTCTACTGTTTCACGTATCGCTTTACTGCGTTTTTCCCACGCGACGAGTGACATTTTCGTACTGCTTTCTGCGGATCATTCCATGTCCAGAAATGAATGGGGGTGGGAGAAAACGTTTAAATGTAATATTGGAAATTAAATCAGTCCTAGTTATTATGGACAGTAATCTTCTACACACGAGATTTATTAATATTTTTATTCCTCTTTTGAAGTTACATTAACCCTCTGCTTATATACCAATTTTTTTCACCAACCATAAAACAAATAATGACAGTACTCTCTACCAAGGAATTGTCTCTACGAAAATTATAGTTTTTACTATGAATACATCCCCACTATTTACAAGACGTTCCATGTACAGAATGTTTAAGAGGGACAAACACGGATTGACAGACCGTTAGATAGATACTAGATAGCTGATACTACATGACGAGATTGGTTGATAAAACGACGTATGTATACGTACTACAATTAGAACTTGAAATGCTCGAGTATTGATGGCAATATAGGCACGATGTGTTAAACTCGTAATTCAGGTGTTTGAGAGGCTTGCATTCCAATAAAGGTCTACCAACCAGTCTATAAACCATTTTAAGACGGATATCGTCAATGCGGGCACACTTTATCGCTGTGACTGGTTTTCCAACCGATTTAGATTGAGGAATAAGTCTTTATACAGCTCTTAAAGTTTCATTTCTGTTAGGAATTATGGAAATTGCTTCCTTACTTACAACAGGATTAAAGTAAGTTGTTGAGTTCGGAGGAAATAAAATTTCAGAAGTTGTGTGTTATGTAATGTTGGGTGGGTTTTCAAAGGGTGTATAAGAAAACCTGAAGTTTAATGTTAGTAACGGTTTTGGGCTATGATGATAAGAATAGATACACTTTCGCCATTAAAAAATCCAAAACGTGTGCAAACTTTTAAAGTAAACCGGACGTTATCTAAGATAAATCCAGATATAAAATTTGCATTTTTTTCCATGGCTGGTACCCAATGCAGCAGCTTCGCCACAGCTCTCATATACAACCAAGCACACCAGGATTGGTCACCCCTACTCTTTCCAATAAGTGTGTTGGGTTCAACAGAAGTTTAGCGTATGAGGCTACCACATACATGAGCAGCCTCCGTGGCAGGCTTATACTATGAACTGGGGGTTTGGTGGTCTTCGGCTGTTTTCTGATAAACCCAGTTCTAACGGGGGTAATTCAACCAGGCCGGCTATGCTGTCTATATGCAATCAGAAAATAGCACATAAAAGCTCCCAAAGACCATGAAGACCCCCAAAACCCCCAGTTTTTGGCATGCTGTGGAGGCTAATACATGAGGCGCAAGGCGCCACCACCCTCAGAAGGGCTACTGTCATACCCTACGTGAAAATCCCCTTCGACAAAAATTGGCTTAACATAATACACCGTGGCTCCAGTTTTTAAAACTACAATTGAAAAGACTGCGGGCTAATCCTCTGTCAGACTACACCGTTCGATCCCTGTCATCACGTCTGATATATGTCAACGTTTGGCGCTTCCAGGGTCAAAAGGTGACCCCATACCAAGTCCTCAACTGTATCCGTGGCACACAAGTGTGTAATTATCGCATTGGAGAAATGACTATCATTTGGAGTGATATATGTCAGACCTAGTCAGTGGTCTTTTCTCCCTCACAGGCGCCAGGTTAGCCCGGTGGTTAGCTCGGGTTTTTGTTGTTAAGAAGAAAAGTGGGCGGAAGGATACGTAGCTATAGGTTTCTGGTGAAGCCAGTTGTGTGTCCTTCCGTCGGGGCGGAGTGATATTGTTATTGGTGGACTGTCATAATCTCCAAGCAGATTCGGTGGGCCAGGCAGGGGACTTTATATTTGCCGCCTGTATTCATCGTCCGCTCCACGAACGCTGGATACGGGCGGCCAATATAATGTCCCCTGCCTGGCCCACCGAATCTGCTTGGAGATTAGGATCGACAGACATTAGAAATACCAAGCTAGTTCTGGACTAAACCATTGAAGTATGACTTCCGATTTGACATCTAGAATAGAATGGGCATTTTTTCTACAATTTAGACAATACTATAATGTTATGTTGGAGTTTATACATACTAGTAATCTTTTAACGACACACATACTCAATCATCAGAGGCAACCAGTTCATTGTTTCCCACATGAAATATCATAATAAATAATCTTATTGTCACATTATAACTTTTGATAGGCAATCTTACCCTTTAGTATAAAAAGGCACCCAAATAAGTCGACAACATATGCCCACCAGCTATGTGTACTGGTAGACGAGGTTACAGGTTTGCTTCATGTACAAGCAAATCGTAGTTGCAGTAATACATGTTTTACATAGATGTCGCTTTAGCATGGCGAGACTCAACCTTCGTCAACCTTCTTTTGCAGGCTGAATAAATAGTATCATTGCCTGTGCGGAAAATGCACCTCTGGCCAATCATATCCCCCTTTTAGGCCGATTTATTCCGCCTGCAAAAGGAGTCTGATGGAGACTAGTCGGCTTCAACAAAAGTACAGATTCGTAAAGGACCCATTGCTGAACTAGCAAATGATAGTTTTCACTTCAAAATGACTTGAAAGCATTCGATATCAAAGACGATGGGGGAATAGACGTTTGGAGCCGCACACGTGCTAAAACGCCACCATGCGGCAAGGAGCAGTAATGCCAGGCCCTGCGGACATTAGCGCAGGCGTAACCAAAACGTCGGCAACTTTTGTTTGTGTTTGAATTTGTACTGTAAGAACCATATATTTTCTTTCCAATATATCATCATAGTAAGATAAGACCCTTGAAGGAAGCATGCTCTAGCTATCAAAAGCATATTATACATCTGTTCAATAATTCTATTACATAAAACAACAGCTATCGAGTTCGGATCAGACCTATTCTACAAACAGCATTATACCAAGACTTGTCGTGATGTGAACATTCTTATACAAAATGTACTTAATTCAAATTATACCAATTATACACTGCCAGTTTTAAATACGACAGGAAAAGATCTAAAAGTAGATACTAGTAGTTTTCATCATTATTACAATTCTACCTAACTTTGGCCTTTTTGCTTTATTAATAACTTTGGCCTGTGTTTTGCAGTATATTTACAAATTAACTTAGATATTCTGCAGTAGAAGCTACGTTTGAATTAGGTTTCACATATCCGGCACGTTTGGTTCAAATATCTTTGTGATTTTCAAAGTGGTACCATGATTGGGAATGTACATGTAGATGGAAAATGGTCCGAGGTATTTTCAATGAGACGATAACACATTTTGTCAATGGACGTGACTACGAGAAATTGAGCTGTATAGAGAATTGTCAAATTACTGAGGTCACGAAGAATGAATTTAAAAGAAAACTAGGCTCTGTGTTGTATACCTAAAATTACCTTACTGTAAAGGCCGGCTTTTGATTTCTTGTAAGCCAAATTTGATGTTATTTTATGTTGATTTCATATAAAACATCACGTTTACCGACTTTTGCATACAGAATAACTGCTCATTTAAATGTTTACATGGCTAGGTGTGGAGTGGCTCATGATATCATGACATTGTTGTGGCACGACTAGTGCTACAACAATGTCATATACAACAATAACCTGGTTATTGGTATGTTATATCAGGCACGCCGTCCAGTATCCCGTTCTCTGCTGGCGTCTTCCTGATATGGAGAACAGAAGGAGAAACTAGTTAAGAAACTAAAAAATAATAATAGAATAATTATATAATACAATATCAGACGTTGGTTGTGCAGCACAGCATCACAAATATCATTGTACTGTGATCCGTACTACATATACCTATATTATATATAATTGTTCCAGACAGTTTTTCTTCAAAGTATTCTTTCATAGTGATTTTCACTTAAACCTACTTTCCCAGTTGCTCAGCCTCCTCAATGGTCTGCATGAGCGGTTTGCCCGTGGTGTCCGGTAGTAACAAGGCCAGCGCGCCGGCCACCAGGGACATGGCGCCGAAGATGATCAGCGGCAGCGGGCTCCAGAGATCTCCGATCATGATGGCGAAGGGAGCGATGATTCCTGCGATCCTGGCGCTCATAGACCCTACACCAACCGCCACACTCCTGTAGACAGAGGTTTGTTGAACGGTTGTAACAACAGAGGGTCCGCATGGGGGAAAATGATACTTCGGTATTACTTGTATCGCTTTGCAAAACACGCGTCGCACAAGTCGCGCGAGTGAAATATGGTAACAATTCTGCTAATAATGTACTCATTTAAACTCACTCTATAGGGAAAAAGCACTCCCTTTTGCCCTTTGGTACTCCTTTAACAGGTCAATCAATTCAGGCGCAACCAACTTATTCGAGGATATGGCAACACCAAGTCATTTTTATGGACCGATGACGTCCGCGCTAAAGCGCCACCTACCGGATGACTGTGGGGTACAGCTCGGCAGTGTAGTTGTAGATGACCGCGAATGAGATGGAGATTCCGAACTTGCCAATCATCGCCAAGGTCGTGCGCACTGGAATCAAGTCTAAATAAGAGTAGAAAAAGACATTATTGTTCGAGGAGTCGAGATATAACAAAATAACTTAGTAAAAGTAGAATTTGACTAAGAAATATAGTTTTAGTCGTATTGCCATGCACTTGTCTTCTGTTTATATAGCTCCTGTTTACAGCGCAATTTTCTGTTTCATGCCATGTCAATGTCGGCCATCTTGTTCAAACGTCTTGACCGCATCTAAACGTTAATAACTAGGATATTTACCTGTCCTCGAGAGCGGCACCGCAACGGTACAGAAGCAGCCGACGCCGCCGATCACCATGGCCGTGGACAGGGTCTTCTGTCTGCCGATCCTCTCCATCAGGATGACCGTCACCACGTAGGCCGGAAGTTCCACGGCACCGGAAGTGAACGA
Organism: Branchiostoma belcheri; assembly: GCF_001625305.1. Lineage (NCBI taxonomy): Eukaryota > Metazoa > Chordata > Leptocardii > Amphioxiformes > Branchiostomatidae > Branchiostoma > Branchiostoma belcheri. The sequence continues at coordinate 2,589,063 of NW_017804032.1, forward strand.
GTTGACGTAATCATCTCCTCCGAGGTTGGAGGTGTTGAGAGATAGTCCGTAATACACCAGACTGTTGACGAACCTGTTTCGGACAAAAGACGTCAGATAAAAAGCAAAGTTAAAGTTAAAGTCCTCCCCGCAACCTTTAGCATGGCCATGGTCGCATATGGCGGCGTCAATCTCCGTTTCTATAGCCCTTTGTCCACACAACTTGCAATCACTACAGTAGGGGGCTAGTCCACTGGTAGTGGTGTGGTTTAACTTCCATACTCTTTCTCAAATGCTGAGTTTTCAAATGCTAAGCAAAGAAAGTAGTATGTACCATTTTTTAAAGACTTGGCAGGGAATCGAACTCATGACCTACCGAATGCAAGGCGAGCACTCTACCCACTACCCGGGTACCCACTTACCCATTGCACCGGTCAAATAAAAAGAGTTGATTCTCAGAGCAAGAAGCTGGTGTCAGAGCACATGTGAGAGATTGTTTGGGGAATTATTGATCCATATAGAAGATTGAAAATGTCAGTGTTAATTTTAAATGACGTTTGGTGACCATCACATAGATTTATTGCTTACCAGTTGAAGCAAACGTTTAGCGTCCTTTTCCGTAGATTCGGAGTCCGCACCAGATCCAAAAGGCCATAATTTCGGTGACTGTGTTGGTCTTCGCTCTTCTTTGCCTGCACAGAGAAAAAAAGATAGCAAGGTAATTCATTAAACGCCAAGGAATGAACACTACATCAGAAATTACAATACGTAGCATGATTGTATAGCCTCTACCAGGCTTTGGGAGGCGGCTGGAAAGAGTAGAAGTTGTCCAAACAAAAGAGAAAGAACATGCCGGGCGCGGCAAACTGCACGCATGTACTCCTAGCGGACCGACTCCCCTGTTATCTCTCTATTTGGCCAATTTCTACTCTTTCTAGCCGCCTCCCGAAGCCCGATAAGGCTATAATTGTATACTCAACCATACAGATGAATGTGTGATCAGACCTAGATCTATCTACAAGTTTAATGCAGGGAATTGTGAAATACTATTAGCATTTAAGACTACTTGCAATATGATGTATTACCGTGGGTTCATGTAGCTCAATAGCTTCATTGATGAAGCCGGGTTCCAGTTGTACGCCGTTCTTCTCGGCATACCTGCTGATGAGCTCGCCTGCTTCCTCCGTCTGTCCTTGGGCAAGCAGCCACCTCGGGGACTCTGGTAAGAACCTGTTATAGAAGCACAAGAGGAAGTGTATGACTGTATACCAATTCATGTCGTTTAAACGTTAATTCATCTCGAGAGATCACGTTGTGAAGTGATTGGTCATTAATTATCCTGATGAAGGCGACAGTGGTCGCTGGAAATTTGATCTCTGTAAACTGTGTGTTGGAATAAATTTTAAGTTCAACCTTTTACTATGATTACTACCAACACAGATGAACTTTCATGATAATCATGTAGTTTAAGTTGCAATATGGTGCCATTTTTAATTTGGTCAACCAGGCAAAATGTTACACGATTGCCAAAGTCGTGAGATAACGTTGAGATCCCAAGTAGTCCGCAAGTAGTTGATTACGATCAACTATCGGTTCTCAATATTTTCTTTGCTTTGCAACTAGAAATGTCCAGCTTATGTGTTGAAGAATGCTACTTCTGAATGTTTTATCATGACGTGACGTTACAACTGGAAAATGCAAATAGCTGCCGCCGCTATCTTGGAGGGTTAGAATGCATGTAATGGAGCAACCTGTATTTGGTATTCAGAGTGATTAAAAAAAATAATTCTTTAATTACGTCACTGGCGTGGCGTTGCACACGAGTCTTTAACCCACCAACATGGCGGGTGCTAGATCACGTGATTGCAAGCATATCTTCAATGAGCTTCTTCAATGCATTTTGCCGCATCACGACTACTAAAAAGTGCACGTCTGTTCAGACTTACCACCAGTACCCAATAACGATGAGGCTGGGTAGAGTCATGGTCAGCTGCAGCATGTGCCACTCCCGTATGAAGTAGGCCAGTAGTGACAGCAGCATGATGCCTCCAGCGAACCACATCTGAACAAAGATTCCACAGATGGTTCGTCTCGTAGCTCCCACGATCTCCATAACTGTGGATGGAAAATAATAGAAGATCTCAATCTGAGATCGCCGTAAAATCTAGCCTGGTTACTAGACCTATTATAGCTCCCGGGTCCTACATCCTCTGCAAATAGGTCTGGTAACCAGGCTACGTGACATTTATGTATTTTTATGGGCAGAGAGAAAGAGAGAGAGAGAAAGAGAGGGGGAGAGAGAGAGAGAGAGAGAAAAGGAAAAACGAGAGAGAGTTGGTCAACAATATTTCATCTGTCTGTCAAACTTACCATAGGAAAACGCCACCACGTAACTCCCGTTGGAAGTGAAGCCGACCAGGAATCTGAAGAGTAGCCAGGCCGCGTAGTTTGGCAGGAACGCGTTCACAATGCCGGACAGGCATTCCCCAACCATACAGACGATAAAGATCTTTCTCCGGCCAAACCTTAAGATATAAAAGAACAACATTTCAGTCTTATTACTCATTCTTATTATGTACTGTATAAAATGGGATGGGTCAATGTTACGCTTAGAGAACTTAGCAACACAATATAATTGATCTAAAATTCTAGTCAAATGTTCCAACGAGTAAAGAAGATCAAATTTTCAACGACCACTGGCGCCTTCATCAGGATAATTAATGACCAATCGTAAACTCGCGAGAGTCACGTGACCTTATTCACACGAGACTTTACGGATACGTGACGTCAGCAATTGATCAATAGTGCCAGGGAGTTTATAGCGTCCACCGTCTCCGTTAGGTGAACTCAAGTGATCTAAAGTTCTGACTACGTAATTTGATGAGTACCTGTCAGCAAGGTTCCCGAACACCACCGCACCGGACATGACGCCTAACATGAAGATGGCCTGGTTCAAACGGGACATCCACTTCCGGTCGCATACCAGGTCCCACTGGAACAAAATGGCGGATTTCAGTAAAACACCGAATCCGATATTTTCCATTTTCAAGATTCCCCTTTTTTCATTGAAGCATTTTAATAACAATGTGTACGAAGTTAAAATTGCTATACAGTAAATGTAAACAATTTTTCATAATTTATCTTACATATGCTATGTATTTTTAGTATTTTTTATTCATTTCCATAACACATTTCACAAATGCTGCTGAATCATATATGATGACCACTTGACCCATAAAGCACGTTTACATTATGGAGATTCTGTGTAACTGCGGATATGTCAGGCACACAGCGCCGCTCAACCGGGAAGCAATCGGCACAAATTGGGCGGAACGACATGATTATTCCTCTAGCCGCTGAGTTTCCATGGAGGCCGTTTCAAACACATGCACAAGCAAATGTTGTCTCAAAAGACTACGAAACACGACACGACTTCACCCATTTTCCTAACACAATAATCACCATTTTGTGAACGAGTGAACATAATAGCACATTACCTCCTTTTACTTAAAGGTAACAATTGCGTTCACGTTGAAGCAAACGTTACTTGTATATCATGATATTTAGACAATTTGAAGCTCGAATTATGTACAAATGTACTTTATAGAATTGCGCAAAAAAAATTAATCCTACTTCGGTTTCGAATTTCCAGTATGTATAAGTTTCATGTAAGCCACTTTATGCACTAATGTAAATCATACCCGCTCTATGTAGAGACGTGATACCACCCGAAGGTTGTTCCCCGAAACTGAACAATAAATAGATATCATATATGATATATCTCTGACAGTATTGTAAACGATACTTATACAAGAGTGGTACACAAATCAAACTATCGTCACCAATTTATATAGAGAGTGGGTGTAATCCTGATTGATATGCTGCCAAATACAAGACATTCCCTACATGTACAACCGGGTCTCTGTTGTCAGCTCTGGCCGTACTTTAAAATACAATAGGCGACACAACTCTGTTTAGAAACAATATACCCCATACAAAGCACCAACTTGTGTTGTGATTTTCAGGCAGATTAAGAAGAGAAAAAGCCACGTCTTTCCCAACAGTATACATTCCTACATTTCATGGTCGTCAAATAGAGTGAAGAAACTTTGAACTGTATATTTTTATATCTTTTATAATTTACGTAACTTAATACGAGTACCGTCATGACAACTGTAGACTCGTACTGGTCCTTGCTGTACACCCATCCTCCGTCACACCGCACTTTGGACGTTCTGTTTTCGGGGGAACTGTACCTGTAACAGGTACCAAAACATTATTCACAACAAAAGCACAAATAAACAAACAACCAAACAAAGTTGTCATGATAATATACATTCCATACATCCCGTAATTGAATTGTTTTTCAATTCAGCCTTTACTAAATTGTCAAGTGTGCAGACTTCCTTCTTTCTTGGGGGTTAGGAGGTGCCAACTTGTAAGAATACACAGCGACCTCGTTCGTTATCTAAACCCTGGCAGAACTCTTTACTCAATTCATCGTTAGTCGTCACTTACCGACACAAATAGTTGTGGCCAATTGCAAATGCGGCTGATGGCATCTATCTTATGTGACATTTTGTCATTGTGTCAGACACGGAGATAGCCCGGGTGAGTGTCAGCCTTGTTAGCTTTCGTCCGCTCCCCGCCAACGAAGAGCGGACCTTGGGGAGCGGACGAAAGCTAACAAGAACAAGGCTGACACACAGGCTAACACCGGGAGGGGTCCCTGTTCTATGTTCACGTGCACGGTGGCACATAGTGAGATTTGTGTTTTGTTTGCGGGTAGCTGTGGGTAGCCCCTCGTGATGAGTAAAAAATGTCGTCGGAGCAGTTTTTGCTAGCACATCCTGCATTGTCCGGTGGTGTTAGCCTGGTTACCAAACCTATTATAGCTCCCGAGTCCTACATCCTCTCCGCGGAGAGGATGTAGGACTCGGGAGCTATAATAGGTTTGGTAACCAGGCTACTGTGGTGTTACACTGTACCCCTACTTTTACTTTCAATAAACTCTTCAATATCCTTAGCCTGTATACTACGACAGGCATATAGAGCTAAGTCACCAATACAGAATGAAGTTTCAAGTAGCGCCAGGAACTCAGATTGTTTTCCCGAAATTTCTTGCCAAAGTGCCTACAGCTGCAGCCACATATACGGAAGCTGGCTCCTCGGCTCAGGGACCACCATGCCTCAATGGCCTCAATGTGTAATACTCGGGTTGAATCTCCAAGCAGTAACTAACTATCTGGCAAATGGATACTGCCTGGCCAATTTATATATATACTTTGATACTGTCTTTGCAGCCAACAAAAGATCAGCTTGTAGGATAATCCTCAGGGGCTGAGACAAAGTTTATTTCCTTGTTAGCCCCGTATATGGGCTCTAATTTCAGGGTTAACTTTCACTCTGACTAAGGATATTTATGAGGTTATTTATTCATGTTACCTTTCACACTGGCTGTATACCATGTTCCCGTCGTCTGACTTCTCCATGGGGATAGTCTGGTTCATGATGCCGTACCAGCTGCCCGTACCGTACATCCTGTCCATGTTAGCCGGCTGTACGTCGCCCGGAACCCGGCAGTAGTGCTCGGGCGTGTCGCCCACGAAGACAACCGCCAAGAAATGCATCCCGTTCAACAAAATGGGAAAACACGCCATGACATACAAAAGGCCCTGGTAGCGACCAAAATGGCCGATACGGTCCAATACCTTGTCGAAGTCCACCATCTTTCTTCTCTTCTCCTAGTCTTTCAATTTAGTCCTGCTGTGTCGAAGCTCTTGGTCCTTCTTTCACAACTGTTGGGCTATCGTTGGCGTGGGCTCCCTGTGGATCACTGACCCAAATTTAAAACCGAAGAGGTCGCTGCGATCGAGCCCTGATCGAGCCCGGATAATTTTGTAAGGTCGGTAAAACTGCGTGGTGCCGTGTGCTCGTGGTGTATCGTTCCTTTTACTAAAAGGTTCCTGGAAAGAAAAAAGGAAACAATCAACAAGTGGTAGTCTTCAAACATAATGTACTACTGTAACAGTATCTGTTGTACACATGCTGCTGTCGTTGTTTTACTGTTTTACAAAGTCCAGAATTCGAGGCAAAGATTCGGTTATGGGTTATAGCGAGCTTTAACAATCTGCCTTATTTAGAGAAGGAACTAATCGGCTTAGATTCTGGACAGATTCTGAAGTTCTGGACATTGCAGCAATATCACTACTACAAGATAAGTTATTTGTGATTGATAACTGTCATTCTTAAAATCCTTTACAGGACCCCATATGGTACGCACCCCCCCCCCCTCACATGTGTGACAGCCTTTGGCATCTCTTGGGCATTCGGAACTGTTTACTTCTCCAAGACAAACAAGTTTGAATACACACTGTCCACTACTGTTCTGCCTTGCAAAGCAAAGCAAGAACCGAAAGTCTTGAGTTTGTATCAGAGTTTGTATGGAGAATATGAAACCTTCATGAGCATGGATGACTACGCCCAGGGTCTGATTTAAACAGCATGTTCTAGTCATCATCATAGGAGAGAACGGTGTATATATCTTATCCTTATCTTGTAGGTGGACGTTTTACATGCAAAAGTGTGAAACTACATCATCACTTCAAGATACCATTGTATGGCTTTCAAAAGAAACTCCTACGAAACTCCTTTGCGTTACACATAACATCTGTTTTATGAAAACATCAAGTCAATACACACATACACATACCGTTGGAAAGTGTTGAAATAACTCTCTATATCCACTAAATAGTTCATACCGAATGGAGAGAAGTTGAACCTTTAGAGAATAAGGTGAAAGTTGGAAACATACCGTGAATACAGTACAGCTGGAAACGTTCTTTCGTCGTTGGCGCTCGCCCCGCGATGGCCTCTTAATGACCAATTTCCACCGAAAATTACTACAGAGAAAATCGCCGGAGGTCCATTTTTTGCACACAGAACGTAGAAACCGACAATGAAGTCAGTCCAGGACACCATTTTTATAGGCTTTTTACGTACACGTGACTTGTGCTCATGAATAAACATGAGTTCTCCGATTCGGCTGCTCATTGGTGGAGACAATTAAGACTGGCGATCCGGTTTTAGGCTATAGGAACAAAATCATCATTATCTCAGCGACCACCTGCAAGTGATACGTTATAATCCTCCCACTAATTCAAACCAGGCCTGAGAAACTGCTACCGTGCGGATGCTTTTTGAACGCCTGGCTTGGGTGTTGACAGATTTAGGTCAAATGACCTGAAAGAGCGCTATGATAGCCTGGTTACCAGACCTATATATATTGTACCCACTCGAGTCTTTACTGAAAAAATCGCGATTTACAGTATCCCGGGAGGATATTAAAAGACTCGGGAGCTAAATTAGGTCTGGTAACCAGGCTAGGCTAGCGCTCTTTCAAGTCATTTGAGGTCTGGTAATCAGGCTAGCGCACGGCTACTAGGGTAACTGTGTTCATGTTTATGTTCTAGAAGTGGCTTTATCATTGCTATAAACCTCAACCCTTACCATTCACAATCACACAACATATTGCTTTAGATATATTTTTGCTTTATCTGTTTTAGTGCTGTATTCGACTATTCCATTTCAGGCGTCCTATGGGGAGGGGTTGTCTCGATCATAATTTCCTGCCTGCAACACTTTGGTCATTAAAAATCCCCCTGAAATGGTTTCGCCCTGTAAGGTAAACCTGTCAGCTATCTGTCTCAATCGGAAGTGACGGAAGTTATGATGCTATCATGCCGGTACTGGATATTTATAAAGCAATTATTAAAGAGCGATATGTGTACCGAGCGATTTTCCCCTCTCTGTTAGTAATTTCTCGATTAATAATTTTAACAGTGCCGTACCACACAAACGAAGTTTCTGGTTACCTATGTCAACGGTTGTAGACAGAGGAAGATGAGGAAGACCAGAGTGACTGGTCGAAAGCTCTAGGTGAGAGAATTTTTTGTGTTGGAACAAAAGTTTTAACATTAAACATGTCTACGATTGTTACTCATTTTTTTTTACTTACAATGTGGTGACCGGCTTCAGGTTTCACCAGCTTCAGCAGAAACAGCTTTAGGGAAGAGCCCTCTACCAGATTGCTTGTGAACTGCATCTCAGACCAAAGAATTTTGACTTCTCCCTTCCCCTTCGAGCCTGGTTTTGCTACTCCCCATTTTGTCAATATGCTGTCATATTCTTGCCATTATATTTGATTTTTCAATATGCTATATTATATCTTTGACAATAGTCACATAGGCTAATAGAACATAATGATAGAACCAAGCTACCAATACATTCTTTTATGATTAATCATCCAGAATCAACCACGTGCGTGACTAGCGTTCCTGTCTCATGATTTTATGACACTTGCAAGCAAATCAGGCACAAATCGCCAGGCGGCGCACGTTTGCCGCTTTCGTTTCAGTTCACACTATTTACTGCCGATGACCGTGAATCCGACAGTGTCCACCAGTTACCGTATTGTACAACACGTTATCTAAAAGCCCCCAACTACTAACCACTCAAAATCCATCCATTCAAAGAAAGAAAGGTATATCGACCCTTTGATATATCGTTTTGAGCTCAGTACGCTTAGCTTTCGACAAGCAAAATGGCAGCTTGATTTTTTTTCTGCCATTTAGTCCATTAAAACGCCGTGAGCGTTTGCTAGAAGCATCGGAAACATGAGACATAATGGAGAGTCACATTTATCCAGCGGTACGGAGAGAGCCTCCCGTCTCCCGTATGTAATTGTTATAGATGACTTCTATTAACGCTACAGATGGACCGTGACTTGAGAACAAACAAAATATGTCCCTCCACGCTTGCGGGGCAGTTACAGAATGGATGGATCTTCTTATATACGTTGGCTGTATATAAAAGATTACACTCGGGTGGACTAACGTTTGGTGGTGGTTAAAGCCAGGGTCGTGTACTGCATTTACGGAAGCATGCCTCAACGATTTTCACACAAATCACATCATCTCTGCTTGCTTGAATGTAGAAATGGCTTTCCAGTTTTAATTCTTATATCTTGAGACATATAGATATAGGGCAAAATCGTGAGTGACTCATCAGATGATTTTGTTAAGCTAAAAACATTGGCACGTACCCCCAAGAGGCAAATTTGCAATTTTTCAGTTGACCTAGTTACTAAACACTTTTATCAGATAACATGGGGCAGACACGTTTTATCATCAGTTCCAGGTTTCCCTACTGATGTCTTCTACATGTATCCGATGTCTCCGATAATCCGGATGGGTGCTGCCCCTATCATCACTTGCTATGAAGAGTCCCTGCATTAAGACCACAGCAAGTAATTTTTATGGATAACATCAGCGCGCATAAATTTTTACCTGCTTTTTGGGGGGGGGGGGAGACATTTTGTTGCCCGCTGAAAGTGATCAACGTGCCGAAAATGGGCAAAGATGTCTGTTGCCGTGCCGGAACGTGGATGGCAAATGAATATAAAGACAGGAGACACGATAAGGCGCTATTTTATTGTTTATTATGTTAAATTTCAAAATGTAGGAATCTTGTTTTTTTTTTTTTGTCCCGTCTTGTTTTTGTCGCCCTATAGCATTGGATTTGGAGTATGCGGAGGATGTCTTCCATAAAATTTACTTGCTGTGGCCTTAGCGGCATCTGCTGAAATCAGAGTTTCAAAATATCTATGCGAGGAAAGATCAAAAATATGAAAACAAGTGGCTTCAAATGTGCCCTTCCCGTGATCCTTTGCTCCCAACGGTCAGGGGCTCAGCTGTGTGAGTACTGGGATGTGTGATACATGACCGATAAGCCACAAATTGCAAATGCTGTCGGACAGCGGGTTCCATTGATCTTCCGGCCACGGACCATGTCCTTCTTTCCGCTTCAGTGTAGGGAATCAATAAAGAAAACCCTGTACGTACGCTCTAGCATTGAAACATACTCTCCAAGCAGAGGTTGTGGGGGAATGATCGTTAGTTAGGTTTTTATATATGACCGTTTTTTTTGTCGGTGGCTGGCGACCTTCTCTGGCTAATGGATACTGCCTGGCCAATTTGATACTGTCTTTTTGCCACCGAAAGGGAGCTGCTTGGAGATTTATATATTGAAACATGGGAGCCTGAACATGCATGAAGCATCATTAGAAAGTTTTTAAGTTCTGAAGTCCCGTATTTCATAGTAAAATGTCGAACTTTATTCCAACGCCGCTAATGGTTATTCTAATAAAGTAATAAAGTAATAAAGTAAGGAATTACCAAATTTTTAATGACCACTGTCGCCTTCATCAGGATAATTAATGACCAATCGTAAACTCGCGAGAGTTACGGTTACAGACACGTGACCTTGTTCACACGAGACCAAATCCCGTATTTGTTGACTGGGTTTGTAACTTTTTACACTTGCGTTAACGTTGCGGTCGAATCGTTGCCATGTCTTTTCAGGAAGATGTCAGAAGACATCAGTCTTACACAGTGCCTGGATACCTGTCAGTTTTGATCAGTTCCAACATTCGTAACTCTCTCTGATGTTATTAAAAATTCTTAACATTTATCTACCCATTGGGATCGATATATTAGTTCTAGCTCAGATATGACGATATGTGATATCATTTGACGTCATTTTAGTGATTTGAATATCGAACTACAGCGTTGCTGACCCGTAAATACCAGTAAATTACGTCGTCTGTCCATTTTGCCCCTGAGGAATCTTGTTCGTTGGTCCTGCATTTAGATGATATCAGGTTGAGCAACACCAAGCAATAAGAGGGTGAGTTCTTAAAAGCTATTCTTACTATGGGATTGTTGGAAGGTCTTCATTTTCGGCGGCTTAGAGGTCTTCTCGTTCACAGAACAAAATTCAGATTTAATATAAATTTATTTAACTGTTGATTAGTAAGTAATCATTGTAACATTATCTATGATTAACACTGCTACTGATAATGCTGTTAACCGACTAGATGAACATGATAAATAGAGAAAATGACGAAAATTTAGTACACTTTTGTTAATGAAATATAGCCTCTACCAGCCCATTGGCCAAATAGGACAGATAAAATGTCAGGGGAGTTGGTCCGCGAAAGAGAACGAGCGCTCGGGAGCAGCAAACTGCACTTGCACTGTGATCTTACATTTTAACATCGCCCAGTTGGCGGCTATTTTTCTCTAAACCATTACGTATATTGAAATTGTGACTCTTAACAATTTGAGTACAATATTGTGGAATTTTCATGGAAAAAGAACACCATAAAGCCAGTTTAGATTATTTACCGGTATACCAACCATGTAATACCTTCCCCTATGCAATTGCTGTAAACTTATGTGATAAGTTTGTAAGATCTAAGAGTCAGAAAACCCATCATGTCTTCTATTAGATTCCACCTTTCTCTAATGCACTACAAAAGGAGGAAGAGATATCCAATGTAGATTAAGGAATCTAGATTAAAGAATAACAAGCTTTATCTTTTACTGTTGCATCTGTAGATAATACATATCATTTCAAACGAAATTGCACTGCTCTCGCTTCTTTCGCATTAACCTGCTTGACTTCGGGCCGTATCAGCGCATGTGCCTGACATGATTAGTATGAAATTTGATTATGTGGAGTCACGAAGCACTTTATCCTTAGCCTGGATACATTATGCATGAAGGATTGCAGTGCAGACGCCAGGAAGTCGTCTTCTTACTTAGGCCATGTCGATTTGATTATATGGATGTCATCCATGCGCGCATGAATTTTCGGCCGTTTCCCAACCATACTGTAAATCGTACAAAACAGATGCAAAATAAGAAAATATATACCGTAAGTCGGAAAACGATACCAATGTCGTAGAATACCAAAATCAAAGAAAAAAAAGACAAAAAATGTAAAGAAATAAATTCTAAGAGTAGATTATTCATCATACCATACTCAGTGTCATTTGTTCAACCTTCATGACCACGTAGATTTCTTGTTGAAAGCAAATTTTGTTTTGCCAAACTTTCTTATTCGCACGCTCTCTTCAGTTTTGGGGTTCCCAGAGGATGTCATCCATGTATAATCAAATCAACATGGCCTTTACTGGTAGGATCACCACCCTAATAAGCTTCGGTAATTTGATCTTTTTTTTAACTTAAATTTTTCTCTAACTTTAGGTTAACTTTTTTTTCATATGCTACTTCGTACTCATGTTCCCAGGAAGTTTGAAAGTTTTTTTTTAGTATTTTAGTAATGTGAACCATATATATATAAGAAAGGGAATTAAAATAAAGCATATGTCACATATCATAGCCGGCATTCGCGCATGAAGCTTACGAAGTGTCACAAATATATAGATATATTAATATATATAGTTTGCCTCATTTAACTCGATTCTTCTCCAACTTTCCCGTATGGCGATGTTAAATTATTTAAAAGAAATAAACATGTTTGATGGAGGACTCAATTATTCATATTTCCTGATTTTGTAGATATAGAAAATTGGAAGTTTCCCTATTCATCCCCGAAATGATAATGATAGTATCTAGGGACGTCTTCCTTTTGTCGTCCGATAATAAGTACATCCATCACCTCCTCCCACATCGTGACTGAATTTAGAAACTCCTATCAACAGGTTCGTTAAACAGCCTCAGAGATATATGTTATAATACATATTCGTCTGGGGTGGTTGGTACGTTTAATATGATTACCTTTCAGTCATACATATTTAAGATACAACGTTATTAAAGAGGAAAATGTACATGGATGTGTTGTAATCACTATCCACTGACCATGTGAACCTATTTCCAATGTAGCAGTTCCACCATAAGATATACATTAGATTACATAAAGTTATTTTAGTGCATGGATTTGCCACTATTGCCGCCTCCCCCTTTCAAAAGATCAAGAGAGAGCGGGCATGTGTCATGTTAACACCACTCTTCTATCTTTCAGATTTACTACTTTTAATATAGAGCATCCGACCTACATATAGTTTATTACGTCAGTTCGTCATCCTCACTCGTGATCTATTTTCGTCACAGTTGCGTGTACTCGTCGTATGATGCGGTATTTTAGCACGTATAGCTCTTTGGAGCCTTGGCAAGATCCTAAACAGATAAGAGGCATCAATGTCGGTTAATGGAAAAGATAAGGACAGAGAACATAAAATAAAGCTAGGCAACATGAAGCTCAGTATGTCCACATGACATAATACACGTACACCACAGTCCCAGGGTTAGCAAAGGCGTTGGTATCATCTTTCTTTTGGAAGATGCCTGCATTGGTAAGCACGTTTTCGTTCCAATGAAAGTTAAAACCAAGGTAATCTCCAGTCAACGGACGAAGTGTGGACATTATGCTAGACACTTGAAGCAGTTGAACCGTTGTGACTGAAAGAAAAAAGGGGTAAATGAAACCTTTATTCAGGACAGAGTCCGATTTTCAACTAGGTCAAACTAATAATAAATATCATTGATTGGCCGTATGACATTCATCACCACATTTGTTAGCGTGACTACTACATACTGAAGGATTCAGTTCTGTCACTGATAATGCCACGTATTAATGATAAATCTACACTTCATTGCATTCTCTCTGTTTACAGCCTTTGACACTTTTGGGTCACGCATTGTTACGATGCTGTGCCTGTGGGGTTGAGATCGTCAGTAGTCAGGTACTTCTCCCAGCAGATTCTATTTCATAGCATCGCTACATTTGAATTTGGAAAAAACATTCGAAAACCATCTGAAATCCAATGTCCATAT